>NC_142064.1:286403827-286734661 GCF_059756535.1 Pantherophis guttatus
ACTTCAGATGCCTTGCTGGACATTCTATCGACTGGAGAAGCCAATATTCCCAACTACAGCTGTGGAAGGAAGGACAACCTGATGGCTGTTCTTGATGGATCTCTTGAAGACATTTCCATTCAGGTGTCAACATTAGTAGGCACCTACAAAGTCCCACAGGTGTGTTTGTGTGTTTCTCTACCTGGCAAAGTGAGCAGATATTTGGTGGGTGGGTAATAGATTCAATCATACCTTCTCTATGGAATTCATGAGCTGCTTTTCACCATGGCCATTGTCATGGCTAGGGATTGGGATCCACAGCAGGCCTAAACATTTAATTGAGCAAGACTTTCAATATTTTAAATATGGAACATTTAAGCAAATCTCTAAAACGAACTGATTTGCATTTGCAGTGCTCTAGAGATAGAAGACATAGCACATCTATTATCTGAATGTCAATTTTATTAGAAAAGAGAAAGACCAGTATCTTAGACCCCAGATTAGACAAATGATTATGTTCGATCTTGTTAATATTCTGCATTTTGTATTCTTTATGTTGATATGGCTTAAGGGTTAAGAACAATAGACTATTCCAGAGATCACCAATCTTTCAGAACTCAGGGACCACCAAATTCATTATTTTAAATCCTGTGGACCACTAAAATGATTTTTTTTTCAAAAGATAAATAGTATTTAGTGCAATATAAAAATGCAAATAATTTTTCTACAGACCACCAAAATTTTCTCGCAGACCACCAGTGGTTCTTGGACCACCAGTTGGTGACTCCTGGATTATTCTAATATGTTTGTGAGAACCACATTGGATGTGTTAAAATCTTACATTTTGCACTTGATCTGATCTAACCATAATACACGATTCTTCATTGCTTCTTCAGATCAGTTATGGAATTGTTTCAGAGGCTCTGAGTGATAAAAGTCAAATGCCTTTTTTCCATCAGATGCTCCCCCAAAATGGGATCCAGTATCCAGGAATTGTCCAACTCCTCCTCCATTTCAGATGGACTTTGATTGGTCTTTTTGCACCAGACACAGAGGAGGGAGAGAATTTCATGAGAACTTTCACTCCTCTGCTTGTCAGAAATGGAATTTGTGTGGTTATCTCAATGACTAGACATACAGAACCTCTCAGAAATGCCATCTCTAAGTGGAGAAGAGTCAATGTCTTTGTTCACTTCAGAGAATTTGCTTCCCTTGTGGATAGAATTCGCCACATCCATTTAGCAATTGAAGGTTTGCCAGGACCCATTGAAGGGAAAGTCTGGATCACAACAATTGTGGAGAAATTGCCAATGATAAGGCATACGCTTTTCAAATATATCCATAGCATTTGGGCCTTTCCTTTTCAGGAAAGAAAATGGCCAAATGATGACGCCTTTCAACCCAATCTTTTTCAGGATTCCAAATTTGAAGACCAGTCTTTTCACTGTTCTTTTTCAAAGCATGTCCTTTCTGACAAGGGCCGGAGACGATGCACCCAGATAGCACCACTGGACATGCAAGAGAAAAAGAATAGAATTCAGATACAAAATGACGGCCGTTTTTATAGTGTTGCTAAGACTCTGGCTCATGTCTTGAATGTTGCATATTCCTCAATATCTAGAAGGAGAAAAGTGGAGAAGAAAGAGAGTTTGGGGACTCCAAGGCTAGAGCCATGGCAGGTATGGGGTTGTGACAAGGATCCATCAAACCTATTTCCTATTTAGAAAAAAATTCAGTGCTGATGTAGGGGAACCATTGTTCTCCAAAAAACAAACAGGTTTGGCCAAGCAAAGGCCAGATTTAGTTCACAGGATTATGTTCCAAAGAGCAGGCATAGTGACAATTATATTTTTATATTAAACACTGCTATTATAAAATTATTTAAAATGTATACATTGTAAATAAATTCCTGTACTTATGGGTTTGTTATTAGCATGATATAATTTTATACTCATAACTGTCAGCTAAACCTGGGAGCATTTAGCTTAACCCCTCCTCACTGCAGGAATGCAATTAAAGCTTTTCAGACTAATGGCTCCTCAGTCTTGGCATTTAGCCGCGGCATTTACCCTAACCCTAACCCTAGCTCTAACCCTCACTCTACCCGTAACTCACTACTCACTTCCAGGAGTCCGATCCTGACCAGATCAAGGTTGACTTAGCCTTCCATCCTTCCAAGTTTGGCAAAATGGGTACCTAGATTGTTGGGGGCAATATGCTGATTCTATAAACCACTTATGAGCGCTGTAAAAGCACTGTGAAGTGTTATATAAGTCTAGGTGTTATTGCTATTCAGGCAAATAGTGAAGAGGGGATTGAATTTCTCTTATTCACAAGCTCAGCTTTAAAATTGCTCCTCCTTTTAGGATGTTTCAAGTTGCTTTCAAAATTCCTGGATGTTTCAATTCTAGTTCCATCCCTTTTTGGAGAAGAATGAGTTTTGCAATTTTTCCTCGGAGAAACTGTACTTGGACCAAAGTGGAAATGTAGCAGCAGATCTGAATATCATAAGTTGGTTGCTGTTCCCCAAGGAGGATCCTATTGAAGAGCAACTGGGGAGTTTTGAAATACAGAGGCTTATTATCAACCAAGATGCTCTTTCACGGCTAAAGTTGCTCAACAAGGTGGTTGAAAATATTGGCAATTTTTCTCTGTCTGTATGGTTGGTGTTAGGGTCCCTGAAAGAGCAGGCTCAGATATTTTTAAAGAGCCCATATCTGACCACAGTTATTCATGCCTCTGTTTCACCCCACTGGGATAGGCCTCCTGCAACTAGGAAGGTCATCCAGGGTGTTCAATCAAAATGGAACATCTATGACTTGTCCGATATGAGATAATGTCTTAAACTAGAAAAATGAAGGACTAAAAATTATCTTGACTGCTTCCGCCCAAGTCTTTCTTGACACTTGTAATAATGAGGATCAATTTGTAATAAAATGCTACTTAGATTTGATCTTTGGCTTGTAATCCATCTACAAATCCTTTAAATGCAATTGCTTATCTTGATTGTCAGCTACCTTAAGTCTTCCATTGCAACAAAGATTTCTCCAAATTTAAGGAATAAATAAATGTGGGTCTGTCTTTCCATGTCATCTAACTATAGCTCTAATATTTGGAGGCAGTGGAGGACAGGGAGTCCTGGAGTGCTTTGGTTCTTGGGGGCTCAAAGAGTTGGACACAAGTAGCAACTAACAACAAAACTGTAATTCTTCAATGGAAGGACCTTGTCTCAAATACCTGACTTGCAGAGGTGGGTTGCTACCAGTTTGGACCGGTTTGGGAGAACTTTTAGTGGAAATTTGGCATGGTTCCCCGAACAGGTAGTGACCTCTGGCTGGCCACACCCCCGAACTGGTCTCCGCTTGCTCACCCTGCACACCCAATGCTCACTTGCCCTGCCTGCCCACCCGCTGTGCCCAACCACTACTTACAGAATCTAGCCACGTACTTCTGCTCACCGCTGCTGCCAAAGGTAAGGCCGAAGGGCATTGGCCAGTGGGTGAGCAGGGGAGGGAGAGCTGGTGGAGGGGTGATATCAGCAGTAGTTGGTGGACCGATGCGCGTGGGGAGGGAGGGGAGCATGCGGGAGATCGTGGCACCAGAGTTCTTCCTGTGCGTTTCCAACAGCCGGTCTGGCCTGCGAGGGAAGCACATGGGAGATCCTACTTGAAGTTTACTTGTGAGCAATATTGGCTGGGAGAGGAAGGGAGAAAGGCCAATGGTGCTCATGAATAAATTGAGGCACCTAAGGGGGAGGGTCGAGCCTCCCCACCCACAACATGTTCACTTGAGGGCATTGCTGGCAGCCACTTCCTGCACCCCCCGTCCTGTGCTCTTTCCACTGCTGCTCGGTCTCCTCAATGCAAAGAGGCAGGAGGCGATGGTTTCTTTCACTGCCTGCAATCTGCCGGATGCCTCTATTCTGTAGTTTACTTGTGAGCAAGTTTACTCATGAACATAGTGCTCTCAAGTAAACTGCAGATTACAGGAAGCTGGCAGATCCCTTGCTCTGCTGCTCGCCTGGCAGAGCGCAGACTGGCAGCTCCGGGTTGTCTCTCAGCCATTGTGTGCAGGGAAAAACCTTGCAAAGTAAAGAAAAATTTCTCCTGTATGGGAGAAGTTAATTGCCTTGCAGTCACAAGAAGTTTTTCTTTACTGTGGCAAAGTGTTTCCCTGCACACAATGGCTGAGAATTGTCACTCTCTTGTAAAATGCACGTCTCACAGTGGGGCACAGTTTGGGGTGGCAGGTGGGGTAGGGGATGGGGGGGATCTCGGCAAGCTTTGCAGCTGCATGGCTACAAAGATTGCTGGGCCAGCTCCCATCTCCCTGCCGGCCAGTGCCTCCTGAAGCTGCCAGTGTTGCATGCAGCTGTTGTGCTGGGACTGATAGGAGCAGCAGCAGCCCTCTCCTGTCTTTCTCCAGCTGGGTGGGAAAAATTGGAGGAGGACTTCACAAGCAAAAGAGAATTCTCTCTTTCGGCACCAGAGCCAAAGCTAAAAGAAACTGGAGGGGAGAAAAGGAGGGAGGGTAGGAACAGGGGAAGGCAATTTTTTCATTGTTTTATCTCCATAGCAACTTCCTTCCCAGCTACTTCTTTCTCTGCTCAGCAACAGGGCCTTTTTTTTAAAAGAAAGATTGGCCACCATTTTCCCGGGAGAGAGAAGAGCGGAGGTGGGGAGAGAAAAAGAAGGCAGCATGGGATGGTTTGGGGTGGGAGTGGAGGTCATGTTAGTCCTGGACAGTTGCTGCTTCATTGGGTCCCCTCATCTTTTCAGTCCCAGAAAATGGCTGAAAAATGCCCTCCTCCTGTTTTGCAGCCATGCACCATTTTCTGTCCTTGCCTCCTTCCTGTTTTTATTTGGTTTTCCCTCCCACCCTGAAAGGAGTTTCAAGCAAAAGGAAGCCAGTGGGGGGAAAAGGGGGAAGAAGGATCCGGAAGTGGGAAAGGAAGGAATTGGGAGAATGAGAACAAAGAAGGCTTCCTGACTCAGGGAAGGTTCGGAGTCTGGAATCCAGAGCGCGTCTTTCCCCTTTTCCCTTGCTGCCCTTTTATTTCCAAAGCCATCCTCCAGTCCACTCTCTTTCCCTAAAAATGGAGCTCTTGGTCCAAAGCTGGCGGTGTGTAATGAAACCAAGATTTAAAGGAAACAAAGTTGAGCTAGTTTGTAAGGAAACCAACTACTGTCAAGGTTCAGTGCAGGTATTCCAAACTAACGAGTCTTAATGTCTGGTTAAAATGGGTAGTACTTCCATTGAAAGAAGAAAAGCATAGCTCAGACAATTGCTATGATTTTTTGCTCCTATATTCTGTTGTTTAGGTTTAAATTTTGTTAATGTAGAAATTTTAATTACAGCCTATTAAACAATGGAGCTAGCTGTCTGCCTGCAATCATGTGTATCTATTAGGAGTAAATCCCACTGAAAGGGAATAGCCTTACTGCCAAGTAAACATGCATAGGCTTTACGTAGTTGAGAGATAGGGTATTGAATAGTATTAGGTGTATTATAGAGAGAAATGAGAACTTCTGTAACAACAGATACTTTGTGCCCAGACCGTGTGTGTGTGTGTGTGTGTGTGTGTGTGTGTGTGTGAGTGAGAGAGAGAGAGAGAGAGAGAGAGAGAGAGAGAGAGAGAGAGAGAGAGAGAGAGGGAGAGGGAGAGAGGGAGAGACGGAGAGAGAGAGAGAGAGGGAGGGAGGGAGGGAGGGAGGGAGGGAGGGCGGGAGAGAGAGAGGGAGAGAAGAAGGAAAGAGACAAAGAAAGAGAAAGAAAGAGAAAGAAAGAAAGAAAGAGAAAGTATGTGTGTGTGAGAGAGAACAGAGAGAGACAAAGAAAGACAGAGAGGAAGGGAGAAAGAGACAAGAAAGAAGACAAGCTATTATTTTTAATTGTTCCATTATTTATCATGTGTAAATATTTTACACTGTCCCTACACCTAGAGTGATTTTATTGCCTTTATTTTGCCCAGGGCTACCACATAGTTTTCAGGGATTTACATGCATTCAATGTCTATAGTCCAGAGCATAAATATGTGTGTGTTTATTTTGTACATCAGGTTGCATAAGTCCATCTTAATATGCTATTCCTGGTATGTGATGCTTTGTATACATACAGAGAAAGAAGCACTCTTCTGATCTTGGACTTTTAGGCTTCAGACATAAACATCAGCCATAATACTAATGACTGTTTTGAACAATATGCGCAAATGCCTATTTTATATGTGAAATTATGACTGAACTATTTCTGCACCTATATTGCTTCTCACTGTCAGGAAGTTTCTCCGTAGTTTTAGGTTGCTTCTCTCTTTCTTCAGTTTCCATCCATTGATTCTTGTTTTTCCTTCTGGTGCTTTGGAAAATACATTGCCTCCCCTCCCTTCTTTCTGGCAGCCCCTTAAAAGCCTATTGCCTATCACACTCTTGGGCAAAGTATGTGAGCCATTTCCTCCTTTCAGTGGCCCATGAAAATACATCTATAGTATGTAGATAATAAAGTTGAAAAAAGGTGAACAACATTTTATTTTAATCATCAATCAATCTAAGAAATAAAAATTTGGCAGATATTTTAGAATGAATGTTGTTTTTCTGCTTAGTCTCTGCCTCAGTCCAAATGTGTGGAGAAGTGTCACCCTGGATTTGTAAAACGGGCTCGGAAAGAAGAACCAATTTGCTGCTACGATTGTATTCCTTGTCCGGAGGGGACCATTTCCACACAAAAAGGTGAGTGACACCAGAGAAATTCTGTCTTTCCTGTCTCTCGGTATCAGCTGTCCTCCAAATAAGGTCTTTATTGGAATATGAATGGAGGGATTATAGAAATAATATTACTTACTGTTTTCTCAGATACTGAAAAATGCACCAAGTGCCCAGATGACAAATATCCAACTGATGACAGAATCCAATGTATCCTCAAAAGAATAGCCTTCCTGTCCTATGAAGAACTTCTGGGCATCATCCTGGTCTCCTTTGCTGTACTCTTGTTTCTAACAACAGGCCTTGTTTTAGTCATATTCCTTAAATACCTAGAAACTCCCATTGTCAAAGCTAACAACCGTGACCTGTCCTACATCCTCCTGGTTTCCCTCTTGCTTTGCTTCTTGTCCTCCTTTTTCTTCATTGGCCGACCAAGGAAAGCCACCTGCCTTCTCCGACAAACAATGTTCAGCATCATCTTCTCAGTAGCTGTGTCTTGTGTGTTAGCCAAAACAATCACAGTAGTGCTGGCCTTCCTGGCCACGAAACCAGGGAACAGGGTGAGGAGATGGTTGGGGAAGAGCTTGGCCAACTCCATCATCCTTTCTGGTTCTGCTGGAACAATTGTAATTTGTGCAATCTGGCTGGGATTTTCTCCCCCATTTCCTGATTTTGACCTGCACTCCCAATCAGGAGTGATCATCCTTCAGTGCAATGAAGGCTCTGTGACCATGTTTTATGTGGTTCTCTGCTACATGGGTTTCCTTGCTGCCATTTGCTTCACAGTGGCTTTCCTGGCCAGGAACCTGCCTGGGGCCTTCAACGAAGCCAAACTGATCACCTTCAGCATGCTGGTCTTCTGCAGCGTCTGGATCTCCTTCCTGCCCACCTACTTGAGCACCAAAGGGAAATACATGGTGGCCGTGCAGGTTTTCTCCATCTTGGCTTCTGGTGCTGGCCTGCTGGGCTGCATCTTCTTCCCCAAGTGCTACATTATCATCCTTAGACCAGATCTAAATACTAAGGAACATTTAATGATAAAAGTTGGTATCCGATCATGAAATACTTTCTTAGGCTCTTAAAACTTAATTATTTGTTACAGTTATTGAATTTGTAAGCTTGTTTTGACAATTAAGGTTATTTAAAAATCAAAAGAAATAAACATATAAAGAATTTAAGACTAACTTAAGATAACCATCAAAGTGTAAAATAAATTAATTAATAATTTAAATTGTCATGAAACTAGGGAAGGAGAAGATAAGAAATGAGAGTTTATTATCATATAGGACTGATTGGCTGAATCAATAAACAAACAGACATATGTTTGAAATAATTTTACCAGTCAGTGGGTGGGATCCTCTTCAGTGCATTTAAAAAGAAAAAACATCACATCTTTCCCACTTAGGAAAATCTTTATTTTTTGTAATCTTTTGTAATATACAGCAAAGAGGTGATTTTAGAGTCGTTTTTGGAAAACTTTCCCCAACTGAACCTGAGGAAAGTCTAAAAATCTTTTGGCCAGGTGTTCAGAGCATTAATGAACCTAGTTTTTGACCTGCCAGGAATGAGCTCACTTCTGAGGAAGAATCTGGCGAGTTGTCCAAGGGGGACATCATAGTGAGCTGCACTGGCTGCCGGTGGTCCTTCGGATCTGCTTCAAGGTGCTGGTGCTTACCTATAAAGCCCTGGGCCCAGGGTATTTGCAGGACCACCTCCTACCAGCCTCTCACCACCCAGTGCGCTCACATAGGACTGCCTTCCTCCGGGTGCCATCAGCCAGGCAATGTCGGTTGGGGGTGCCCAGGATGAGGGCGTTCTCTGTGGCTGCACTGATCCTCTGGAACGAGTTACCCACTGGGCTCCGGACGGCCCCTGACCTCCTCTCTTTCCGCAGTGACCTGAAGACATGGCTTTTTCAGCAAATCTTCTCATCTGTTTGGGAGCTATAGTTTTAATTTGGGGATTTTAATTGGATTTTTAGCATTATTTATTGTTTTGTTTTATTGCTGTGAGCAGCCCCGAGTCCTTTGGGAGAAGGGCGGCATATAAATATTATCAAATAAATAAATAAATAAATAAATAAATAAATACTGTCTGCTGTTTGTTTAGTAAACAAAGGCACTTCAAAGTATAAAAGTTCTCGGTGTTTTACATGTATACGGAAGGGCAAGCATAAGAAAAAAAAAAGTCTTTTGACACAGAGCTCAGATTTTGAAAGAAACACATATTCACATTTCCCTGGTTATGGAAACCCCAAACTGCACACAATTTTCAGATCTGAGCTTTTCCTGAGGAGTTAGACCATGCTGTATCTCACAATTGATGGCAGGACTCAATTCAGCCAGAAAACTTCACTTTTGACACAGAGCTCAGATTTTGAAAAGAAACCCATATCCATGTTCCACAGGGTGTAGAAACCCGAAGACACACTCAATTTTCAGATCCGAGCTTTCCCTGAGCAGTTAGACTAAGCTGTATCTCACAATTGATGGAAGGACTCAATTCTAGTTGTTGGAACCATACAAATTTAGTCATAACAACATTCCGTTGAAGGACTTTTACATATTTACCCAATGATTACATATTTACGTATTCCATACTTACCCAATGATACAGTTGGCCAATTATCAATTTCCAAACCCTTTGTCTCAAATATCACCCCAAAGTTGATATTTCTAGGGCAAATGAAATTTCACTATCGCATGAGCAATTTTAAAAACACTTCCAATTTGTGATTAATACATGGAGATCTAAAAGAAAAGTAAATTACAAACAGGTCCTATTCTTAACATTAGGGAGGTTTCACGGTTACAGATTTCTTCCTTAACATTAAAAGACAGGCAGTATTAGAATTAAGCATCATCAACCTAAGTGTCAGGGTTCCAAGTAACACCCCCAACGAAAGAAGGCTCCGAAGCTTGAATTTCCTCAACCTTCCATTTTATTAGCAATATCATATTGGCACATCTGGGAAAACCTGAATCCGAAAGTTTCCAGCTTTTCCCCACCCAAAAGGAAGTTCAAGTCCTTGCCCAGCACCCACATGTCCATCACATGATCCAATCAGGCACCATCCAAAACTGGAGATGCCTCCCAGTCACCTCATCGCAGCTTGAGGACAAGGTGGCTTTGGCTCTCTGAGAAAAGAATATGTATGTATGTATGTATGTATGTATGTATGTATGTATGTATGTGTATATATATATATATATATATATATATATATATATATATATATATATATTCTTACTTCTTCGTAGGGTCTATGTGTGTTTTTCTTCTAGCCAGGTTTTCCCTATGTAACCAAGGTTTTTTTGTAGCTCCAGCTCAGTAGAATCACATCCACTCATTTCTGGGTTTTTTTCTTTTCTAACAGCTAGCAAGCTCTTACTGCTAGGTGGGAGACCTAAATAGATCCATTTCTAGCTCGTTTGCTTTCATCAGTAGGCCACACCCATATCTTATGTATCCTCCCTGTAAAGGTACAGTATCAATTTTCTTACTTCTTCGTAGGGTCTATGTGTGTTTTTCTTCTAGCCAGGTTTTCCCTACGTAACCAAGCTTTTTTTGTAGCTCCAGCTCAGTAGAATCACATCCACTCATTTCTGGGCTTTTTTCTTTTCTAACAGCTAGCAAGCTCTTACTGCTAGGTGGGAGACCTAAATAGATCCATTTCTAGCTCGTTTGCTTTCATCAGTAGGCCACACCCATATCTTATGTATCCTCCCTGTAAAGGTACAGTATCAATTTTCTTACTTCTTCGTAGGGTCTATGTGTGTTTTTCTTCTAGCCAGGTTTTCCCTACGTAACCAAGGTTTTTTTGTAGCTCCAGCTCAGTAGAATCACATCCACTCGTTTCTGGGCTTTTTTCTTTTCTAACAGCTAGCAAGCTCTTACTACTAGGTGGGAGACCTAAATAGATCCATAGTAAGAAAATTGATACTGTACCTTTACAGGGAGGATACATAAGATATGGGTGTGGCCTACTGATGAAAGCAAACGAGCTAGAAATGGATCTATTTAGGTCTCCCACCTAGCAGTAAGAGCTTGCTAGCTGTTAGAAAAAAAAAAGCCCAGAAACGAGTGGATGTGATTCTACTGAGCTGGAGCTACAAAAAAACCTTGGTTACGTAGGGAAAACCTGGCTAGAAGAAAACACACACACACACACACACACACACACACACACACACATATATATGTATATGTATATGTATATGTATATGTATATGTATATAAGTTTTATCAAATATTACAACATTTTTCCCCGTCCCTCCTCCTCCCATCCCTCCTCCCCCCACCCCCCATCACCCATCCCCCCTCTCCCTCCAACCCCCCTCCCCACACCCCAGACTTCCCAGAGCAAATACAGGGTGTAACATTTAACAAACATAAACTAAAATATGCTAACTTTCTGTAGGCTCTTGATTCCCTCTTGCTCTTTAGCTCCCCTTTCAACTAACAAAACATAATTCAAAAAGAAATAGTTGGTTTCATTCATAAGGTATTTGAAGCTTTTTAGTCCAATATTTGTTTTGAATATAGTCAATCCATCTTCTCCATTCCGATGTATATCTTTCATTTGAATGGTCCTTCAAGTACGCTGAAATTTTGGCCATCTCTGCTAAGTTCACTACTTTTAATGTCCATTCTTCATTAGTAGGCAAGTCTTCCTTCTTCCAATACTGCGCCACCAAAAGTCTGACTGCTGTTATTAAATTTAAAATCAATTTAGTCTCTATAACAGTACAATCTGTAATTATACCTAACAAGAAGAACTGTGGAGTAAATTTTATCTTCTTTTTGAAAATATTTTGAATAATCCACCATATTTTTATCCAAAATGCCTTAATTTTTTTACATGTCCACCATATAAGATAATACGTGGCATCATCACGTTCACATCTCCAACACTTAGGTTGCACACTAGGATACATACAGGCTAGCTTTTTAGGATCTAGATGCCATCCATAAAACATTTTATAAAAATTCTCTCTTAAGTTTTGGGCTTGCGTAAACTTCACATTTCTAACCCATATTTTTTCCCATGTTTCCATCATTATTGGTTCTTCAATATTTTGTGCCCACTTTATCATACAGTCGTTGACTAACTCCATTTCTGAATCTATTTCTACCAATGCATTATACAACCTTTTTATATGCATTTGACTTTGAAATCTAATCTGTTTTACCAAGTTCTCCTCATTTTGCAAAATACCAATTTTCTGATCTTCTCTCCATCTAGCTTGCAACTGTACATATTGAAACCATGTTTGAATTATCCTTCCTTCTCTTAGTTCATTCAAAGATTTTAGTTTTAGTATACCTCTTTCCTTGTTAAGAAGCTTTTTATATGTAATCACATCTTGTTTTTGCTCTACACTTATATTCTCTATCGCGTGTCTGGGTATTGCCCACATTGGTAACTTCTCATTTAGTTTATACTTATACTTTTTCCAGACACGCAATAAAGCATTCCTTAATATGTGACTTTTAAAAGTCTTATCCACTTTCTTATCATATAGTAAATAAGCATGCCACCCGTAAACCAAATCATATCCCTCAATATTCAATATTCTTTCTTCTGTTGAGTTCATCCAATCACTCATTGCTGATAGGGCAGCTGCCTCATAATATAGTCTTAAATTGGGCATTTTGAGACCTCCTCTTTCACGTATATCCTCCATTATTTTTTGTTTTATTCTCAGTCTCTTCCCTGCCCAGACAAAATTATTAATACCCTTCTGCCATATCTTCAAATTTTCATCTTTTTTAAGTATTGGTATCATTTGAAAAAGAAACAAAAACTTAGGCAAAACATTCATTTTTACTGATGCTATTCTTCCTAACAAGGATAATTGTAATTTTTTCCAATTTTCCATCTCTCTCTGTATTTTTTGCCACAACGGATCATAGTTATGCGTGAATAATTTCGCATTTGATGTCATAATATAAACCCCAAATACTTAACTTTTTTTACTATTTCAAATCCTGTTAATCTTTCTAATTCATCTTTTTGATTTGTAGTCATGTTTTTAGTTATTATCTTCATTTTCCCTGCATTTATTTTAAATCCAGATACTTGCCCATATTGCTTAGTTATATCCATTAAACCTACAACTGACTGTAATGGTTGGGTTAAAGTAACAACCAAATCATCTGCGAATGCTCGTACTCTGTAATCATACTGCCTAATTTTAATTCCATTTATTTTGTCCGACCCACGTATCTTACTCAACAAAAATTCCAAAGTCAAGATGAACAATAATGGAGATAAGGGACATCCTTGTCTTGTTCCTTTTTCTATATTATTTATTTATTTATTTATTTTATTTGTTTAAATTTCTATACCGCCCTTCTCCAATGTAGGACTCAGGGTGGTGAACAGCCAAAGTAAAAACAAGACATACATACAAAACATACAAAATCTAAAATCTATTTAAAATAATTAAATAATTTTGGCCGTAATTAAAACATTCCAATTTAAAATCCGTTTAAAATTTGACTCAAGCCAGCCCAGCTAGTTGAAATAAATGGGTTTTTAGGGCCCGACGAAAAATCCGGAGGTCTGTTATTGTACGTAGCTCTGGGGGGAGGTTGTTCCAGAGGGTGGGCGCCGCCACAGAGAAGGCTCTCCCCCTGGGGGTCGCCAGCCGACATTGTCTGGCGGATGGCACCCTGAGGAGGCCCACTCTGTGGGAGTGTACTGGCCGGTGGGAGGCTATTGGTGGCAGAAGGCGGTCTCGTAAGTACCCCGGCCCTAAGCCATGGAGCGCTTTAAAGGTGGTCACCAACACCTTGAAGCGCACCCGGAAGACCACCGGGAGCCAGTGCAGCTCGCGCAGGAGAGGTGTCACGTGGGAGCGCCTCGTCGCCCCCAAAATCCCCCGCGCGGCCGCGTTCTGGACCAGCTGGAGCCTCCGGGTGCACCCCAGGGGGAGCCCCATGTAGAGAGCGTTGCAGTAGTCCAGGCGGGAAGTGACGAGTGCCTGAGTGACTGTGCGTAGGGAGTCCCGATCTAGAAAGGGGCGCAACTGGCGTATCAGGCGGACCTGATAAAAAGCCCCCCTGGCCACGGCCGCCAAATGATCTTCTAACGACAGCCGTGCGTCCAGGAGGACGCCCAAGTTACGAGCCCTCTCCGCGGGGGCGAGTGATTCGCCCCCAATAGCCAGCGATGGCGTCAGCTGGCTATATCGGGACGCCGGAAGCCACAGCCACTCGGTCTTGGAGGGGTTGAGTTGGAGCCTGTTTCTCCCCATCCAGGCCCGCACGGCCTCCAGGCACTGGGACATCACTTTAAGGGCATCATTGGGGTGGCCTGGGGTGGAGATGTACAGCTGGGTGTCATCAGCGTACTGATGGAACTCCACCCCGAAGCCACGGATGATCTCACCCAGCGGCTTTACATAAATGTTGAACAGAAGGGGCGAGAGGACCGACCCTTGTGGCACCCCACAAGCAAGGTGCCTCGGGGTCGACCGCTGCCCCCCTGTCAACACAGATTGCGACCGGTCAGAGAGGTAGGAGGAGAACCACCTCAAAACGGTGCCTCCCACCCCCAACCCCGCCAACCGGTGCAACATGATACCATGGTCGATGGTATCAAAAGCCGCTGAGAGGTCTAACAGGACCAGGATAGAGGAGCAACCCCTATCCCGGGCCCTCCAGAGATCATCCACCAATGCGACCAATGCCGTTTCCGTGCTGTGCCCAGGCCGGAAGCCGGACTGGAGCGGGTCTAGATAGACAGCTTCATCCAGGTACCGGGGAAGCTGTTGCGCCACCACACTCTCAACAACCTTCGCAATGAAGCGAAGGTTGGAGACTGGACGATAGTTAGCCAAAACAGCCGGATCCAGAGAAGGCTTCTTGAGGAGGGGCCTCACCACCGCTTCTTTCAAAGCGGCCGGCAGGACTCCCTCACTCAAAGAAGCGTTAACAATCTTCTGGAGCCAGCCTCGTGTCACCTCCCGGGAAGCCAGTACCAACCAGGAGGGACACGGGTCCAATAGACATGTGGTCGCGTTCAGCCGTCCCAGGACCCTGTCCATGTCCTTGGGAGCCACAGGGTCGAACTCCCCCCAGATAACACTCTCAAGACCTGCCTCAGTCATCCCATCTGGACATACCCAGTCAGAGGCCAGCCCTTCCCGAATCTGAGCGATTTTGTCATACAGATACTGCACAAAATCCTCAGCTCGACCCTGCAAGGTCGAGGGTCAAGGGTATTAAAAGTATTAAAAGTACTATTAAAAGTAAAAGTATTAAAAGTATCTATTAAACTACCATTAATTATTATTTGCGCTGTTTGTTTCTGATATAGTGCCTTAATAGATTGTGTAAAATATTCTCCAAACTGCATCTTTTCTATTATTTTCAATAAGAATTGCCAATTCAATCGATCAAATGCTTTCTCCGCATCAAGAAATATTAGCACTGCAGGGATTTGGTTGTTCTTCCCCAAATACTCTAGTAGGTTAACCACTTGCCTTACATTACTCTTCATTTGTCTACCATTTATAAAACCAGTTTGATCATTATGAATCATTTGTTGCATGACTGTCATTAACCTATTTGCTAGTATTTTAGCAAAAATCTTGTAACCTGTATTTAAAAGTGATATAGATCTATAATTTTTTGGCTGAGTGTGGTCTTACTCCTCCTTTGGAATCAGAGAAATAAAAGCTGTCCTCCAGGATGAGGGTACATCTCCTCCAAATCGTTTGTTAGTAAATAACTCTTTGAGTGGTCCCACCATTTCTAACTGCAAGTGTTTATAATAAGCAGCTGTCAAACCATCCGTCCCAGGGGCTTTACCCACTTTCAGCTGCTTAATTGCAAGCATGATCTCTTTGGAAGTTGTTGGTTAATTTAAACCCTCCCTTTGCTCTCTTGTAATTATAGGAATATTCTTTTTCTGTAAGTATCTATCTACATCTGTACTTTGAATTTTATCACTAGCATACAACCTCGTATAAAATTCTAAAAATGCTTTTTTAATCATATTTTGCTGATAAACCTCTTTACCTTTATATTCTATTTTCTCTATGGTCCGTAACTTTTGTTTTTTCCTTAACAGATATGCTAACCATCTCCCTGGTTTATTAGCATTGCAAAAAGTATTATGTTTAGCATATTGCAAATTAGTTGCAACCTGATCTGCCATTAGCATATTAAATTGCCCTCGCAGTAAGTTAATTGCCTCTTTTATTTTCTTGTCTGCTGGGTTCAATATCAAAGCTTGTTCTTTTTTTAAATTTCCTCTTCTAAATCCTTCCTTTTTTCCCCGTTTACGTCTATGTTTATTATTCAGATATATCAAAATACCTCTCATATATGCTTTACTTGCATCCCAAACCATTTCCATAGGCGTACCTTTATGCATATTTATAATAAAAAATTCTTTCATAAATTTTTTACATTCTTTTACATTTTCCTCATATCTAAATAGATTTTCATTTAACCTCCAAGACCTCTTAAATCCCATTCCATATGCTAATTCCATCCAAACTGGACTATGATCCGTTAAAACTTTTGGGCAGATCTTCGTCTTCTTCACCCTAGAAAAAAAGATCATTAGTAATTAATATGAAATCAATCCTAGAGAAAGATTGATGTCTATCAGAAAAAAAAGTAAAGTCTTTTTCTTCAGGGTTCCTCTCTCTCCAGATATCTCTAAACTCCATATCATCCATCATTTCAAAAAACGATTTTGGCAACCTAGCACGCATTGAGATATTTTGCAAGAGCCCCTTCTTATCTTTTTTAGTGTCCAAAACTCCATTCCAATCGCCCAATAAAATGCATGATTTGTAATCCCATTGTAGTAACTTGGAATGTAAAAGCTTATAACATTTTTCCTGTTGTTGGTTCAGTGCATATACTCCAATTAAACGTTTTTTTTCTCCTTTTATTAAAAGTTCAATTGCTATAAATCTTCCTTGATCATCTGCTTCAATTAATTTGGCAATTAAGTCTTTTTTTTAGGTATATAACTATACCATTCTTCTTCTCGGGAGCAGATGCAACAAAATGTATACCTAACCTTGCATTTATTAAATATTTTTGGTCTTTATTTCTAATATGAGTCTCTTGTAAACAGATTACATCATTTTTAAACTGTTTCAAATAATGAAATATTTTTCTCCTCTTTTGTGGTGAATTTAGGCCATTAACATTCCAAGTCAGAAATCTAGTTGCCATACTTGGCTGCCTGAAGCTTTTGGAGCATCTGCTGGAAATCTCCATGCATTTTACTTTTTGGTCCTGCTCCTCCCACTGCTTCTGTTTTTGTAGTTTCTTGCATCATCTGTAGTTGCTGCAATCTTAATTCTTCTTGACGCTTGGCTGCCGCTTGGGTCTGTCTTTGATCCTTAGGTTCTTCTATTTTATGAAATACCTCCAAAGCTTGAGCAGTAGTTGAAAGTTGTATTAAATCTTCTTGAATAGTCCAAGCTCCCCTTCGGGCCTGTGCCAACGATTCTTCCTTCTCCCCCTTTCTTGCCCCCTCTGCTTCCGTCTTCCTTCTAGCTTCTGGGGACTGTGGGCATCCAGCCTTTAATACATTGGTGTAAAAATCTCTTTTTTTTTATTGAAAAGTTTTTAAAAAAAGAAAAAAAATTCAAATATTTCCCCTGCCCCCCTCCCTTCCTTCCCCCCCCTACGCTCCCCCCCCGGACTTCCCAGAACAAAATACAGGGTAAAACAATTAACAATCATATGCTAGGCTAAGCTAACTAACTACGGATTCCTATCCCCCCTCGACACTTTAACTCGCCTTTTACTTAACTAAATATACATACTCTTAACTTTTCTATTCATTCATAAGCTATTTGATACTTTTTAGTTCGATATTTGTTTTGAGTATAATCAATCCATCTTCTCCATTCCTATATGTATCTTTCTTGTGAATGATCTTTCAAATATGCTGAAATTTTTGCCATTTCTGCCAAATTTGCCACTTTTAATGCCCATTCTTCAATGGTATGCAATTCTTCCTTCTTCCAGTATTGCGCCACCAAAAGTCTAGCTGCAGTTATTAAATTTAAAATTAATTTAGTCTCTATAACCATACAATCTGTGATTATACCCAACAAAAACAATTGTGGAGTAAACTTTATCTTCTTTTTAAGAATATTTTGAATAATCCACCATATTTTAATCCAAAATGCTTTAACTTTTTTACAAGTTCACCATATGTGATAATAAATGGCATCATCACAATCACATCTCCAACACTTAGATTGCAAATTCAGATACATACAAGCCAACTTTTTAGGATCCAAATGCCATCTGTAAAACATTTTATAAAAATTTTCTCTTAAATTTTGTGCTTGAGTAAATTTTACATTTCTAACCCATATTTTTTCCCAAGTTTCCATCATTATTGGTTCCTGAATGTTTTGTGCCCATTTTATCATGCAATCCTTAACTAATTCCGTTTCTGAGTCTATTCCTATCAGTATATTATATAATCTTTTTATATGCATTTGACCTTGATCTCTAATTTGTTTTACCAAATTTTCCTCCTTCTGCATGATACCAATTCTCTGGTCTTCTTTCCATCTGGCTTGCAACTGTCCATACTGAAACCAAGTTTGAATTATTTTTTCTTCTTTTAATGCCTTTATAGATTTTAACTGCAATATATCCCCTTCCATTTTAAGAAGCTCTTTATAGGTAATCACCTCTTGCTTTTGTTCTACACTTATATTCTCTATCGCATGTCTGGGTATTGCCCATATAGGTATCTTATAATTTAATTTATATTAATACTTCTTCCAAACTCGTAACAAGGCATTCCTTAATATATGGCTTTTAAAGGTCTTATCCACCTTTTTGTCATATAATAAGTAAGCATGCCAGCCATATAACAAATCATATCCTTCAATATTCAATATTCCTTCTTTTGTTGAATTAATCCAGTCACTAATTATTGTTAGGACAGCTGCTTCATAGTATAATCTTAGATTAGGCATTTTAAGACCTCCTCTTTCACATATATCTTGCATTATTTTTAACTTTATTCTCGGTCTTTTCCCTGCCCAAACAAATTTATTAATACCCTTCTGCCATTCCCTCAAATTATCATCTTTCTTAAGTATTGGTATCATTTGAAACAAAAATAAAAACCTAGGTAAAAATATTCATTTTTATTGCTGCTATTCTCCCCAACAAAGATAATTGTAATTTTCCCCAATTCTCCATCTCTTTCTGTATTTTTTTGCCATAGCAATTCATAATTATTTTTATATAATTTTACATTTGAGGCTGTAATATATACCCCTAAATATTTAACCTTTTTTACTATTTCAAATCCTATTAGTCTTTCTAGCTCTTCTTTTTGCTTTACCGTCATATTTTTAGCTATTATCTTTGTTTTTGTTTATTTATTTTAAATCCAGATATTTGACCGTATTGGGTAATTATATCCAGTAAGCCTGTAACTGATTGTACTGGTTGGGTTAAAGTAACAACCAAGTCATCCGCAAATGCTCTTAATCTATAATCATGATGTCTAATTTTAATTCCCTTTATTTTATTTGACCCTCATATTTTATTCAGTAATGGTTCCAAAATTAAAATAAATAATAATGGTGATAAAGGGCATCCCTGTCTTGTTCCTTTTTCAATTTTAAAAGTTTCTGTTAAACTACCATTAATTATTATTTGTGCTGTTTCTCTCTGATATATTGCCCTAATAGATTGTGTAAAGCATTCTCCAAACTGCATCTTTTCTATTATTTTCCATAAAAATTGCCAATTCAATCGATCAAATGCCTTCTCCGCATCCAAAAAGATAAGCGCTGCAGAGATTTGGTTGTTCCTTTCCAGATATTCCAATAAGTTTACAATTTGTTTTACATTACATTTCATTTGTCTCCCACTTATAAATCCAGATTGGTCATTATGAATCATTTGTTGCATAATTACCATTAACCTATTTGCTAGTATTTTAGCAAAAATCTTATAATCTGTATTTAAAAGCGATATTGGCCTATAATTCTTAGGTTGGTTATGATCTTGGTCCTCCTTTGGAATCAATGAAATAAAAGCTGTTCTCCAAGAAGGGGGTACATCTCCTCCGGCTTGAATCTTCTGAAATAATTCCTTAAGCGGTTCTACCATTTCTAACTGCAAATTTTTATAATAAACAGCTGTCAATCCATCTGTGCCTGGAGCTTTACCCCTCTTCAACTGTTTAATTGCTAAAATAATTTCCTCTGAAGTTATTGGTCAGTTCAATCCTTCCCTCTGCTCTGGTGTAATTACAGGAATATTCTCCTCCTGTAAATATCTGTCTATGTCTTTACCTTGAATTGTATCACTAGCATATAACTTTGTATAGAATTCTAAAAAAGCTTTTTTAATCATATTTTGTTGATATACCTCTTTACCTTTGAATTCTATCTTCTCTATAGTATGTAGCTTTTGTTTCTTCCTTAACAAGTAGGCTAACCAGCTACCTGGTTTATTTGCTTTACAAAAGTATTATGTTTAGCATATTGTAAATTAGTTGCCACTTGGTCTGCCATCAACATATTAAACTGCCCTCGTAACAAATTTATTTCCTTTATTTTCTTATCTGTTGGATTTAATATAAGTGCCTGCTCTTTCATTTTTATTTCGTCTTCTAAATCCCTCTGGTTTTTTTCTTGTCTACATCTATATTTATTATTCAAATGTATTAAGGTTCCTCTCGTATATGCTTTACTTGCATCCCAGACCATTTCCATAGGTGTACCTTTGTTCATATTCATAACAAAAAAATCTTTCATTTGTTTTTTACATTCTTTCACATTTTCCTCATATCTAAACAAATTTTCATTTAACCTCCAAGACCTTCTAGATCCCTTTTCCTGTTCTAATTCCATCCACACCGGACTATGATCAGATAAAATTCTTGAACATATCTTTGTCTTCTTTACCCTAGAAGATTAGTAGATTAGTACCCTACTAGATTAGTAATCAATATGAAATCAATCCTGGAAAGGGATTGATGACTGTCAGAAAAAAAAGTAAAATCCTTTTCTTCCGGATTTCATTCTCACCAAATATCTCTCAACTCCATATCATCCATCATATCAAAAAAAGATTTGGGCAGTCTTGCACGTTTTTGGATATTTTGAAGTAAGCCTTTTTGTCCTTTTGAGTGTCCAGTACTCCATTCCAATCACCCATTAATATACACGATTTATAATCCCATTGTATTATTTTGATATGCAAAAACTTGTAGAATCTCTTGCCTTCCACACTGAGTTAAGGCGATATCTTTCTCCTGAATAGTTCATCACTAGTCCGGCTGGAATCTCCCATCTGTATTGTATCTGATGGTTTCTCAGTTCTTCCACCAGAAAGGCGTAATCCCTTCTGGCTCTCAACATTTCGGGGGGGATTTCTTTCAGTATTAAAACCTCCTGCCCCTGCACTTGAAGTTTATTTTTAAAAGTGATTTGTAGGATTTCATTGCATATTCTCCTTGTTGTAAAATAGACTACAATGTCTCTTGGTAGATGTTTCTGTCTGGCAACCCATGAATTGACACGATAAATTTTGTCAATTTGCCATTCAAGATTTGCTTTTTGATCTCCCATTATGTGTGCAAATGATTCTGAAAAGGTATCTCTCAAATTCCCTTGCTTATTTTCTTTGAGGCCTCTTATTCTCAAAGCAAATTCCATCTCTCTATATTGTATCATTATCACATCGGCCTTTGCTCTTTCCATCTTATTCTGGACCTCTCCCATTTTATTTTCCAAGTTCTCATTAGACTGCTTAATTTCTTCCACTTTTTCATCTATTGCTTCAATCTGGCCTGCCAGACCTTGAACTGCCATGATAATATCTTCTCTGATTTCTTGATTCCGTTTTTGAATAATCTCTTTAATTTGAACTATCTCTTCAGCAACATCTCGAATTTTATCCTCAAACACCGAAGTAATTCCGGTGGCACCACAGGTGCCGAAGATGCTCCTTTTGTGAGCGCCAGCCCCACGATCTCGTAAAGCCGCTAGAACAGCGCAAATCAGCTGTCTAGCGGCTTGAAAACTTTCTCCCCAGGAAAAGGGGAGGAAGAGAGCAGACGGGCATAGGTAGAGCTCCCCAAGGAGCCCCAGGAACAATTCTGGGGCTCGAAGAGTGAGAGCTCCCTGGAAGCCTGACAGAGCTCCGGATCCGGGACGTTTCTGCTTTAAGCAAATGAAGATGACGCGACCACCCCTGCAAACAATGCATGGAATAAACATCATTCGGAAGCAGGCTGAGCAAATTCAGGTGAGATCAGATTTGCAAGTACTGAATTTAACTCCAAATGTGTATTACTTCCTTCTGACTCATTAAAGGGAGAAAGTGAAACCAAGATGGCGATTGAGCTTTAATGGGGTATGAAAGCGAAAATTAAAGAGGAAAGTTTCGTTTAGTGCTGGTAGCCCCTGTAAAAAATTAGAGATTTTTGCTTCGAAAAAAAAAAAAGATTAAAGGCTAAAAAGACTACAGCAGTGATTTTTCAAAAAAAGGATTGATATTATTTAAAGACTGGGAATTTTTGGATTTGATGGATTTGTTTCTGGCTGCTAAATAAATTCAAATTGGAAACTAAAAATGGCTTCAAAACAAGTAAAGGCTATTGTCCCCAAAAGTGCTGGGACCTCGCCAGCTCAAACATCCAAATTGCAATCTCTCTCTGTTCCAACGGAATCACCAATATTAACACTTGAAATGTTGCAGGAAGCCCTTAAAACACAAGCCTCTGTTACAGAAGAAAAGAATATTATTTTGACTACATATCACCCATATCATCCAACCATCTCACCTAAGCACCCAACATATCACCCATAGCACCCAACCATCGATGCAGTCCTCGCTCCCATTTTCCCACAGTAGAAAATGTGGCAGGCCTGAAGTAAATTTGGGCAGGCCCAAATGTAAAAGATGGCTTCCACATCTGACAAGAAGGTGGAACCAAACTCTATAGTTCTGGGTGACCTTCCCCAGGAGTCTCTGAAGTCAAGAGTGTACATTGAAGGACAATACCCAATTTCCTGGGTGTCAACTATCTTTCTTCAGCATCTAGACATGTTCAGAAAGGAAGGACCACAACCTTTTCAGATCAGTGCCCTCTAGGGGTATATCTATGATTTTTCACTATGCTTTTCTCCAACTTCTCCTCTGCACATGGAGGCCCAGAAATAGTTCAGGATTCCCAGAGTAGTTCAGGATCCCCAGAGGAGATGTTGCTTCTTACAGTAATTATTAAAATCCTGATCTTTGAGGTCTCTCCTGATATTTCTCCAGTGATCACCTTTGATGTAAACATCACACTGAAGCAACTTGAAAGGGATCTTGAATGAGAAAAGGATAAATGATTCAGGTCACACTTCAGGTGGAACAAATTTTGGGACATTCAGGGACTGTGCTTCTTGAATGTACCTTTCCTTTCTCTTCTTTCCAGGTGAAGTTCTGTTAATCTCTCTCCCAGTCAAGAAAGTCACTCTCATTTCCATATATGAATGGTGCTTTGAATTCTTCGAATGCTCTTGTTCTTCCTTAGAAACAGGAAGGGGATTGATTCAGACCCATGAATTATGGACCTCCTTCTTCTGCTTCTTCTGCTGCTGATGTCCCAGCCAGTTTCTGGGAAACTGAGAATGAAGTGCCTGCTGACTTTGGAGGAACATGAGGGAAAAAACCTACGGAGCTATTACAAGCCAGGAGACCACCTCATTAGTATAATCTCCATTGCCACAATAATATCAGATATAACGTTGTCTTTCAACACAGCTCCTTATACTCAAGCTCCCTCGTAAGTCATTCAGTGTGATGGATTTGCATTCCTTCCATTTGCAGTCCTAATACTCTTCTTCGCTTCTTTCAGTTACTCCTATATTGCAGGAGCTATTTAAATTCTTGAATCATTTGGATTTCCATGGCTTCTCTCTTATGTCTTATTTTAAGAGACCCAAATCCAAAGACAGAACAACCCCACCCACCAAAGTCCAAATTATTTTCCCCTCCCATACAATTCTGAGTTAATCACAACTAGCTTATTGAAAAGTTTGTAGTTGCCTCTGCCCCACCCATTTCCTTATTTTTATAACCATTCATTGATATTCAATGCCTGACCTTAGTATGGAATAGAGGATGGCTTGATTTTCGAATTGCTTTTCTGGATCATTTATAAGTCCTCTTTCCTGATGACTCTATTTTAAATATTGAATAATTTTGAATCTTGGTCGTTTCACAAATTAAAAATGAGCACTATTACAAATAGTGATATATTTTGAATATTAAATCCCCATCCCACCTTCTCAATACTCGTCACAATTAAACGGTGATGGGTGACTATAATTGTATTATTATTTTGGACAGTTTTGGCTTAAGTCTGAATGGGCTTGTGGAGAGAAAGAGGAAGAAATGAAAATATATTTTGTTGTTGTTGTTAGAGATGATGCTATGATGAATATTTTTTACAATAGTTCATTTAATGAGCCAGCAAGAATCCTACGCTTCATTTTTGCCATTCAACAAGTCAACAAGAATTCTCAGCTTTTGTACAATCTCACACTTGGCTACAACATCCATGACAATTATTTCAACACCCTTGGGACTTCAGATGCCTTGCTGGACATGCTCTCAACTGGAGAAGCCAATGTTCCCAACTACAGCTGTGGAAAGAAGGACAACTTGATGGCTGTTCTTGATGGATCTCTTGATGACATCTCCATTCAGATGTCAACATTAGTAGGCCCCTAAAAAGTCCCACAGGTTTGTTTGTGTGTTTCTCTATCTGGCAAAGTGAGCAGGTATTTGGTGGGTGGGTAATAGATTCAATCATATCTTTTCTATGGAATTCATGAACTGCTTTTCTCATGGCCCTCATGGGTAGGGATTGAGATCCACAGGAGTCCTAAATATTTACTCGAGAAGGATTTGAGCAGCTGGACACAATGTTAAATATGGAACAAGTAAAGTAAATCTCTAAAATGAACTGATTGTCTTTGCAGTGCTCTAGAGATAGAAGACATAGCATGTCTATTATCTGAATGTCAATTTTATTAGAAAAGAGAAAGAGCATTATCTTAGACCCCAGATTAGACAAATGATCATATTCAATCTTGCTAATATTGTGCATTTTGTATTCTTATCTTGATATGGCTTAAGGGTTAAGAACAATAGACTATTCCAGGTGTCACCAACTTTTCCGAAGTCGGGGACTACCAAATTCATAATTTTAAATCTCGTGGACCACTAATGAATATTTAATTTGAATTTTATTTAATTTAATTTGAATTTTAATATGAATTTTAAAAAAAGATAAATAGTATTTAGTGCAATATAAAAATGCAGATAATTTTTCCACAGATCACCAAAATTTTCTCATAGACCACCAATGGTCCGTGGACCACCAGTTGGTGACCGCTGGACTATTCTAATATGATTGTGAGAACCACACTGGATGTGTTAAAAGCTAACATTTTGGACTTGATCTGATCTAACAATGATCAGCCAAACAATGTCGGCTGGCGACCCCTAGGGGGAGAGCCTTCTCTGTGGGGGCACCTACCATCTGGAATGAGCTCCCCCCAGAGATACGGAGGATCTTGGATCTGCGCACCTTCCGCCGCGCTGTGAAGACTCTTTTATTCCATCAAGCAGGCTTGGCCTAATCTCCTCCCTCTTTTAATATGTAAATTTTAATCTGTTCTTAAATTATTGGGGTGTTTTAATTTGTGTTGCAATATTTTCAGGATCAGACTCAATAAAGATAATAGGAGTTAGAGCTTTAAATATATTTCTTTTTAATTATGATAGGCATTCTATATTCACTGAATATTCAAGGTAGAAGCAACGAGAATGGTGAGGGTGGCTCCTTATATATACAAGGGGTGGAGCTAGGAATGGGAGTGGTAAGTTATGAATACATTAAAGTCCAAAGAATAAGTTAACCTCTGATGTTCCATATATACATTATTTACACATTGGAGAATAAGGCATTTACATCTGACAAATCCCCCTCTAAATGCCGGTTCGTTACACAACACCAATTACATTCTGATTCAGGACAATATAATACATATAATTTAGAAGTTAAATATTTGTGTTGTTTAGAAGGTAAGGGTTTTGTTAATATGTCAGCTAATTGTTCAGAAGTATCGCAATGTATTGCTTTAATGAATCCGTCTTGAGACAGTTGTCTCACATGCTTAAACTTTATATCAATATGCCTGGACCTTTGTCCAATTGCATCGGATCTGGATATTTCAATGGCCGCTTTATTGTCTTCATGCATAATAAATGGTAAGGTGGGTTTCTTCCAAACATCAGTGATCAGATCATTGAACCATACAAGGTTATTTGCAGCTTTGGACAAACAAACATATTCCGCTTCTGTAGTAGAAGTGGCTACTAGTTCTTGTTTACCAGTATACCAGTAAACTGGACAATCATTCAATAGAAAAACATAACCAGAAGTACTCTTTCTGCATGATGTATCACCAGCCCAATCTGCATCAGCATAACAAGTAATTTTTGGTTCTCTGTCATTATTGGGTTCCAACATTAAACAAAAATCTAATGTACCCTTCAGATATCTTAGAATTCTTTTGACAGCTTCCCAATGATACAAGGTTGGTTTACTAACATATCTTGACAATAGATTGAGAGGTAATGCAATATCTGGCCTAGTCCAATTAGATATATAAAGGAGTGAACCTATAACTGATCTGTAAAATGTGTTGTCTTTAAACTCAGGGGAAGATTCATCAGTGTTTCTAAGAAAATCAGTTTGCATAGGGGTGTCACAGGTTTTAGCATTATTTAAGTTACATTTGTTTAGGAGTTCGATGATTTTATCTTTCTGTGTAAGTTTGAATCCCCTTTTAGTTTTGTTAATTTGCACACCAAGGTATTTATTCACTTTACCCAGAGATTTCAGTGAGAAGTGTTCATTTAACTTATTTACAAAGATTTCCCTGCTCTCTTTATGCTTTCCAATGTATAAAATATCGTCCACGTAAATTAATACAAATTCAATATGATCATTACTCTTTTTTACAAAGAAACAGTTATCAGCAGTGGTGGCGTTGAAATCCATGGTCTTAAGTACTTTTACCAAGCAATCGTACCATCTTTTGCCGGATTGCTTTAATCCGTACAGACTCTTATTTAATAACCAAATTTCGTTCTTATTAGTGTATTGACTGTGTGGTGCTCTTACATATATTTCCTTATCTAATTTTGCATGTAAGTATGCGGTCTGTATGTCATATTGGAATACGTCCAGATTGAGTGCAGATGCTACTACAAGGGCTGTTTTGACACTCTCTGTTCTCACTGTGGGTGAATATGTATCAGTATAGTCTTCTGGATATTTTTGTGCATAGCCTTGTGCAACTAGTCTAGCCTTGTATAAGGTATTGCCTCCTTCTAAGTTCTTAATTTTATAAATCCACCTGGTACCTATAATTGTTTTATCCTTAGGTGCGATCGCAGGTGTGAATACATTTAATCCTTGTAAACTTTCCATCTCTTTTTCCATAGCTAGTTCCCATTTTTCTCTTTCTTCATGTGGAAGTTTCAATACTTCTTCATATGTATTAGGTGTTATTTGTTCTCCATTCATATGCATTATGTAATCTTTGTATTTATTTGGTATTTGGTTTCTATTGTTTCTAATAGTTCTTTCAGGCTTGCTATGGTTATCATGCAAATATCTAGCTTCCTTTTTTGTTAATGTGTCTGTCTTTATTTTATGCTGACTATTAGTCCAAGTTTTGGTTTTGTTCTTACTTTTGTTAATATTTTGATTTTCTGTTGTTCCTTCCTCGCAAGATATCGTATCTTTACATTTATTAGGAAATATTTCATTAAGGTGCAATTTTGACCAATTGGCCTGTTCATGGAACACAGCTGTTCTGGATACTATAAATTTGTTATTACTATCAATAAATCTGTACCCTTTGGTTCCAGTTTCGTATCCCATGAATCTTAATCTCCTGGATACGTTTTCTCCCTTTCTCCTCAATTGTTTAGGTATGTGTACGTCTGCAGTGACTCCAAATATGTGCATGTGTGATAATTTGGGTTTTCTATTGTACATCACCTCATATGGTGTCTTATTCACAATACTGGACCAGGTTCTATTTTGAGTGTAATTCGAATAATGTAATGCCTCTGACCAAAATTGTTTGCCTAAACCAGCATCCTCTAATGTGCACCTAATCATGGTTTGTAGTGTGGAATTTTTCCTCTCTGCAACTCCATTTTGAAATGCAGAAAAAGGATTGGACGTGAAATGTAACATTCCT
The DNA here is from genome assembly GCF_059756535.1 of Pantherophis guttatus. Classification (NCBI taxonomy): domain Eukaryota; kingdom Metazoa; phylum Chordata; class Lepidosauria; order Squamata; family Colubridae; genus Pantherophis; species Pantherophis guttatus. The sequence goes on from NC_142064.1 coordinate 286,431,810, forward strand.
CTATCCTTTAACCATTGGGAGAATTCTTTAGACATGAACTCACATCCCCTATCTGTCATAATTTGCTTTATTCTGATATTATGTTGTGTTTCTATACGTTTGTAGAATTCCTTAAATTTCTGAAATGTTTCATCCTTGTGCTTTAATGTGTAAACAAAACCATATCGGCTGTAGTCATCCACTATTGTTAGGAAGTAACGTTTTCTATAGGTAATTGAGGGACTTAATGGACCAACTAAGTCCATGTGTACCAAATCAAAAATACTGTTAGTTGATCTGTTAGATTTTTTTGGTCTGGGACTGGTTTTTAGTTTGGTGGACTTACATACTGAGCATTCCAAATAATTTTCACAATTTTTTATTTTGACACCTTCTGCGTGTTCAGTCATTTTTTGTACTACAGGAAAGCTTGCATGTCCTAACTTCCTGTGTAAGATGTGAGCACACTCATCATGAATTGGTTTACCTATTTTTGGTTTCTTTTCTTTGTATGTATTTTTGTGATCATGAGTTATTCTACACTCATCATTGTCACTGTTACTGACATTTTCATCGTCTGCTTCAATAAAATCTTCCATATTTGAATCAATGTTATGTAAACATCTTTCTATAGTTATCAGATAGGGTAGACCTCCTTTTATCATTACAGTACCTACATTTGTTTTGTTCTTTTCTATAGTTGCTTTCCCCTTTGAGAAAACTATATTGATATCAGATTCTCTGCTTAATTTTATGGCACTTAGTATGTTGTGAGGTATTTCTGGGATTAATAATACCCCCTCTATTTTCCCTAGACCAGGCAAGGTCACATTTCCTTTGCCTAGTACTTGAACCTTTTCTTGATTAGCTACCTTTATCACAAACTTATCTTCTATAAATGAAGATAATATACTTTTGTTGTTGGTGGTGTGATTTGTTGCACCAGAATCAATAAGCCAATTGTTATTCTCATCCTGCTGTGTTCTGGTGCTGTCTTGTTTATTTAGCCCATTCAGTGACCCAGATTTCCTCTCTTTTGAATTTTCTCTACCCCCTCTACCTTCTTTGTAATTTGGTGGGCTTCTATATTTGTGTCTATCTGTGGAAGATTGTCTGTAATTATATTTGCTCCTATATTCTGGTCTATGTCTCTCTCTTGAGACTTTGGGGCAGTCTCTTCTACTATGTTCCCTGGATCCACAATTGTAGCATCTAAAGGCCTCATTATGTTTATCTTGAAAGACTACTTTCCTAAAAGGTTTGTGGTCTGTTTGGTTACTGGATCGATTTTTTCTTGAATTGTCTTCTGCTATCAATTTGTTAGATAGACTTTCTATGGATAAATATCCCAAATTAATGGTATCTAAGTGTGACATAAAGCTATCCCATGATGGATCAAGTGAATTGATAATAACACTTTTCATTGTTTGATCTGAAATCACTTCCCCCCTCAATTGTAGCTCAGCTCTTATTTTGTTTAGATTTATCAAATGCTCACTTATAGAAACCCCCGGTTTTACTCTAGAGGAAAAGAAATCCTTAGACATTCTTGTGGTTGTAGCTACGCTATCGCTGTGAAATAGATTAAACATGCATTGAATTATTTCTGATACAGTTAGGTTTGGTTTGATGCTATGATACATTGCAGGAGACACGCTAGATATTATTATGAAAAATGCTCTATGATGTAAACAATCTATTTTTAAAGTCCAAGGTCTTCTTGGAGGGCTAGTTATAAAGAATAGTAAATTTTCTTTCATGAAAATAACCTGAAGCTGTTGGTACCACTCTTGTAAATTAATGCCATCAATTCTAAGTTTTGGGAAGTCACTGGGTAAGTTACCTACATTATTCTGTCCATTACTTACAACCTGGGGCAGTCCGTGATCTCTCAAGTGCAGGAAATTACAGAACGGCATTGGGATGCTTGCAATGAGTCTGCGCGGTTCTCTGGCCAGTTCAAGTCCTTCTGGGTCGTCTACGTAGTTTCGCACATGCGCGTTGCTCATTTCTTCTTTGGTGGCGTCGTGGAAGGTTCTCTCCCTTTCAGCTCTCTCGATCCGCTCCTCCTCAGATGAGTCGGTCTCTGGCTCGGTTTTTGGGGTTCTGGTGGTGGTGACGGTTCTTTTCTTCTTTTTGTGTGCGTTGGTATTCGATTTTGTCTGTGGTGTAGGGCGAAATCGGCATGGCTCTCTGGGCTCGGGCGTCGTCGCTTTCGAAGTCAGGATGGGAGCGTGCAGGTCTTGAGTCGCCGGTTTGATTTCTTGCTTCTTCGTAGATGTCTTGGTAATTTTCAGTCTTGGCCCAAAAGCAGCAAAAAGCGTTTTCATTGCTGATTTTACTTGAGATTTTGTTAAATCGTCTTCACTTTCTGATTTTGGATCTTCTGAAGAGTTTGAGACTTCTTTCTCACTTTCTTCGTCTGATAGTGTTTTTCGCGCCAGAAATTTTGAACTGAGCGTTTTGATTGGCTCTGCTTCATTCTCTTTTGAAGTTCGTTGAAACCAAGATGGCTGCCATTCAAAATTTCGCGCGGGATCACATCTTTTCTTTTTAACAACTATTTTCTCAGTAGTCATCTCACTTACGGTTTTTTGATCTTTGGGTTTTTCTTTAATGACGTTTTTCTCTCTCGCTGCTCCGCTGTTCTTCAGCATCTCCTGGAGGTCCGCGATGAGACTTTCATCATTCTTTTGGCTTTTTAGTATCTTTAATATCTCTGACCTGAGTTCGTTATTTTCTATTTCGATTTCTTTCTGGTCATTATTTTCACTCATTAGTTCTTCTTCTTCAGTGGTGTAATCTTCGGATTCTCTCGAAATCGCATTGGTGGATTCGTTGACCATCTCTTGATCAGTTTCTATTTCTTTGCTGTAGGCCCTGGTGTTGGGCCTATCTTTCTTGGACATTTTTAATTACTTATTGAGTCAATTAACCATCCTCTGCTACCAGCTTGTTGCAATATTTTCAGGATCAGACTCAATAAAGATAATAGGAGTTAGAGCTTTAAATATATTTCTTTTTAATTATGATAGGCATTCTATATTCACTGAATATTCAAGGTAGAAGCAACGAGAATGGTGAGGGTGGCTCCTTATATATACAAGGGGTGGAGCTAGGAATGGGAGTGGTAAGTTATGAATACATTAAAGTCCAAAGAATAAGTTAACCTCTGATGTTCCATATATACATTATTTACACATTGGAGAATAAGGCATTTACATCTGACAATTTGTCTGGGCCAAAATGATTTAATTTGATTTTAACTGGTTTTTTAAATTTTTGTATTTATGTATTTTATTGCTTGGCTGTTCACCGCCCTGAGTCCTTCGGGAGTAGGGCGGTATATAAATCAAATAAACTAAACTAAACTAAACTAACTAAACTAAATATAATACACCATTCTTCATTGCTTCTTCAGATCAGTTATGGAATTGTATCAGATGCTCTGAGTGATAAAACTCAAATGCCCTTTTTCCATCAGATGCTTCCCAAAAATGGGATCCAGTATCCAGGAATTGTCCAACTCCTCCTCCATTTCAGATGGACTTTGATTGGTCTCTTTTCAACAGACACAGAGGAGGGAGAGAATTTCATGAGAACTTTCACTCCTATGCTTGTCAGAAATGGAATTTGTGTGGTTATCTCACAACAATTCTCAATGACTAGACATACAGAACCTCTCAGAAATGCCATCTCTAAGTGGAGAAAAGTCAATGTCTTTGTTCACTACATAGAATCTTCTTCCATTGTGGATAGAATTCGCCACATCCATTTAACAATTGAAGGTTTGCCAGGACCCATTGAAGGGAAAGTCTGGATCACCACAATCATGGAGAAAGTGTCAATGATAAGGCATACATTTTCCAAATATATCCATAGCATTTGGGTCTTTGCTTTTCAGGAAAGAAAATGGCCAAATGATGAAGCCTTTCAACCCAGTCTTTTTAAGGATTCCAAATTTGAAGACCAGTCTTTTCGCTGTTCTTTTTCAAAGCATGTCCTTTCTGTCAAGGGCCGGAGACGATGCACCCAGATAGCACCACTGGACATGCAAGAGAAAAAGAATAGAATTCAGATAAAAAATGAGCACCGTTTTTATACTGTTGCTAAGACTCTCGCCCATGTCTTGAATGTTTCATATTCCTCACTATCTAGGAGGATTAAAATGGAGAAGAAAGAGAGTTTGGGGACTCCAAGGCTAGAGCCATGGCAGGTATGGGGTCCTGACAAGGATCCATTAAACCTAGTTCCTATTTAGAAAAAAATCCAATGCTGAAGTAGGGGAACCATTGTTCTCCAAAAAATCAACAGGTTTGGCCAAGCTGAGGCCAGATTTAGTTCACAGGATTATGTTCCAAAGAGCAGGCATAGTGACAATTATATTTTTATATTAAACACTGCTATTATAAAATTATTTAAAATATATACATTTTAAATAAATTTCTGTATTTATGGGTTTGTAATTACATGATAGAATTTTATATTCATAAATTTCAGCTAAACCTGGGATCATTTAGCCGTGGCATTTATGCTAACGCTAACGCTAACAGTAATGGTAATCCTATCCCTAACCCTAACCGTAACTCAGTGCTCACTGCCAGGAGTTTGATCCTAACCAGCTTAAGGTTGACTCAGCCTTCCATCCTTTCCAGGTTGGTAAAATGGGTGCCCAGATTGTTGCTGATTCTATAAACCACTTAGAGAGGTCTGTAATAGCACTGTGAAGTGGTATATAAGTCTAAGTCCTATTGCTATTCAGGCAAATAATGTAGAGGGGACTGAACATCTCTTATTCACTAGTTCAGCTTTAAAATGGCTCCTCCTTTTAGGGTGTTTCAAGTTGCTTTCAAAATTCCTGGATGTTTCAATTCCAGTTCCATCCCTTTCTGGAGAAGAATGAGTTTTGCAATTTTTCCTGGGAGAAACTATACTTGGACCAAAGTGGAAATGTAGCAGCAGATCTGAATATCATAAGTTGGTTATTTTTCCCCAAGGAGGATCCCATCAAAGAGCAACTGGGGAATTTTGAAAGACAGAGGCTTATTATCGACCAAGATGCTTTTTCACGGCTAAAGTTGCTGAACAAGGTGGTTGAAAATATTGGCAACTTTTCTGTCTGTATATTTCTGACTGTTAGTATCTTCTGAAAGAGCAGGCTCATATCTGACCACAGTTATTCATGCCTTTGTTTCACCCCACTGGGATAGACCTCCTGCTGCTAGGAAGGTCATCCAAGTTGTTCCATCAATGTGGAACCACAATGACTTGTCAGATATGAGATAATGCCTTAAACTTGAAAAATGATGGACTGATAACGACTTTGACCCTCCCAGAAACTTTCTTGACTCTTGAAATAATGAGACAATGTGGGTTAATATGTGATGAAATAGTACTTAGATTTTATCTTTGGCTTGTAATCCATCTAAAACCCCTTGAATGCAATTGTTTATCTTGATTGTCAGCTACCTTAAGTCTTCCACTGAAACAAAAAATTCTCCAAATTTAAGTAGTAAATAAATGTGGGACTGTCTTTCCATCTCATCTAATTGTAGTTCTAATTTTGAGAGGCAATATAGGACAGGGAGTCCTGGAGTGCATTGGTTCTTGGGGGCTGAAAAAGTTGGACACAAGTAGCGACTAACAACAAAACTGTAATTCTTCAATGGAAAGGACCTTGTCTTGAATCCCTCACTTGACCTTAGAAATATTCCTTTCCCACACAGGGTTCATGCTCATGTCCCATCGGCTGCAGGAAAACATGCCTGGCTCACCCTTTTTAAGTGACATGTTCTCATGATTTCAACTCCATTCAACCTCAGTATAATTCTAGAAACTAGGCAGTAATATTTAGTCTTATTTTACCATTCATATATAGATGTACAGATATAAGTAAATAATACCTCATTTGAAGTTGACAGCCCTAGTCAAAAAATCTGAGAGATTTTTTCTTAATATCTTAACTGGAACAAGGATTTGGATTATTTTCAAAGGGAAGGGGCTTTGCAATATTTTATGTTTTCCTGATCTATTGCTCAGAAGTGTCTTTCTTAAGGACAATTTCATTTTATTTTAATCATCAATCAATCTAATAAACAAACATTTGGCAGATATTTTAGAATGAATGTTGTTTTTCTGCTTAGTCTCTGCCTGAGTCCAAATGTGTGGACAATTGTCACCTTGGATTTGTAAAACGGGCTCGGAAAGAAGAACCCATTTGCTGCTATGATTGTATTCCTTGTCCGGAGGGGACATTCTCCACACAGGAAGGTGGGTGACACCATAGGAAAGGGGTTGGATTCAAACAGAACATTTTATCAAAGTGCATGTTAAAACACACGTATAAACATGACTATTTTATTCTTAATTGCTATTTTCAACTTGACCAATATATTCCACAATGGGAGATATAAGATCTTGAAGAATAAGGCAGGAAAGGATAGAAGAACGTAGTGGAGTGGGCATTCTGCTAAAGGAAGTATCTTTTCTACTTGTCAGCTAGGAAGTTTCCTTCCATGTTTACCATCTAAATTCTTTGAAATTTGAGGCTTGGTTCAGGTCAATGGGTTTTGCTCATCCAAATCAATTTTATTTTACAGGCCAAAAGATATCTCAGTCAGTCGGGCAGTCAATGAATATTTATTAAGATCATTAGGATGAAGTGCTTACAACAAGGTATATTGCCTCGGTGAAGGGTGCTTGTGGCGTCAATTATTTCTCTTTAGGGTTTTACTTATTGTTGTTGATATTTTGATAGTCGTATATATTGTGTTTTTTAAACTGGACTGTAAGCTGCCTACATTTGGTTTAAGATGGGCAACCAGAATTTTTTTAAAAAAGTCTACATCTGTTTACTATTTCAGTTTACCAATTTACCAATTACTATTGCTTTCCTGTCTCTCGGTATCAGCTATCATCCAACGAAGGTCTTTATTGGAATGTGAAAAGAGGGACTATAGAAATAATATTACTTATTGTTTTCTCAGATACTGAAAAGTGCACCAGGTGCCCAGATGATAAATATCCAACTGATGACAGAATCCAATGTATCCCCAAAAGAATAACTTTCCTGTCCTATGAAGAACATCTGGGCATCATCCTGGTCTCCTTTGCTGTACTCTTGTTTCTAACAACAGGCCTTGTTTTAGTCATATTCCTTAAATACCTACAAACTCCCATTGTCAAAGCTAACAACCGTGACCTGTCCTACATCCTCCTGGTTTCTCTCTTGCTTTGCTTCTTGTCCTCCTTTTTCTTCATTGGCCGACCAAGGAAAGCCACCTGCCTTCTCCGACAAACAATGTTCAGCATCATCTTCTCAGTAGCTGTGTCTTGTGTGTTAGCCAAAACAATCATGGTAGTGCTGGCCTTCCTGGCCACGAAACCAGGGAACAGGGTGAGGAGATGGTTGGGGAAGAGCTTGGCCAACTCCATCATCCTTTCTGGTTCTGCTGGAAAAATGGTCATTTGTGCAATCTGGCTGGGAGTTTTTCCTCCGTTTCCTGATTTTGACCTGCACTCCCAATCAAGAGTGATCATCCTTCAGTGCAATGAAGGCTCTGTGACCATGTTTTATGTGGTTCTCTGCTACATGGGTTTCCTTGCTGCCATTTACTTCACAGTGCCTTTCCTGGCCAGGAACCTGCCTGGGGCCTTCAACGAAGCCAAACTGATCACCTTCAGCATGCTGGTCTTCTGCAGCGTCTGGATCTCCTTCCTGCCCACCTACTTGAGCACCAAAGGGAAATACATGGTGGCCGTGCAGGTTTTCTCCATCTTGGCTTCTGGGGCTGGCCTGCTGGGCTGCATCTTCTTCCCCAAGTGCTACATTATCATCCTGAGACCAGATCTAAATACTAAGGAACATTTAATGATAAAAGTCGGTATCTGATCATGAAGTAGTTTCTTAAGTTCATAACACTTAATTATTTATTGCAGTTATTACTGAGTTTTTAATTCTTCTTTTGACAATTATTTTTATTTAAAATCAAAAGAAATAAACATACAAAGAATGTAAGATTAACTTAAGATAATCATCAAAGTGTAAAATAAATTATTTAATAATTTAAATTGTCATGAAACTAGGGAAGACAAGATAAGAAATGAGATTTTATTATTGTATAGGACTGACTAATTGAATAAATAAACAGACAAATGCTTGAAACAACTTTACTGGTCAGTCAGTGGGAACCTCTTCAGTCCATTTAAAAAGATAGAACATCACGTCTTTCCCAGTTTGTAAAATCTTTAATTTTTGTAATCTTTTGTAATATGCAGCAAAGAGGTAATTTTAGAGTGGTTTTTGGAAAACTTTCCTCAGCTGAAACTGGGGAAAGTCTAAGACTCTTTTGGCCAGGTGTTCAAAGCCATTGATGAACCCAGTTCCTGACCTGCCAGGAATGAACTCATCCTGCGCGAGCTGCACTGGCTCCCAGTGGTCTTCCGGGTGCGCTTCAAGGTGTTGGTCATCACCTTTAAAGCGCTCCATGGCATAGGGCCTAGCTATCTTCGAGACCGCCTGCTGCCACCGACGACCTCCCATCGACCCATGCGCTCCCACAGAGAGGGCCTCCTCGGGGTGCCATCAGCCAAACAATGCAGGCTGGTGACCCCCAGGGGGAGGGCCTTCTCTGTGGGGGCACCTACCCTCTGGAATCAGTTGCCCCCAGAGATAAGGAGAATCCATGACCTCAGTGCCTTCCGCCGTGCCCTTAAAACCTTCTTTTTCCAACAAGCCGGGCTGGCCTAATTCTTTTTAAGTGTTTTTAATTGTTTTGTTTATTGTTTTAATTAATGGGGCCAAATTTATATATATTTTTTAATTGTATTTTAATATTTGTATTTGATGTTTTTATTTGGCTGTTCACCGCCCTGAGTCCTCAGGGAGAAGGGCGGTATACAAATTCAAAAATAAAATAAAAATAAAAATAAATCCTCCCTTGAGCTGACTTCTGAGGAGGAATCTGGGGAGTTGTCCAAGGGGGACATCATACTGCCTGCTGTTTATTTAGTAAACAAAGATACTTCAAAGTATAAATGTTCTCGGTGTCTTACATGAATACTGAAGGGCAAGTAGAAAGAAAAAAAGTCTATCCCCATAACGTATTCCATATTTACCCAATGATGCAGTTGGCCAATTATCAATTTCCAAACCCTTTGTCTCAAATATCACCCAAAGTTGATATTTCTAGGGCAAATGAAATTTCACTATCGCATGAGCATTTTTAAAATCACTTCCAATTTGTGATTAATATATGGAGATCTAAAAGAAAAGTAAATTACAAACAAGTCCTATTCTTGACATTAGGCAGGGTTCATGGTTACAGATTTCTTCCTTTACATTAGAAGACAGGCAATATTAGAATTAAGCATCATCAACCTAAGTGACAGTTATCAAGTAAAACTCCCATGAAGGAAGACTCCGAAGCTTGAATTTCCTTTTATTAGAGATGTCATATTGGCACATCTGTGAAAACCCAAATCTGAAAGTTTCCAGGTTTTCCCCACCCAAAAGAAAGTTGAAGTCCCTTCTCCCTGCACTAACATGTCCATCACATAATCCAGTCAGGCACCATCCAAAACTGGAGATGCCTCCCAGTCACCTCATCACAGCTGCAGGGCAAGGTGGCCTTGGCTTTCTGAGAAAAGAATGTTATTTTGACTACATATCACCCATACTCTATGCAATCCCCCTCCCATTTTTCCACAGTAGAAAATGTGGCAGGCCTGCAGGCCCAAATGTAAAAGATGTCTTCCACGTCTGACACTAAGGTGGAACCAAACTCTATAGTTCTGGGTGACCTTCCCCAGGAGTCTCTGGAGACAAGAGAGTACATTGAAGAACAACACCAAATTTCCTTGGTGTCAACTATCTTTCTTCAGCATCATTTTCTAGACATGTTCAGAAAGGAAGGACCACAACCACTTCAGAACAGTGCCCTCTAGGAGTATATCTATGATTTTTCATTATGCTTTTCTCCAGCTTCTCCAGAAGCCCAGGAGTAGTTCAGGATCCCCAGAGGAGATATTGCTTCTTACAGTAATTATTAAAATCCTGGTCTGTGAGATCCCTCCTGATATTTCTCCAGTGATCGCCTTTGATGTAAAACACAGACTGAAGGAACTTGAATGGGATCTTGCAGCAGAAAAGCATAAATGACTCAGGTCACACTTCAGATGGCACAAATTTTGGGACATTCAGGGACTGTGCTTCTTGAATGCGCCTTTCCTTTCTCTCCTTTCCAGGTGAAGTTCTGTTAATCTCTCTCAGTCAAGAAAGTCACCCTCATTTCCATTTTTGAATGGTGCTTTGAATTCTTCGAATGCAATTGTTCTTCCTTAGAAACAGGAAGGGGATTGATTCAGCCCCATGAATTATGGACCTCCTCCTTCTGCTTCTGCTGCTGCTGATGTCCCAGCCAGTCTCTGGGAAGCTGAGAATGAAATGCCTGCTGAGTTTGGAGGAACACGAGGGAAGAAAATTACGGAGCTATTACAGGCCAGGAAACCACCTCATTGGTATAGTCACCATTGCCACAGTAATATCCCAAATAATGCTGTCTTTCAACACACCTCCTTATACTCAATCTCCCTCGTAAGTCATTCAGTGTGATGGAGTTGCATTTCTTCCATTTGCAGTCCTAACACTCTTCTTCTTTTCTTTCAGTTACTCCTATATTGCAGGACCTGTTTAATTTCTTCAATCATTTAGATTTCCATAGCTTCTCTCCTATGTCTTATTTTAAGAGACCCAAATCCAAAGATGGAACAGTCCCGCCCCCCAAATTCCAAATTATTCTCCCCTCTCATAAAATCCTGAGTTAATCACAACTAGCTTATTGAAAAGTTTGTAGTTGCCTCTGCCCCACCCATTTCTCTATTTTTATAACCATTCATTGATATTCAATGCCTGACCCTGGTATGGAATAGAGGATGGCTTGTTTTTAGAATTGCTTTTCTGGATCATTTATAAGTCCTCTTTGCTGATGATTCTATTTTAATGATTGAATGACTTTGAATCTTGGTCATTTCACAAATTAAAAATGAGCACTATTACAAATAATAATATATTTTAAATATTAAATCTCCATCCAACCTTCTCAATACTCATAACAATTAAACGGTGATGGATGACTATAACTTTATTCTTATGTTGGACACTTTCAGCTTAAGACTGGCTGGCTTGAGTCAAATTTTAAACTGATTTTAAATTGGAATTGTTTTAATTACTGCCAAAATATTTAATTATTTTAAACAGTTTTTAGATTTTGTATGTTTTGTATGTATGTCTTGTTTTTACTTTGGCTGTTCACCGCCCTGAGTCCTATATTGGAGAAGGGCGGTATAGAAATTTAAACAAATAAATAAATAAATAAAGACTGAATGGGCTTGTGGAGAGAAAGAGGAACAGATGAAAATATATTTTGTTTTTGTTGTTAGAGATGATGCTATGATGAACATTTTTTTTACAGTTGTTCAACTACTAATTCAGAAAGAATCCTAACCTTCATTTTTGCCATTCAACAAGTCAACAAGAAATCTCAGCTTTTGTACAATCTCACACTTAGCTACAACATCCATGACAACTATTTGAACACCCTTGGGACTTCAGATGCCTTGCTGGACATGCTCTCAACCGGAGAAGCCAATGTTCCCAACTACAGCTGTGGAAGGAAGGACAACCTGATGGCTGTTCTTGATGGATCTCTTGATGACATCTCCATTCAGATGTCAACTTTAGTAGGCCCCTACAAAGTCCCACAGGTGTGTCTTTTTGTTTCTCTATTTGGCAAAGTGAGCAAGTTGTTGGTGGGTGGGTAATAGATTCAATCATATCTTTTCTATGAAAATCATGAACTGCTTTTCTCATGGCCATTGTCATGGCTAGGGATTGGGATCCAGAGTGGGGAGGAGGCATAAACATTTACTCAAGCAAGATTTGAGCAGCTGGACACAATGTTAAATATGGAACATTTAAGCAAATCTCTAAAATGAACTGATTTGCATTTGCAGTGCTCTAGAGATAGAAGACATAGCACGTTTATTATCTGAATGTCAATTTTATTAGAAAAGAGAAAGAGCAGTATCTTAGATCCCAGATTAGACAAATAATTATATTCAATCTTGCTGATATTGTGCATTTTGTATTCTTTATCTTGATATGGTTTAAGGATTAAGAACAATAGACTGTTCCAGGGGTCACCAACCTTTTGGACTGCAGGGACCACCAAATTCATTATTTTAAATCCCGTGGATTTTAGCAAAAGATAAATAGAATTTACTGCAATATAAAAATGCAAATAATTTTTCTACAGACCACCAAAATTTTCTCGCAGACCACCAGTGGTCCATGGACAACCAGTTGGTGACCGCTGGATTATTCTCATATGTTCATGAAAACCGCACTGGATATGTTAAAAGCTTACATTTTGGATTTGATCTGATCTAACCATAACACACCATTCTTCATTGCTTCTTCAGATCAGTTATGGAATTGTTTCAGAGGCTCTGAGTGATAAAAGTCAAATTCCTTTTTTCCATCAGATGCTCCCCCAAAATGGGATCCAGTATCCAGGAATTGTCCAACTCCTCCTTCATTTCAGTTGGACTTTGATTGGTCTCTTTGCACCAGACTCAGAGGAGGGAGAGAATTTCATGAGAACTTTCACTCCTATGCTTGTCAGAAATGGAATTTGTGTGGTTATCTCAATGACTAGACATACAGAACCTCTCAGAAATGCCATCTCTAAGTGGAGAAAAGTCAATGTCTTTGTTCACTTCATAGAATTTGCTTCTATTGTGGATAGAGTTAACCACATCAATTTAGCAATTGAAGGTTTGCCAGGACCCATTGAAGGGAAAGTCTGGATCACCACAATCATGGAGAAAGTGACAATAAAAGGGCATCCACTTTTCAAATATATCTATAGCATTTGGGTCTTTGCTTTGCAGGAAAGAAAATGGCCAAATGATGAAGCCTTTCAACCCAGTCTTTTTAAGGATTCCAAATTTGAAGACCAGTCTTTTCGCTGTTCTTTTTCAAAGCATGTCCTTTCTGTTAAGGGCCGGAGACAATGCACCCAGGTAGCACCACTGGACATGCAAGAGAAAAAGAATAGAATTCAGATACAAAATAACCACCGTTTTTATACTATTGTTAAGACTCTGGCCCATGTCTTGAATGTTGCATATTCCTCAATATCTAGGAGGAGAAAAATAGAGAAGAAAGAGAGATTGGGGGCTGCAAGGCTGGAGCCATGGCAGGTATGCGGTCCTGAGAACTATCCATCATACCAAGTTCCTATTTAGAAAAAAATTCAGTGCTGATGTAGGAGAACCATTGTTCTAGAAGAAATCAACAGGTTTGGCCAAATGGAGGCCAGATTTAGTTCACAGGATTATGTTCCAAAAAGCAGGCACAGAGACAATTATATTTTGATATTAAACATTGCTATTATAAAAACATTTAAAATGTATACATTGTAAATAAATTCCTGTACTTATGGGTTTGTAAATAGTGTGAATTTTCTATTTTATATTCATAAATTTCAGCTAAACCTGGGAGCATTAGCCTAACCCCTTCTCAATGCAGGAATCCAGTTAAAGCCTTTCGAACTGATGGTTACTCAGTCTTTGCATTTAGCTGTGCCATTTATGTGAATGCTAACCCTAACCCTAACCCTAACTCACTGCTCACTGCCAGGAGTTCGATCCTGACCAGCTCAAGGTTGACTCAGCCTTCCATCCTTTCCAGCTTTTTAAAATGGGTACCCAGATTGTTGCTGATTCTATAAACCACTTAGAGAGGGCTGTAAAAGCACTGTGAAGTGATATATAAGTCTAAACCGCTGTTCACCGCCCCGAGTCCTTCGGGAGAGGGGGCGGTATAAAAATCTAATAAATAAATAAATAAATAAATAAATAAATAAATAAACGTTATTGCTATTCAGGCAAATAGTGCAGAGGAGACTGAACATCTCTCGTTCACTAGCTCAGCTTTAAAATTGCTCCTCCTTTTAGGATGTTTCAAGTTGCTTTCAAAATTCCTGGATGTTTCAATTCTAGTTCCATCCATTTCTGGAGAAGAATGAGTTTTGCAATTTTTCCTGGGAGAAACTGTACTTGGACCAAAGTGGAAATGTAGCAGCAGATCTGAATATCATAAGTTGGTTGCTTTTCTCCAAGGAAGATTCCATCAAAGAGCAAGTGGGGAGTTTGGAAAGACAGAGGCTTATTATCGACCAAGATGCTTTTTCACGGCTAAAGTTGCTCAACAAGGTGGTTGAAAATATCGGCAACTTTTCTTGGTCTATATGGTTGGTGTTAGGGTCCCCTGAAAGAGCAGGCTCAGATATTTTTTAACAGCCAATATCTGACCACAGTAATTCATGCCTCTGTTTCACCCCACTGGGATAGGCCTCCTGCTGCTTGGAAGGTCATCCAAGTTGTTCAATCAATATGGAACCACAATGACTTGTCCGATATGGGATAATGCCTTAAAGTAGAAAAATGAAAGACTTAAATTTGCCTTGACTGCCCACCCCCCAAGTCCTTCATGATACTTGTAATAATGAGGGTCAATTTGTAATATAATGCTACTTATATTTGGTCTTTGGCTTGTAAGCCATCTAAAAACCATTTGAATGCAATTTTTTCTCTTGATTGTCTTACATTAAAACAAAGAATTATCCAAGAGTTGGACACAACTAGCAATTAACAACAAAACTGTAATTCTTCAGAGGAAAGGGCCTTGTCTTGAATACCTCACTTGGCCTTAGAAATATCCCTTTCCCACACAGGGCTCATACTCATTTCTCATGTTCTGCAGCAAAAGATGCCTGACTTAAACTTTTTGAGTGACATGTTCTCATGATTTCATCTCTACTCATCCTCACTATAATTCTAGAAACTAGGCAGTAATCTTTAATCTTATTTCATCAGCATGGCAGCTGTACGAATTGAAAATATAAATGTACAGACATAACTTAATAATACATCATTTGAATTTGGCAGCCCTAGTTTGTGAGGGATTTTTTCTTATATCTTAACTGGAAGAAGGATTTGGATTATTTTCAAAGGCGAATGGCTTTACAATATTTTATGGTTTCCTGATCTATTGCTCAGAAGTGTTTTTCTTAAGCACAGTTTCATTTTATTTTAATCATCAATCAATCTAATAAGTAAAAATTTGGCAGATATTTTGGAATGAATGTTGTTTTTCTGCTTAGTCTCTGCCTCAGTCCAAATGTGTGGACAAGTGTCAACCTGGATTTGTAAAACGGGCTCGGAAAGAAGAACCCATTTGCTGCTATGATTGTATTCCTTGTCCGGAGGGGACCATCTCCACACAGGAAGGTGAGTGACACCAGAGGAAAGGGATTGGATTCCACCAGAACCTCTTATCAAAGTGCATGTTAAGAGACAGATGTGAACGTGACTATTTTATTCTTCATTGCTATTTTCAACATGAAAAATATATTCCATAATGGGAGGAATAAGATCTTGAAGAATAAGGCAGGAAAGGATAGAAGAACGTAGTGGATTGGGCAAGATGCCTCCTGCTAAAGGAAATATCTTTTCTACTACACATCTAGGAAGTTTCCTTCCATGTTTACCATCTAAATTCTTTGAAACTTGAGGATTGGTTTCAGGTCAATGGGTTTTGTTCATCCAAACTAATTTTATCTTACAGGCCAAAAGATATATCAGTCAGACAGTCGGTCAGCCAGCCAGCCAGTGAGTCAGTCAGTCAGTCAATATTTATTAAGATCATAGAACCACATAACCGAAAGATCTACTTGGGGGGACCTGGGAGGGAGAGTGTTTGGGTTCAAGGAACAAGAGAAAACAAAAGACTTAATATTGAAGTTTGCAGAAAACCCACATACAGTGACCAATATTTTGATTCTCACCACCCACTGGAGCACAGAATGGATGTTATCAGAATCCTACATCACCGGGCTGAAGGTTTGCCTACCAGCAAAGAGGGAAAAGAAAAAGAACTAAAACACATAAAGGAAGCCCTCAGAATGTGTGGCTATCCCAACTAGGCCTTCATCAAATCCAAATAAAGAGCTCCTCCATAAGAGACAATGAAGGAAATAACAAACAGAGCAACATTGTCATTCCATATGTTGCAGGAATATCTGAAGTGCTCAGGAGGATTTTCAACCAACACAATATACATCCACACTTTAAACCCAAACATACACTAAGGCAGAAGGGTCAGTGTTCCTCATTGTGCACCTAAGACACATAAGAGGCCATCTTGGAGGCTTCAAGTTTGCCAAGAAGCTTGTCTACTCCAAGGATAAAACACCCAGGTACAAACTGAGCAATGTGGTATATATGCAATATAATGCAGTGATACATGTGCACATCTGTACTTTGGAGAAACAAACAATCACTTCACAAAGGCATGGCACAACATAGGAGAACAAAGCTATCAGGACAAGAATCAACAACCCATTTGCATTTGGACAATAAAGGCCACACTTTTGAAGACAATAAAGGCAGCCATACATATCAATTACTGTCCATTTTGCATTCTGCAGAAAAAAAACACACCCTGAAAAATAAAACAGACAAAACACAAAAGAAGGGCTTAACACCTTGTACAGAACCCCTTAACCCCCTCTCTGCCCTCCAGGTGGACCTTTTGGTTTCTCAGGGAATTTATCATGGAATTGCTTTACTAGAGTATCAGCATTCACATCCCAACTTTTCACCCAAGTAGCTTCAGACAATGGGAACCCTTTCCAGTGTCCCAAATATTGAAACCGACCCCTGTATAGTCTAGAGTCAAGGATCTCCTTCATTTCATAATAAGTCTCCCCTTGTACTACCAAAGGAGGGGGGGAACAGCTGGTAAGGGCCTTAAGTTAGATTCTCTTGCTGGTTTCAATAAGCTACTGTGAAAAACTGGGCGTACTTTCCCTAATATGCAAGGGAGACTAAGTTTGACAGCTTTGCATAAAATTTGGCTGCTAAGAGTTTTTTCAGTACTTACCTGACTAATTTGACATAATTTCCATAATTTCGCTGAATATAAGAATGTCATCCAGATAAACAAGGACCCCCTTGTTTACAAGGTGCTCATTCAGAACTTCATGCATGAAAACTTTGGGGGGCCCTTGGAGTCCAAAAGGCATGACCCGGAATTGGAAGCTGCCCAGGGAGCAGTTAAAAGCAGTCTTCCATTCATCTCCCTCCTTTATGCGAATCCGGTAGTAGCCTTCCCTTAGATCTAACTTGGTGAAAATCTTGCCTTTTGACAAGTGGTTCAGCAAGTCTTTCATCAGTGGTAGGGGGTAGGTATTTTGTATGCAAATGGAGTTTACCTCCCTAAAGTCGACACACAATCTCAGCCCCCCATCTTTCTTTTGTCAGGGTTCCAAGGAACACCCCCAAGAAAATAAAATTCTGAGGCCTGAGGTTCCTCAAAGTTCCAATTTATTAGAGGTGTCATGTTGGCACATCTGGGAAAACCAGAATCTGAAAGCCTTCAGGTTTTCACACCCAGCTAGCAGTTCACAGCCCTGCCCCACACCCACAAATTCATCACATTGTCCAATCAACTCTTCACATTCCACCGGATACAATCTTCAGGCAGTCTCCATCAGACGCAGGCAAAAGTCCTTGAATACGGAATGTTGTTATGACTAACTTTCTACCGCTCCAACAACAACCCCCTCCCAACTTCCCCAGCTAAAATATCTGGCAATAAAGAAGCAAAAAAAGAAAATTGTCTTCCAAAGCTGACAGGCTTCCCCCCTCAGGAAAGGAACGCATCCTGGGACAAGACTGGAGTCAGGGGTTAACACAATTAGCACATTAACCACCTCTTCCCCCCCACCCAGGAGGACCCTTAGGTTTATCAGGGAATTTATCATGAAATTGCCTAACTAAGGTGTCTGACTGAACATCCCAACTCTTCACCCATGTGGTTTCAAACAAGGGGTATCCCTTCCAATGAACCAAATATTGCAAACGTCCCCTCTGCAATCTAGAATCCAAAATCTTCTTCACCTCATAATGAGTCTCACCCAGCACCACAATCGGCTTTGGGGGAGCAGTAGGTCGAGGTCTCAATTTAGATCCCACAGCAGGCTTTAACAGGCTGCAATGGAAAACAGGATGATTTTTTCCCAGTAAGCGGGTGAGATTTAACTGTACAGTCACTGGGTTAATCCCTTTCACTATGGGGAAGGGACCTAAATATTTCAGTCCTAACTTCTTACTCTTCAACCTCAAACATAAGTATTTGGTGGAAAGATACACGTGATCTCCCACCCGAAAGGGGGTTGGAGAGATCGGTGTTTGTCTGCTTGCTTTTTGTATGCTTCGGCCGCTTCATTCAGGGCTTTTTTGGTATTCTCCCAGTCCTTCTTTAACAACTCCATCCATTCACTCAGAGTCATGGAAGAAGGCTTTTCTCTCAGCAGTTCTGGCATAGGGACAAATTCCATGCCGCTCGTAATCTGAAAGGGTGTCAGTCCTGTACTACTATGCATCGCATTATTGTAAGCCAGTTCTGTGACTGGAAGCAAATCAGCCCAATTATCTTGCTGGTAAACTACATAACATCTGATGTATTGTTCCACCATGGCATTAGCACATTCCACAGCTCCATTCGTACTTGGATGGAAAGCCGAGCTAAGCCCCTGAGATGACCCAATGGACCTCAGGAACTCCCTCCAGAACTTAGCGGTGAACTGAACTCCTTGATCGGAGATCACCCATCGCGGAACTCCATGCAGCTGGTAGATCTGTTTGACAAACATCTTGGCTAATCTCTTAGCCGAGGGAAGTCCAGAACAAGGAATAAAAAGGGACCTGTTTGGAGAACAGGTCTATCACAGTCCATATTACAGTATTTCCGTCACTTTCTGGGAGCTCTACTATAAAGTCCATAGCTATTTCTTCCCACGGGCAGCTGGGCTCAACTACCTGTTGAAGCAAACTGGGAGGCTTCCCCAGTCTTGTCTTATTGCTGGCACATATGGCTCAACTTTTTACATAGTCCTCCACATCAGCTTTCATCTTTGGCCACCAAAACTTCCGTCTAATCAGATGAAGGGTCTTTAGAAATCCAAAATGAGAATCAGGCCTACGCTGTAGCACCAGGAGTCTCAAGCTCTTGGGGACGTAAATTGTCGAACCTTTTCAAGATAGTCCATCACGGGTTGTCAAAGTGTCTCGATTGTTGGCTAGCCATGGATCAGTAGATAGTGCTCCCTTCAAGTCAGCAGTTAGCTTCCCATCGAGGGGATCAGTCCACCTGCTGGCCTATCCCTGGATAGTGACTTGCACCGCACTCTGCGTGTCTGGGATGATGGCATGGATGACGTCCTCCCTCTGGCTGTCATATTGGGGTTTCCTTGAGAGGGCATCTGCACGCAGGTTCTTCCCCCCTGGGATGTATTTCAGCTTGAAATCAAACTGCTTGAAGTACTATGCCAGTGGATCTGTTTCAGCGAGAGTCTTCATGGGGTCTTTAAGGCTTTGAGGTTTTTATGGTCTGACCATACCTCAAAGGGGATCTTGGCTCCCTCTAGGATGTGCCACCATGATAGAAGAGTCCAACGAACAGCAAAGGCTTCCTTCTCCCATGCTGCCCATCTCTGCTCGGTGTCCATGAGTTTTTTGGACACATATGTGCAAGGAAGCAGCCATCCATGGGGGCCTTCCTGGAAGAGCACGGCTGCCACTGCAACATCACTAGCATCAGCCTGGACAATGAACTGCCTATCTGGGTCTGGGTGCTGAAAGATGGGATCCTCTGCAAACAGCCATTTCAAACTTTCAAATGCTTTTTGACAGTTTAGCATCCAGGCTAACGGCTGCATCTGCGGCTCTGCAGGGGAGGGTCCTGTCTTTAGCAATTGGTAAGCAGCACAACCACTTCTGCGAAGGCTGGGATGAATTGCTGGTAGAAGTTAACAAACCCCAGGAAACTTTGCGGCTGTTTCCTGGTGTGAAGGGGCTGCCAGTCAAGTATGGATCGCACTTTCCTGGGATCCATCTCTATGCCTTCATTTGACCCTCGGTAGCCCAGGTAGTCCAGAGAAGTCTTGTGAAACTCACATTTGGAAGGCTTCACATAAAGTTTTGCAGTTGACAGTTTCTTTAGTACTTGTAACATACTTGCCCTACTGAACACCCTTCCCATTGAAACCCCACCCTCCTAATCAGCCACCCCACCCTCCTAAACCTCCGGAGCAGTGTTGAAATGCAATTTTTTTTTATTACTGGTTCTGTGGGTGTGGCTTGGTGGGCATGACTTGGTGGGCATGGCAGGAGAAGGATACTATAAAAGTTCAATTCCCACCCCATTCTGGGGCCAGCCAGAGGTGGTATTTGCCAGTTCTCTGAACTACTCAAAATTTCCGCTACCAGTTCTCCAGAACCTGTCAGAACCTGCTGGATTTCACCCCCATTCTGGAGGTTGTTTTTCGAAGCATTGGGATGAAGTGATTACAACAAGGTATATTGCCTCGGTGAAGGGTGGGTGTGGCGTCAATTATTTCTCTTTTGGGTTTTGTTTATTGTTGATATTTTGATAGTCGTGTATATTGTGTTTTTAAACTGGACTGTAAGCTGCCTACATTTGGTTTAAGATCTTTAGCTTTCTATGTCTATTTCTATATTTCAGTTTACCAATTTACCAATTACTACTACTACTACTACTACTACTACTACTACTACTACTACTAATAATAATAATAATAATAATAATAATAATAATTTTATTTTTATACCGCCCTTCTCCCGAAGGACTCAGGGCGGTGTACAGCCTATTTAAAAACACAGACAAAACATCAATATAAAATTTAAAATAATTAAATAAAGTGGCTCAGATTTAAAACCCCAATAAATTTAAGTACCCCAATTTAAAAACTATTGTGTTGATAGTCCGGCCTGGTGGAACAATAGGGTCTTCAATGTGCAGCGAAACGCCCGGAGGTCGGAGATCTTACGCACTTCCGGGGGCAGTTCATTCCACAGGGCTGGGGCTCCCACAGAGAAGGCCCCCCCCCCCGGGCGTGTTCTTGTCTCCCAGTATCAGCTGCCATTGAAAGAAGGTCTTTCTTGGAATGTAAAAGGAGGAACTATAGAAATAATATTACTTACTGTTTTCTCAGATACTGAAAAATGCACCAAGTGCCCAGATGACAAATATCCAACTGATGACAGAATCCAATGTATCCCCAAAAGAATAACCTTCCTGTCCTATGAAGAACTTCTGGGCATCATCCTGGTCTCTTTTGCTGTACTCTTGTTTTTAACAACAGGCCTTGTTTTAGTCATATTCCTTAAATACCTAGAAACTCCCATTGTCAAAGCTAACAACCGTGACCTGTCCTACATCCTCCTGGTTTCCCTCTTGCTTTGCTTCTTGTCCTCCTTTTTCTTCATTGGCCGACCAAGGAAAGCCACCTGCCTTCTCCGACAAACAATGTTCAGCATCATCTTCTCAGTAGCTGTGTCTTGTGTGTTAGCCAAAACAATCATGGTAGTGCTGGCCTTCCTGACCACGAAACCAGGGAACAGGGTGAGGAGATGGTTGGGGAAGAGCTTGGCCAACTCCATCATCCTTTCTGGTTCTGCTGGAAAAATGGTCATTTGTGCAATCTGGCTGGGAGTTTCTCCTCCGTTTCCTGATTTTGACCTGCACTCCCAATCAGGAGTGATCATCCTTCAGTGCAATGAAGGCTCTGCGACCATGTTTTATGTGGTTCTCTGCTACATGGGTTTCCTTGCTGCCATTTGCTTCACAGTGGCTTTCCTGGCCAGGAACCTGCCTGGGGCCTTCAACGAAGCCAAACTGATCACCTTCAGCATGCTGGTCTTCTGCAGCGTCTGGATCTCCTTCCTGCCCACCTACTTGAGCACCAAAGGGAAATACATGGTGGCCGTGCAGGTTTTCTCCATCTTGGCTTCTGGTGCTGGCCTGCTGGGCTGCATCTTCTTCCCCAAGTGCTACATTATCATCCTGAGACCAGATCTAAATACTAAGGAACATTTAATGATAAAAGTCAGTATCTGATCATGAAGTAGTTTCTTAAGCTCATAACGCTTAATTATTTATTGCAGTTATTACTGAGTTTGTATGCTTCTTTTGACAATTAAGGTTATTTAAAATCAAAAGAAATAAACATACAAAGAATGTAAGACTAACGTAAAATAATCATCAAAGTGTAAATAAATTATTTAATAATTTAAATTGTGATGAAACTAGGGAAGGACAAGATAACAAATGAGTTAGTTATGTTAATATGATGCATCTTCAGAGGAGACAAGACTTCCCAGATCGGGGTGAGGGGGAGGGATATGACATCATCTATCTCCAGTCCTCAACACAGTCCTCTCAGCAGTTCCAAGAAGGCTCCACATCCATTTGCTCTACTTAGGTGACCCCAAGGACACAGATCAACCTCCAAGTGGCCTCAATGACCCTCTAAAACAGGGGTGTCAAACTCGTGGCCTGCGGGCCGGATGCGTCAAGTGCTGGCCCTGCTCCCACCTGGTTTAGTGAAGGAGAAAAAAATCCTGATATGTTACGTGTTGCTACCCTGACGACACGAGTTTGACACTCCTGCTCTAAAAGGATGCAAATGACCAGATGTCTGAAAAGAGTATAAATCCTTCCATTCCCCACCATCCAGTCAGAGCTGAAGAAACTTCTTGGATGAGAAGTGAAATGTCTTCAAAGAAAAACAAAACAGTCCAGTTACCTCTTGAAAAAAGCACCTTTCGGACATCACCATACTACAAATCTACACTTCAACTGTAGTCTCAAATGATGGTGAAATTGAACAAAATAAAAAAAAATAAAGGGTGAGTAGACAGGCCTTCATTGCAAGGGGTGGAACTTCCATTTCACTGGGGACAGAACTTTACCTCAAATTTTGGATATTATGGGCATCAAATAAAATACCATATTTTGTTCCTTAAGCTTTAGGACCTAATTCTGTAGATAGCTTCAGATCCCAATGATGGAGCATCACAATGGAGATGGTTGATGAACTAAGAGGCAATCCCGCCCTCCACATATCCAGCTCCTTCCCTCCCTATTGTTTAACTATAATTCTATTTTGATTCTAGTTTCCATTTTAATTATTTTAGAAATATTTCTCTTTTATGATTTTAATGGTATAAGTTTTCCAGAGTTGTTTCAAAACAAGATGGGTGGCAAGTAAACTGAACAAACAAACAAACAAACAAACGTTTGAAACAAGTTTACCAGTCAGTGGGTGGAATCCTCTTCAGTCCATCTACCACATTTTTGCGACTATAAGATACACCTTTCCCCACCAAAAAAAGAGGGTGAAAATCTGGGTGCGTCTTATACTCCGAATGTTGCCCTGCCCAGCTTTTCAAATGGAGGTTTCAGAGGCTGAAAAAAGCATCAGAAAAGAAGCTTCAGAAAAGAAAAGCCCCCAAACAGAGCTTCAGAGGCTTTGTGAGATTTAAAAAAACAGCAAACCTCATAAAAAGTGAAACAGAGACCATGAACAGGTAAAAAGCAGATTTATTGTAAGGATAATATGTATCCCATGAATTTTTGCAAAAGGATTCTCCCATGAAGGAGAAAGAACGTCTTATCACTCAGGTTACATGGTTTAAAACAGTTTCAGACGATCAGCAAAACAATTAGAACGCCCCCACCAGATGTTGTTTTCAGTTGTTATATAATGTTTTGGCTTTCTTCACATGTTCTGCCCTGGAGTTCCCCTCCAAAATTCCCCTCTAAAAATACCCTCTAAATATGTATTCATAATTGTTTGCTATTGTTCTTATTAATTGGACACTTAGTCTCTTCCTCCTTTTTCAATGGAGCTTGGGTCAGCCTGACCCAACTTAGAATGTACCAAAACATCTGTTTCCTCAAAACAGGCGTCATACACACTTCCCTTTTCTACATATCTTACTCAGCTTAATAGCTGAGGGTTAGCTCAGGTTATGTAAAGGGTAAATAAGGAGTCACTTAGGCTGTATTCTTTACAGGAATAATTCTCTTTCTCTCAGGCTTTTATTCTGAAACTCTGTTTCAGAGGCTTTAAGAGCAGGAAAAAAAAAGCAGAAAAAAAAGCAAGGCACAGAACTCACAACCAAGGAACCTGTTGCTAAAATTCACCTCTGGGAACAGTTGATTGGGAGTATTCTGGTAGGCCGATCCACCTGCCAATCAGCTTTTTTCTTATTTTCCTCCTCAAAAACTAAGGGGCATCTTATACTCCGAAAAATACGTTAAAAAGAAAGAACATTACATCTTTTCAACTTTGTAAAATCTTTATTTTTTGCAATCTTTTGTAATATACAGCAAAGAGGTGATTTTAGAGTTGTTTTTGGAAAACTTTCCCCAGCTGAAACTGGGGAAAGTCTAAAACATTTTTGGCCAGATGTTCAGAGCCATTAATGAACCCAGTTCCTGACATGCCAGGAATGAGCTCATCCTCCCTTGAGCTGACTTCTGAGGAGGAATCTGGCGAGTTGTCCAAGTGGGACATCATACTGCTTGCTGTTTATTTAGTAAACAAAGAGACTTCAAAGTATAAAAGTTCTTGGTGTCTTACATGAATACTGAAGGGCAAGTATAAGGAAAAAAAGTCTATCCCCATAATGTATTCCATATTTACCCAATGATACAGTTGTCCAATTATCTATTTCCAGACCCTTTCTCTCAAATATCACCCCAAATATCACCCTTTCTCTCAAATATCACACCCAAAGTTGATATTTCTAGGGCAAATGAAATTTCACTATTGCATGAGCAATTTTAAAATCACTTCCAATTTGTGATTAATACATGGAGATCTAAAAGAAAAGTAAATTACTTCCAGTTGGCACCGCGGGGATACAGACGGGGAATTAGCGGGCTCTTTGGAGCCCCGCGAAAACCCTGTCTGCCAAGCCCCCGCCGGTAGGTCTTTGGACGTACCCTGTCCTGTAGGGACAGGGGGATAGAGAGGGACCCCTCGGACAGCTGAGAGGAACGGGCAGGTTCCTCGGGGCTGGAGGCTTGCCATCTGTGCTGGCAGTGGTGGAACGGCGGCCATGGTGGCTGCCTTGAGACTGCAGCAAGCGGGATACAAGAATGCGGAGGAGGAGAAGAGGAGAAGTGGAGAACAGAGCCGGGAGTTTGCATGCCGGGTGAGTGGACATCAACCCAGGCAGGAACTGCCCACAAACGCTGAATTACAATTAGTCTGCCCCAGCCTTAATAGCGGCTGAGAACTATTGGGGCACAAAGACAAAAGACCTGTTGGTGGATAACATAAATTACTGACTTTTTGGAAATGTTTGACTATAGATCTGGATATATTTTTTCTTTACTTTTTGGTGGATAAATGAGATTGGACTATGTTTGGGAGAGAGGAAGGAGAAGAGGAAATAATTATGCCTTCAAAAGCAAAGGGAAAAGACAAACAGAGACGGATAAAATGGTTGCCAGCTGAAATGTGAAAGTGTAAATTCCAGGCTGCTTGTTACTTGAAAAGAGAAACTTTGTTGCTTGTTAATTAAACTTGACTATTTTGAGGAAAAGACTTAGAGAACTTGACTTAGGATACATAATCTGTCCACTGGAGAATTTATTGAAGATTCGAAAGAAGAAATTAAATGGAACAATGAAAACTGAACTAATAAACGTGGCAACAAAAGAAGGGTGTGGCAATAGAAGAAGGACATGATGATACCATATGTGGAATAGCTTCAGAATTAACTTTGTAGAACTCATAACTTTGATGACATTGAAATGGAAAAGATACATATTTGGACAGACCGGAGAAAGGAATAATGGAATATATTATGTAACAAGACAACAAAATATTATATTTTGATTTAAATGAATGTAATGGTTTCTGGGTGGTTGAATAATGCTAGGAGATACTTTTTTCTTTTTCTTCTCTATGCTCTCTCTCTACTTCTTTCTTTTAATATCTTTCGCTTTGTTTCTTTTCCCCTCTCTATTTTCTTTTTTTAATCCATTTGACTTCTTTTGTTATATTTCTACTCTCTTCCTTTTTCCTCTTTCTTTTTTAATGTTACTTTGTTTTTTTGTATTTCTTTTATTGTAATTATTATTATTATTGCTATTACTGTCTCCTTTTTTTCTATTATTATTCTCATATAAATATATAAACAATTTGATTAAGGAATAAGAGCATAAATGATTGAAAAAAATATGATTTTTGGATATTGTAATGCTTTTCTTAAACTTTGAATTTTTAACTAGCATTACCTACAGATGTAATAATCTGGAAGAAAATGTTTACCTTTAAAGGCATTGGATGTTAAAAAGAATTATTTATAGAATTAAGAACCATAAAAATTGATCTTAAAGTGTTTCAAAATGTTTCCTATTGAAAATAAGAAATAAGCACGGAATGGGAGAAAACTTAAGAAAGAACAAGAGATAAGGTATTTATTGAAATATACTTTTATCTTAAATTGGTAAGAGATATGGAGGAGAATAGATCAGAAAACAATATTGGTAACACATTTCAAAGTAATTTGGAGCGAAACAACTGAATAAGAGATAAATGTTATGAATTAGTTAAATAAATGAATTTAGGAGTGGAGGAAAGCATGATTCTGGAGATCAGTGAAAGCAAAGCTGTGGCCCAGTTTTACAAATAAGGTAGGAGTGGAGGAAAGCATCATACTGGAGAACAATTAAAGTAAATTGCGAACCAGTTAAAAATAAAAATAAGAGTTAGGAGTGGAGGAAAGCATATGCTAGAAAACAGATAAAGCAAAGCTGTGAACCAGCCAAAATACTGAGTTAGGAGTGGAGGAAAGCATATTTATTTTTTATTTTTTTATTTGATTTATATGCCACCCTTCTCCGGAGACTCAGGGCGGCTTACAATGCGTTAAGCAATAGCCTGCACACTTTAGTATATTTATAAAAAGTCATCTTATTGCCCCCACAAACTGGGTCCTCAATTTACCTACCTTAGAAAGGATGGAAGTCTGAGTCAACCTTGAGCCTGGTGAGATTCAAACTTACAGTAATTGCAGACAGCTGGTGTTAATCATAATGCTATCAGTCTGCTGAGCCACTAGGCCCTTTTTTATGCTGGGTAACAGTTAAAGCAAAACTGTGAACTAGCCAAAAATAAAAAGTTAGGAGTGGAGGAGACTATACCTGGGGATCAATTGAAATAAAGTTGTGAACCAGTTAAAAATAGGGGCAGGAGTGGAGAAAAGCATTGCTGGAAGGCAACTACTTGAGTTGTGAACCAGTTTTGTCATAGATTTAGGAGGAGTTAAGGAGAAGGTTGGTGTGCAGTTAAAATTATACTGTGAACCAGCTAAAATAATTAAGGAAAGGAGTGGAGGAAAGCATTGCTGGAAAGCAGCCGATTAAGATGCAAACCAGCTAAAAAATAAATTTAGGAGGAAGTGGAAGAGATTTTACTGGAGAATAGTAGCTAAACTGTGAACCAGTTTAAATAAATACAGACAGGAGTATTGGAAAATACAGTTGGGAAATAGATATTTAAACTATGAACCAGTCAAAAATTAGATTTAATAAAATATGAGAATAAACTTGAAGTAAATAAAATAAAGTTTTGTAGAAGTAACAAACTATAGAAGGAAATGTTGATTGTTTATGAAATGACTTTAAGAGAGGAGGAAAATACTTTTTGTCAAGATTATGGATATTAGATGTCATTTAAGAGAAGTCAAATATAGATTTGAGGTAATGGGTTTTAGGATTGAGGAATATATATGAAATATTGATTGTTAAAATGATAAAGATTTAGAACGGTGTTTATTGTTTAGAATTTTGGGTGTAATAGTAGAATGATAAATGTTTAGAATAAATTTTTTTTTCTTTTTTCTCTTTTTTTAAGATGTAAACGGATAAAATTTGGAACAAAATTGATTGAGGGAATGTGAATAATTGTACTCATTTTATGCTGGACTAAACCCTTGCTCTAAAAAGATCTATTTTATGTTTTATGTTTAAAAAAATTTTTTTGGGGGGGGGAAATAAAGAAAAGGAAAGTAAATTACGAACAGATCCTATTCTTAACATTAGGCAGGTTTCACCGTTGCATATTTCTTCCTTAACATTAGAAGACAGCAGGAGTGGGTTCTAAATATTTTTACTACTGGTTCTGTGGGTGTGGCTTATTTTGTGGGTGTGGCTTGATGGTCATGTGACAATTATTTAGAATTTAGCAGAGGTACTGGTCTACCAGGCTTTTAACTGCTTGCAGAGCTGTACCGATCTACCCATTTATTTTTTGCAGGCACTGGTCTGCCCATTTATTTTTGCAGGCACTGGTCTACTCATGTATTTTTGCTGGCACCGGTCTACTGATTTGTTTTCTTTTAACACTGATCAGCTGTAGGGTGGCCCTTTGAAGCCCCATGGCAAGAGTTTAAACAGTTTTTTTCCTTCTAGCCATCGACTGGGACTCAGGAGGCAGCAATAGATTGAGGGTGGGGCCAAATAAAAGGTAAGAATAATGCGGGGGGCGCAGGGGGTGGGTGGGTGGGCGCGGGGAGGGCCAGAACCGGTTCGATGATGTCATATTGTCACCGCTACCAACTCAAGAGAACTGGGCCGAATTGGGAGGAACCCACCACTGGAAGACAGGCAGTATTAGAATTAAGCGTCATCAACCTAAGTGTCAGGGTTCCAAGTAACAGCCCCAACGAAAGAAGATTCCGAAGCTTGAATTTCCTCAATGTTCCATTTTATTGGAGATGTCATATTGGCACATCTAGGAAAACCCAAATCTGAAAGTTTCCAGGTTTTCCCCACCCAAAAGGAAGTTCAAATCCCTGCCCAGCACCCACATGTTCATCACATGATCCAATCAGGCACCATCCAAAACTGGAGATGCCTCCCAGTCACCTCATTGCAGCTGCAGGGCAAGGTGGCCTTGACTCTCTGAGAAAAGAATGTTATTTTGATTACATATCACACATACTCTATGCCAGGGGTCCCCAACCTTTTGGACCTCAAGAACCACCAAGTTCATAATTTTAAATCCCGCAGACCACTAATATGAATCCAGTGCGCTGCTTACTGAAGCGCCTGGACTCCCAGGCACTGGAGTCCTTCAGGCACTCTCCCTCCCCCCCCTCTCCCTCTCTCTGTCTCTCTCTCTCCCTCTCTATTTTTCTCCCTGTCCCCTCTCTCTTTCTCTTTCTGTCTCCCTCTCCCCCCTCTCTTTCTCTCTCTCCCACTCATTCGCTCTCATTCTTTCTCTGAATCCCTTTCTGTCTCTTTTTTTCCTGTCTCTCTCTCATTCTCTCTCTCTCTCATTCAGTTGCTTTCTTTCTCTCCCTTTCATTCTCTCTCTCTTTCTCTTTCATTCTGTCTCTCTCTCTCTCATTCTCTCTTTCATTCTGTCTCTTTCTCTCTCTCTCATTCTCTCTTTCCTTCATTCTGTCTCTTTTGCTATTTCTCTCTCATTCTCTCTCTCTCATTCTCTCTGTCGCTTTTCTCTCTCTCTCATTCTGTCTCTCTCTCTCTTTCTCTTTCATTCTCTGTCTGTCTGTCTCTCTCTGTCTCATTCTGATTCTCTCCTTCATTCTCTCTCTCTCTGATTCTCTCTCTGTCTCTTTCTTTCTCTCTCTCTCTCATTCTCTCTCTGTCTCTTTCTTTCTCTCTCTCTCATTCTCTCTTACTTTCATTCTGCCTCTCTCTCTTTCTCTCTGTCTCTCTCTATCTCATCTCTCTTCCCCCTCTTTCCCTCTCATCTCTGTCCCCTTTTCTTTCTCTCTCTCTCCCACTCTTTCTCATTCTCTCTCTCTTTCATTCTCTCTCTGATTCTCTCTGTCTCTTTCTTTCTCTCTTTCTCTCTCATTCTTTCTCTTTCATTATCTCTCTGATTCTCTTTCTCTCTCTCTTTCTCTCTTTCTCTTTCTCTCTCTCTTTCTCTCTCTCCCTCTCTCTTTCTCTCTGTCTCATCTCTCTTCCCCCTCTTTCCCTCTCTCATCTCTCTCGCCCTTTCTTTCTCTCTCTCCCACTCTTTCTCACTCTCTCTCTCTTTCATTCTCTCTCTGATTCTCTCTCTCTCTGATTTTCTTTCTCTCTCTCATCTCATGTGTCAGCCAGTGTCTTGGGGCTGAAAGGAAGTCAAGCATCTCCCTGAGAGACCGAGGTGCACAGAGCACCAACAAGGGCCGGAAGAAACGGCTGCGAGATCCAGCAAGAGACAAAACTTCACTCTTACTCTGGAATATGGAGCGAATCTCCATCCTCTGCCCTTCCTTCGCCAGGCGAGGAGTGACTGGGAAGGGAGGGTGAGGGGTGGGGACAGCCATTGGTAGTTCAGCTGACAGGAAGCTACAGCAGGGGGAAGAAACAGTCCAGGGTTCCTGCCATCCATTGCTTCGGCACACCTGCACTGCCACCCCCCCTTGAACCATTATCTCATTCTGGCCAGCGAGGGCTGTGCTACAAAGTTGCAAGTTGCATGAACCTCCCTCTACAGTTGAGATTTACAGCCCCCCCATGAGCTGCCTGGCCAGTTCCATATTCCAGAGCTCTAGTCACAGGACTGTCCTTTGCTCATACCGGAGCAGCTCCTCCACCCGGGTGCACTGCAGACTACCAAAATTTTCTTGTAGAACACCACTGTGCCACAGACCACCAGTTGGTGACCACTGCTCTATGCAATCCCACCTCCCATCTTTCCACAGTAGAAAATGTGACAGGCCTGAAGGCCCAAATGTAAAAGATGGCTTCCACGTCTGACACTAAGGTGTAACCAAACTCTATAGTTCTGGGTGATCTTCCCCAGGAGTCTTTGGAGACAAGAGAGTACATTGAAGGACAACACCCAATTTCCTGGGTGTCGAACTATCTTTCTTTAGCATCACTTTCTAGACTTGTCCAGTAAGGAAGGAGCACAAGCACTTCAGACCAGTGCCCTCTAGGGGTATATCTATTATTTTTCACGATGCTTTTCTCCAGCTTCTCCTCTGCACATGGAGGCCCAGAAGTAGTTCAGGATCCCCAGTGGAGATGTTGCTTCTTACAGTAATTATTAAAATCCTGGTCTGTGAGATCTCTCCTGATATTCCTCCAGTGATTGCCTTTGACGTAAACATCAGACTGAAGCAACTAGAAAAAAATCTTGAATGAGAAAAGGATAAATGTCTCAGATCACACTCTGTGTGGCACAAATTTTGGGACATTCAGGGACTGTGCTTCTTGAATGTACCTTTCCTTTCTCTCCTTTCCAGGTGCAGTTCTGTTTATCTCTCTCTCAGTCAAGAAAGTTACTCTCATTTTCATCTTGTGACAGTGCTTTGAATTCTTCGAATGCTCTTGTTCTTCCTTAGAAACAGGAAGGGGATTAATTCAGCCCCATGAAATATGGACCTCCTCCTTCTGCTTCTGCTGCTGCTGATGTCCCAGCCAGTCTCTGGGAAACTGAGAATGAAATGCCTGTTGAGGTTGGAGGAACATGACGGAAAAAACCTACGGAGCTATTACAGGCCAGGAGACCACCTCATTGGTATAGTCACCATTGCCACAGTAATATCCCATATAATGCTGTCTTTCAACACAGCTCCTTATACTCAAGCTCCCTTGTAAGTTCTTCAGTGTGATGGAGTTGCATTCCTTCCATTTGCAGTCCTAACACTCTTCTTCATTTCTTTCAGTTACTCCTATATTGCAGGACCTGTTTAATTCCTTGAATCATTTGGATTTTGATAGCTTCTCTCCTATGTCTTATTTTAAGAGACCAAAATCCAAAGATGGAATAACCCCACCCACCAAAGTTAAATTATTTTCCCCTCTCCTACAATCCTGAGTTAATCACAACTAGCTTATTGAAAAGATTGTAGTTTCCTCTGCCCCACTCATTTCTCTATTTTTATAACCATTCATTGATATTCAGTGCCTGACCCTGGTATGGAATAGGGGATGGCTTATTTTTCGAATTGCTTTTCTGGATCATTTATTAGTCTTCTTTGCTGATGATTCTATTTTAATGATTGAAAGACTTTGAATCTTGGTCATTGCACAAATTAAAAATGAGCACTATTACAAATACTGATTATATATATATATATATATATATATATATATATATATATATATATATATATAATATAAATTTATAAACTTTATTAAAACACATATAAAACACATATAAAAAACATTTACAAAACATACAACGTATAAGTAAATTTTCTTCTTAAAGCAATATTTCGTAGTGGTTCTTCAATTAATACAGTTGTGATTTTCCCCTTATGTTTAGCCTAGTAGTTTTTCCCATTCTATTTTCTCCCCCCCTTCTCTTTTTTCCCCTCCCCTTAGGATTTCTTAACAGTCTTTATATTTGAATTATACTTTTGTTTTGAAACCCCTGTTCATGTTTACTTGTCCATAGGAAATTATTAATATATCTGTTTACATCTTTATTCTATTTTTCTTGCACCTATATTTCTTTATTAGCGACATTATACCATAGGTACCATTTGTCCCATATTCTATAGTACTCTGTCTCTTCTTTTTCCTTGATCTCTTTTGTTAATCTATCCATTTCAGCACACTGTGCGATTTTATCTGTTAACTCTTCTTCCATTGGGATTTTTTCTTGTTTCCAATTCTTTGCGTATGTTATTCGAGCTGCCGTTAGAATATGTATTAACAAATACTGATATATTTGAAATATTAAATCTCCATCCCACCTTCTCAACACTCATAACAATTAAATGGTGATGGGTGATTATAATTTTATTCTTATTTTCCACACTTTTGGCTTAAGTCTGATTGGGTTGTGGAGAGAAAGAGGAACAAATAAAAATATATATTTTGTTGTTGTTGTTAGAGATGATGTTATCATGAACATTTTTTACAGTAGTTCATATACTGATCCAGGAAGACTCCTAAGCTTCATTTTTGCCATTCAACAAGTCAACAAGAATTCTCAGCTTTTGTACAATCTCACACTTGGCTACAACATCCATGACAATTATTTCAACACCCTTGGCACTTCAGATGCCTTGCTGGACATGCTCTCGACTGGAGAAGCCAATGTTCCCAACTACAGCTGTGGAAAGAAGGACAACCTGATGGCTGTTCTTGATGGATCTTTTGATGACATTTCCATTCAGATGTCAACATTAGTAGGCACCTACAAAGTCCCACAGGTTTGTTTTTTTGTTTCTCTATCTGGCAAAGTGAGCAGGGTGTTGGTGGGTGGGTAATAGATTCAATCATATCTTTTCTATGAAAATCATGAACTGCTTTTCTCATGGCCGTTGTCATGGGTAGGGATTGGGATCCACAGGAGGCCTAAACATTTCCTCAAGCAAGACTTGAGCAGCTGAACACAATGTTAAATATGGAACCTTTAAGTAAATCTCTAAAATGAACTGATTTGCACTTGCAGTGCTCTAGAGATAGAAGACATACCACATCTATTATCTGAATGTCAATTTTATTAGAAAAGAGAAAGAGCAGTATCTTAGACCCCAGGTTAGAGAAATTATTATATTCAATCTTGTTAATATTCTGCACATTGTATTCTTTATCTTGATATGGCTTAAGGGTTAAGAACAATAGACTATTCTAATATGTTCATGAGTACCACACGGGATATGTTAAAAGCTTACATTTTGGACTTGTTCTGATCTAACCATAATACACCATTTTTCATTTCTTCTTCAGATCAGTTATGGAATTGTTTCAGAGGCTCTGAGTGATAAAAGACAAATGCCTTTTTTCCATCAGATGCTTCCAAAAAATGGGATCCAGTATCCAGGAATTGTTCAACTCCTCCTCCATTTCAGATGGACTTTGATTGGTCTCTTTTCAACAGACACAGAGGAGGGAGAGAATTTCATGAGAACTTTCACTCCTATGCTTGTCAGAAATGGAATTTGTGTGGTTATCTCACAACAATTCTCAATGACTAGACCTACAGAACCTCTCAGAAATGCCATCTCTAAGTGGAGAAAAGTCAATGTCTTTGTTCACTTCATAGAATTTGCTTCCATTGTGGATAGAGTTTGCCACATCCATTTAACA
Source organism: Pantherophis guttatus (assembly GCF_059756535.1). Classification (NCBI taxonomy): domain Eukaryota; kingdom Metazoa; phylum Chordata; class Lepidosauria; order Squamata; family Colubridae; genus Pantherophis; species Pantherophis guttatus. The sequence goes on from NC_142064.1 coordinate 286,465,810, forward strand.
ATTGAAAGTTTGCCAGGACCCATTGAAGGGAAAGTCTGGATCACCACAATTGTGGAGAAATTGACAATTACAAAGGATAGACTTTTCAAACATATACATAGCATTTGGAACTTAGCTTTTCAGGAAAAAAAATGGCCAAATGATGAAGCCTTTCAACCCAGTCTTTTTAAGGATTCCAAATATGAAGACCAATCTTTTCGCTGTTCTTTTTCAAAGCATGTCCTTTCTGTCAAGGGCCGGAGATGATGCAACCAGATAGCACCACTGGACATGCAAGAGAAAAAGAATAGAATTCAGATAAAAAATGAGCACCGTTTTTATACTGTTACTAAGACTCTGGCCCATGTTTTGAATGTTGCATATTCCTCAATATCTACGAGGAGAAAAACAGAGAAGAAAGAGAGATTGGGGACTGCAAGGCTAAAGCCATGGCAGGTATGGGGTCCTGACAAGGATTCATCATACCTAGTTCCTATTTAGAAAAAAATCCAATGCTGATGTAGGGGAACCATTCTTCTCCAAAAAACCAACAGGTTTGGCCAAGCTGAGTCCAGATTTAGTTCACAGGATTATCACCTTCTGCTACCGATAGCCTCCCACCGACCAATACACTTCCACAGAGAGGGACTCCTCCGGGTGTCCGTCGGTCCAACAATGTCGACTGTCGACCCCCAGGGGAAGAGCCTTCTCTGTGGGGTTACCTGCCCTCTGGAATGAATTGCCCCCAGAGATACGGATGATCCCTGACCTACGCAACTTTCGCCGTGCCCTCAAGATGGTATTGTTCCAACAAGCTGGGCTGGCCTAAACACGATTTTTAATGATTTTTAAGGGTTGTTTTCAGTTTTTTAATAATATCAGGGCCAAACTATTTAATATATTTTAAACTGTTTTTAAATTTTATGTATATGTGTGTTTTATTGTTGGCTGTGCACCGCCCTGAGTCATTCGGGAGAAGGGCGGTATAAAATTTTAAATAATAAATAAATAAATAATGTTCCAAAGAGCAGGCACTGTGACAATTATATTTTGATATTAAACACTGCTATTATAAAATTATTTAAAATGTATACATTGTAAATAAATTCCTGTGTTTATGGGTTTGTAATTAGCATGATAGAATTTTATATTCATAAATTTCAGCTAAACCTGGGAGCATTTCGCCTAATCCCTGCTCACTGCAGGAATCCAATTAAAGCATTTCAGACTGATGGCTACTCAGTCTTTGCATTTAGCCATGGTGGTGCAGAGGTTACAAGGCAAATATTGCTGGCTAACTCACTCCTCATTGCCAGGAATTCAATCCTGACCACCTTAAGGTTAGCTTACAAGATTATGTTCCAAAGAGCAGGCACTGTGGCAATTATATTTGTTTGTCATTATATATTCATAAATTTCAGCTAAACCTGGGAGCATTTTGCCTAATCCCTGCTCACTGCAAGAATCCAGTTAAAGCCTTTCAGACTGATGGCTACTCAGTCTTTTCATTTAGCCATGCCATTTATGCTAATGCAAATGCTAATGCTAATGCTAATGCTAATGCTAATGCTAATGCTAATGCTAATGCTAATGCTTATGCTTATGCTTATGCTTATGCTACCCCTACCCCTACCCCTACCCCTAACACTAAACCTAACTCACTGCTCACTGCCAGGAGTTCGATCCTGACCAGCTCAAGGTTGACTCAGCCTTCCATCCTTTCCAAGTTGGTAAAATGGGTTTCTAGATTGTTACTGATTCTATAAATCACTTAGAGAGGGCTGTAAATGCACTGTGAAGAAGTATATAAGTCTAGGTGCTATTGCTATTCAGGCAAATATTGTAGAGGGGACTGAACATCTCTTATTCACTAGCTCAGCTTTAAAATGGCTCCTCCTTTTAGGGTGTTTCAAGTTGCTTTCAAAATTCCTGGATGTTTCAATTCTAGTTCCATCCATTTCTGGAGAAGAATGAGTTTTGCAATTTTTCCTGGGAGAAACTGTACTTGGACCAAAGTGGAAATGTAGCAGCAGATCTGAATATCATAAGTTGCTTATTTCTCTCCAAGGAGGATCCCATCCAAGAGCAACTGGGGAGTTTTGAAAGACAGAGGCTTATTATCGACCAAGATGCTCTTTCACGGCTACAGTTGATCAACAAGGTGGTTGAAAATATTGGCAACTTTTCTCGGTCTATGTGGTTGGTGTTAGGGTCCCCTGAAAGAGCGGGCTCAGATATTTTTTAACAGTCCATATCTGACCAGAGTTATTCATGCCTTTGTTTCACCCCACTGGGATAGGCCTCCTGCTGCTAGGAAGGTCATCCAAAGTGTTCAATCAATATGGAACCACGATGACTTGTCCAATATGAGATAATGCCTTAAACTAGGAAAATGAAGGACGGAAAATGACTTTGACCCTCCCAAAAAACTTTCTTGACTCTTGAAATCATGAAACAATGAGGATCCATTTGTAATGAAATGCTACCTAGATTTGATCTTTGGCTAGTAATCCATCTAAAAAATCCTTGAATGCAATTGTTTATCTTGATTGTCAGCTACCTTAAGTCTTCCACTGAAACAAAGATTTCTCCAAATTCTCCAAATTTAAGTAATAAAGAAATGTCTTTCCATGTCATCTAATTGTAGTTCTAATTTTGAGAGGCAATATAGGACAGTGGGTCCCGGCGTGCTTTGGTTCTTGGGGGCTGAAAAAGTTGGAAACAAGTAGCTACTAACAACAAAACTGTAATTCTTCAATGGAAAGGACCTTGTCTTAAATCCCTCACTTGATCTTAGAAATATCCCTTTCCCACACAGGGTTCATACTCATGTCCTATGGGCTGCAGGAAAACATGCCTCACTTACCCTTTTTAAGTGACATGTTCTCATGATTTCACCTCCACTCATTCTCACTACAATTCTATTTATTTATTTATTTATTTATTTATTTATTTATTTATTTATTTATTTATTATTGCGATTCATATGCCGCCTTTCTCCCTGGGGACTCAAGGCGGCTTACAAAATGACAAATTCTAATACAAATCACAATGAAATAAAATTAAAATCATCAACCCTATTAAAAACAGTTTAAAATTATGACAGTGTACCCCCAAACGGATCAGTTGAGTTGATGGAAGAGCCACGTCTTCAGCTTGTGATGGAAGGAAAGAAGGTCGGGGGCTGTCCTGAGCTCAGTGGGCAATCCATTCCAGGGGGTCGGGGCTCCCACAGAGAACGCTCTCCTCCTGAGGGCCGTCACTGACATTGTTTGGCCGACAGCACCCTGAGGAGGCCGACTCTGTGAGAGTGCACAGGATGGTGAGAGAGCGGCTGGAGATGGTCCTGCAAGTACCCCGAGCCTAAGCCATGAAGGGCTTTATAGATGAGCACCAGCACCTTGAAATGTATCCGGAGCGCCACCGGCAGCCAGTGCAGCTCACGCAGGAGAGATGTTACACGGGAGCATCTAGACGCCCCCGTAACTACCCGCATGGCTGTGTTCTGGACTAGCTGGAGCCACCGGACGCATCCCAAGGGCAACCCCATGTAGAGGGTGTTACAGTAGTCCAACTTAGTGGTAATGAGGGCATGAGTGACTGTGGCGAGGGCATCCCGGTTTAGAAAAGGGCGCAACTGGCACACAACATGCACCTGTGGGAAGGACCTCCTGGTTACGGCCGTCAGATGGTCCTCTAAGGACAGCCGGGAATCCAGCACCCAAGTTGCTGACCTTATCAGAGGGAGCAAGAAATTCTCCCCCGATCATTAAAGATGGAACCTCCAGATCCCGGGATGCCGGCATCCACAGCCACTCAGTCTTGGAAGGGTTGAGTCTAAATCTGTTCCTCCTCATCCAAACCCGCACGGCTTCCAGGCAGTGGGACATCACGGAAAGGGCATCCCTAGAGTGGTCAGGGGTGGAGAAACTATGCAGTAATGTTTAGTCTTATTTCACCAGCATGGCAGCTGTATGAATTAAAAATATTAATGTACAGATATAACTCAATAATACCTCATTTGAGGTTGACAGTCCTAGTTGGTGAGGAATTTTTTCTTTATATCTTAACTGGAACAAAGATTTTGATTATTTTCAAAGGGGAGTGGCTTTGCAATATTTTACATAGTTCAAAAGAAACCTTTTCCTGATCTATTGCTCAGAAGTTTCTTTCTTAAGCACAGTTTTTTTTTATTTTAATCAATCATTATAATAAATAAAAATTTGGCAGATATTTTGGAAGGAATTTTGTTTTTATGCTTAGTCTCTGCCTCAGTCCAAATGTGTGGACAATTGTCAACCTGGATTTGTAAAACGGGCTCGGAAAGAAGAACCAATTTGCTGCTTTGATTGTATTCCTTGTCCGGAGGGGACCATCTCCACACAGGAAGGTGGGTGACACCAGAGGAACTCTGGCTTTCCTGTCTCTTCGGTATCTCAGCTGTCATTCAAAGAAGGTCTTTCTTGGAATGTGAAAGAAGAGACTATAGAAATAATAATACTTACTGTTTTCTCAGATACTGAAAAATGCACCAAGTGTCCAGATGACAAATATCCCACTGATGACAGAATCCAATGTATCCCCAAAAGAATAACCTTCCTGTCCTATGAAGAACACCTGGGCATCATCCTGGTCTCCTTTGCTGTACTCTTGTTTCTAACAACAGGCCTTGTTTTAGTCATATTCCTTAAATACCTAGAAACTCCCATTGTCAAAGCTAACAACCGTGACCTGTCCTACATCCTCCTGGTTTCTCTCTTGCTTTGCTTCTTGTCCTCCTTTTTCTTCATTGGCCGACCAAGGAAAGCCACCTGCCTTCTCCAACAAACAATGTTCAGCATCATCTTCTCAGTAGCTGTGTCTTGTGTGTTAGCCAAAACAATCATGGTAGTGCTGGCCTTCCTGGCCACGAAACCAGGGAACAGGGTGAGGAGATGGTTGCGGAAGAGCTTGGCCAACTCCATCATCCTTTCTGGTTCTGCTGGAAAAATGGTCATTTGTGCAATCTGGCTGGGAGTTTCTCCTCCATTTCCTGATTTTGACCTGCACTCCCAATCAGGAGTGATCATCCTTCAGTGCAATGAAGGCTCTGTGACCATGTTTTATGTGGTTCTCTGCTACATGGGTTTCCTTGCTGCCATTTGCTTCACAGTGGCTTTCCTGGCCAGGAACCTGCCTGGGGCCTTCAACGAAGCCAAACTGATCACCTTCAGCATGCTGGTCTTCTGCAGCGTCTGGATCTCCTTCCTGCCCACCTACTTGAGCACCAAAGGGAAATACATGGTGACCGTGCAGGTTTTCTCCATCTTGGCTTCTGGGGCTGGCCTGCTGGGCTGCATCTTCTTCCCCAAGTGCTACATTATCATCCTGAGACCAGACCTAAATACTAAGGAACATTTAATGATAAAAGTCGGTATCTGATCATGAAGTAGTTTCTTAGGCTCATAACACTTAATTGTTTATTGCAGTTATTATTGAGTTTGTATGCTTGTTTTGACCATTAAGGTTATTTAAAATCAAAAGAAATAAACATACAAAAAATGTAAGACTATTTTAAGATAATTATCAAAGTGTAAAATAAATTCACTAATAATTTAAATTGTCATGAAAATAGGAAAGGACAAGATAAGAAATGAGATTTTATTATCGTATAGGACTGAGTGACTGAATAAACAAACAAACAGATATATGTTTGAAACAACTTTACCAGTCAGTGGGTGGGATCCTCTTCAGTGCATTGAAAAAGAAAAAAATATCATATCTTTCCCACTTTGTAAAATCTTTATTTTTTGTAATCTTTTGTAATATACAGCAAAGAGGTGATTTTAGATTCATTTTTGGAAAACTTTCCCCAGCTGAAACTGGGGAAAGTCTAAAACTCCTTTGGCCAAGTGTTCAGAGCTATTAATTAACTCAGTTCCTGAAGTGAAAGGAATGAGCTCATCCTCCCTTGAGCTGACTTCTGAGGAGGAATCTGGGAAGTTGTCCAAGGGGGACATCATACTGCCTGCTGTTTATTTAGTAAACAAAGACACTTCAATGTATAAAGGTTCTTGGTGTCTTACATGAATACTGGGAAAAAAAAGTCTATCCCCATAATGTATTCCATATTTATCCAATGATACAGTTTGCCAATTATTTATTTCCAGACCCTTTGTCTCAAATATCACCCCAAAGTTGATATTTCTAGGGCAAATGAAATTTCACTATCGCATGAGCAATTTTAAAATCACTTCCAATTTGTGATTAATACAGGGAGATCTAAAAGAAAAGTAAATTACAAACAAGTCCTATTCTTAACATAAGGCAGGCTTCACAGTTACAGATTTCTTCCTTAACATTAGAAGACAGGCAGTATTAGAATTAAGCGTCATCAACCTAAGTGTCAGGGTTCCAAGTAACAGCCCCAACGAAAGAAGAATCCAAAGCTTGAATTTCCTCACTGTTCCATTTTATTGGAGATGTCATATTGGCACATCTGGCAAAACCCAAACCCAGTTTCCAGGTTTTCCCCACCCAAAAGGAAGTTCAAGTCCCTGCCCAGCACCCACATGTCCATCACATGATCCAATCAGGCACCATCCAAAACTGGAGATGCCTCCCAGTCACCTCATCGCAGCTGCAGGGCAAGGTGGCCTTGACTCTCTGAGAAAAGAATATTATTTTGATTACATATCACACGTACTCTATGCCAGCGGTCCCCAACCTTTTGGACCTCAGGGACCACCAAGTTCATAATTTTAAATCCCACAGACCACTAATATGAATGCAGTGCGCCACTTGCTGAAGCGCCTGGATTCCCAGTGATGGGTTGGTGTCCTTCAGGCACTCTCCCTCCTCTCTTTCTCTCTCTCTCCCACTCTTTCTCTCTCATTCTCTCATTCTCTCTCCCTCTCCCCCATCTTTCTCTCTCTCGAATTCATTCTCTCTCATTCTCTCTCTGAATCCCTCTCTGTCTCTTTCTTTCTCTCTCTTTCATTCTATGTCCCTGTCTATGTCTCTCATTCTCTCTCTTTCCTTCATTCTGTCTCTTTCTCTCTTTCTTTCTCATTCTCTCTCTCATTCTCTCTCATTCTCTTTCCTTCCCTCTTTCTCGCTCATTCTTTCTCTTTCATTCTCTCTTTGATTCTCTCTGTCTCTGATTCTCTTTCCCTCTCTCATCTCATGGGCCAGCCAGTGTCTTGGGGCTGAGAGGGAGTCAAGCATCTCCCTGAGAGACCAAGGTGCACAGAGCACCAACAATGGCCATGAGATCCAGAAAGAGACAAAATTTCACTCTTACTCTGGAATATGGAGTGAATCTCCATCCCCTGCCCTTCCCTCGCCAGGCGAGGAGTGACTGAGAAGGGACGGCAAAGGGAGGGGACAGCTACTGGTGGGTTGAGCTGACAGGAAGCTACAGCAGGGGGAAGAAACAGTCCGGGATTCCCACCACCCGTTGCTTCGGCCCACCTGCACCCCGCCTTGCACCATTATTTATTATTTATTATTCATATTTCTATGCCGCCCACGCTCCGAGGACTCTGGGCAGCTTACACCAAAGACAGTATACTAAATAGCATATTGCCCGCAACAATCTGGGTCCTCATTTTACCCACCTCAGAAGGATGGAAGGCTGAGTCAACCTTGAACCAGTGAGATTTGATCCGCTGATCTGCTGAACTAACAGTCAGCTGAAGTAGCTGCAGTACTGCTCCCTAACCACTGCACCACCTTGGCTCAATTATCTTATTCCTGCCAGCGAGGGCTGTGCTACAAAGTTGCAAGTTGCATGAACCCCCCTCTACAGCGGAGATATACAGCCCCATCATGAGCTGCCTGGCCAGTTCCATATTCCAGAGCTCTAGTCACAGGTCTGTCCATTGCTCATACCGGAGCAGCTCCTCCACCCGGGTGCACTGCGAACCACCAAAATTTTCTTGTAGAACACCACTGCACCACGGACCACCAGTTGGTGACCATTGCTCTATGCAATCCCCCCTCCCATCTTTCCACAGTAGAAAATGTGGCAGGCCTGAAGGCCCAAATGTAAAAGATGGCTTCCAGGTCTGACACTAAAGTGGAACCAAACTCTATAGTTCTGGGTGACCTTCCCCAGGAGTCTCTGGGGACAAGAGAGTACATTGAAGAGCAACACCCAATTTCCTGGGTGTTGAAATATCTTTCTTTAGTATCACTTTCTAGACATGTCCAGAAAGGAAGGACCACAACCACTTCAGACCAGTGCCCTCTAGGGGCATATCTATGATTTTTCACTATGCTTTTCTCCAGTTTCTCCTCTGCACATGGAGGCCCAGAAGTAGTTCAGGATTCCCAGAGGAGATGTTGCTTCTTACAGTAATTATTAAAATCCTGGTCTGTGAGATCTCCCCTGATATTTCTCCAGTGATCACCTTTGATGTAAACATCAGATTGAAGCAACTTGAAAGGGATCTTGCATGAGAAAAGGATAAATGACTCAGGTCACACTCTGTGTGGCACAAATTTGGGGACATTCAGGGACTGTGCTTCTTGAATGTACCTTTCCTTTCTCTCCTTTCCAGGTGAAGTTCTGTTAATCTCTCTCTCAGTCAAGAAAGTCACTCTCATTTCTATCTTTGAATGGTGCTTTGAATTCTTTGAACTCTTTTGTTCTTCCTTAGAAACAGGAAGGGGATTAATTCAGCCTCATGAATTATGGACCTCCTCCTTCTGTTTCTGCTGCTGCTGATGTCCCAGCCAGTCTCTGGGAAGCTGAGAATGAAGTGCCTGCTGAGTTTGGAGGAATATGAGGGAAGAAAACTACGAAGCTATTACAGGCCAGGAGACCACCTTGTTAGTATCATCTCCTTTGCCACATAAATATCCAATAAAACGCTGTCTTTCAACACAACTCCTTATACTCAAGCTCCCTCGTAAGTCATTCAGTGTGATGGAGTTGCATTCCTTCCATTTGCAGTCCTAACACTCTTCTTCGTTTCTTTCAGTTACTCCTATATTGCAAGACCTGTTTAATTTCTTGAATCATTTGGATTTTGATAGCTTCTCTCCTATGTCTTATTTTAAGAGACCAAAATCCAAAGATGGAACAACCCTGCCCCCCCAAGTCCAAATTATTTTCCCCTCTTATAGAATCCTGAGTTAATCACAACTAGCTTATTGAAAAGTTTGTAGTTGCCTCTGCCCCACCCATTTCCTTATTTTTATAACCATTCATTGATATTCAATGCCTGACCTTAGTATGGAATAGAGGATGGCTTGTTTTTCGAATTGCTTTTCTGAATCATTTATAAGTCCTCTTTGCTCATGACTCTATTTTAATGATTGAATGATTTTGAATCTTGGTCATTTCACAAATTAAAAATGAGCACTATTACAAATAGTGATATATTTTGAATATTAAATCTCCATCCCACCTTCTCAACATTCATAACAATTAAACGGTGATGGGTGACTATAATTTTATTCTTATTTTGGACACTTTTGGCTTAAGACTGAATGGGCTTGTGGAGAGAAAGAGGAAGAAATGAAAATATATTTTGTTGTTGTTAGAGATGATGCTATGATGAATATTTTTTTATAGTAGTTCATTTAATGAGCCAGCAAGAATCCTACGCTTCATTTTTGCCATTCAACAAGTCAACAAGAATTCTCAGCTTTTGTACAATCTCACACTTGGCTACAACATCCATGACAATTATTTCAACACCCTTGGGACTTCAGATGCCTTGCTGGACATGCTCTCAACTGGAGAACCCAATGTTCCCAACTACAGCTGTGGAAAGAAGGACAACCTGATGGCAGTTCTTGATGGATCTCTTGATGACATCTCCATTCAGATGTCAACATTAGTAGGCACCTACAAAGTTCCACAGGTTTGTTTGTGTGTTTCTCTATCTGGCAAAGTGAGCAGGTATTTGGTGGATGGGTAATAGATTCAATGATATCGTTTCTATGGAAATCATGAACTGCTTTTCTCATGGCCATTGTCATGGGTAGGGATTGGGAACCACAGGAGGCCTAAATATTTACTCAAGCAAGAATTGAGTAGCTGGACACAATGTTCAATATGGAACATTTAAATAAATCTCTAAAATGAACTGAGTTGCATTTGCAGTGCTCTAGAGATAGAAGACATAGCACATCTAGTATCTGAATGTCAATTTTATTAGAAAAGAGAAAGAGCAGTATCTTAGACCCCAGATTAGACAAATGATTATATTCAATCTTGTTAACATTCTGCATTTTGCATTCTTTATGTTGATATGGCTTAAGGGTTAAGAACAATGGACTATTCTAATATGTTCCTGAGAACCACACTGGATGTGTTAAAAGCTTACATTTTGGACTTGATCTGATCTAAATATAATACATCATTCTTCATTGCTTCTTCAGATCAATTATGGAATTGTTTCAGAGGCTCTGAGTGATAAAACTCAAATTCCTTTTTTCCATCAGATGCTTCCCAAAAATGGGATCCAGTATTCAGGAATTGTCGAACTCCTCCTCCATTTCAGATGGACTTTGGTTGGTCTCTTTTCAACAGACACAGAGGAGGGAGAAAATTTCATGAGAACTTTCACCCCTATGCTTGTCAGAAATGGAATTTGTGTGGTTATCTCACAACAACTCTCAATGACTAGACATACAGAACTTCTCAGAAATGCCATCTCTAAGTGGAGAAAAGTCAATGTCTTTGTTCACTACATAGAATTTGCTTCCATTGTGGATAGAATAAACTATATCCATTTAACAATTGAAGGTTTGTCAGGACCCATTGAAGGGAAAGTCTGGATCACCACAATCATGGAGAAAGTGACAGTGACAAGGGATACACATTTCAAATATATCCATAGCATTTGGAACTTTGCTTTTCAGGAAAGAAAATGGCCAAATGATGACTCCTTTCAACCCAATCTTTTTCAGGATTCCAAATTTGAAGACCAGTCTTTTCGCTGTTCTTTTTCAAAGCATGTCCTTTCTGTCAAGGGATGGAGACGATGCACCCAGATAGCACCACTGGACATGCAAGAGAAAAAGAATAGAATTCAGATACAAAATGAGCACCGTTTTTATACTTTTGCTAAGACTCTGGCCCATGTCTTGAATGTTGCATATTCCTCACCATCTAGGAGGAGGAAAACAGAGAAGAAAGAGAGATTGGGGGCTCCAAGGCTAGAGCCATGGCAGGTATGGGGTCCTGACAAGGATCCATCAAACGTAGTTCCTATTTAGAAAAAAATCCAATGCTGAAGTAGGGGAACCATTGTTCTACAAAAACCCAACAGGTTTGGCCAAGCTGAGGCCAGATTTAGTTCACAGGATTATGTTCCAAAGAGCAGGCATAGTGACAATTATATTTTTATATTAAACACTGCTATTATAAAATTATTTAAAATGTATACATTTTAAATAAATTTCTGTATTTATGGGTTTGTAATTACATGATAGAATTTTATATTCATAAATTTCAGCTAAACCTGGGATCATTTAGCCGTGGCATTTATGCTAACGCTAACGCTAACAGTAATGCTAACCCTATCCCTAACCGTAACTCAGTGCTCACTGCCAGGAGTTTGATCCTAACCAGCTAAAGGTTGACTCAGCCTTCCATCCTTTCCAGGTTGGTAAAATGAGTGCCCAGATTATTGCTGATTCTATAAACCACTTAGAGAGGTCTGTAATAGCACTGTGAAGTGGTATATAAGTCTAAGTCCTATTGCTATTCAGGCAAATAATGTAGAGGGGACTGAACATCTCTTCTTCACTAGTTCAGCTTTAAAATGGCTCCTTCTTTTAGGGTGTTTCAAGTTGCTTTCAAAATTCTTGGATGTTTCAATTCCTGTTCCATCCCTTTCTGGAGAAGAATGAGTTTTGCAATTTTTCCTGGGAGAAACTATACTTGGACCAAAGTGGAAATGTAGCAGCAGATCTGAATATCATAAGTTGGTTATTTTTCCCCAAGGAGGATCCCATCAAAGAGCAACTGGGGAGTTTTGAAAGACAACCAAGATGCTTTTTCACGGCTAAAGTTGCTGAACAAGGTGTTTGAAAATATTGGCAACTTTTCTGTCTGTATATTTCTGCCTGTTAGTATCCTCTGAAAGAGCAGGCTCATATCTGACCACAGTTATTCATGCCTTTGTTTCACCCCATTGAGATAGGCCTCCTGCTGCTAGGAAGGTCATCCAAGGTGTTCAATCAATGTGGAACCACAATGACTTGTCCAATATGAGATAATGCCTTAAACTTGAAAAATGATGGAATGATAATGACTTTGACCCTCCCAGAAACTTTCTTGACTCTTGAAATAATGAGACAATGTGGGTTAATATGTGATGAAATGCTACTTAGATTTGATCTTTGGCTTGTAATCCATCTAAAAACCCTTGAATGCATTTGTTTATCTTGCTTGTCAGCTACTTTAAGTCTTCCATTGAAACAAAGGTTTCTCCAAATTTAAGGAATAAATAAATGTGGGTCTGTCTTTCCATGTCATCTAATTGTAGTTCTAATTTTGGGAGAAAGTGGAGGACATGAGGTCCTGGAATGGTTCTTGGGGAATGAAAGAGTTGGAAACAAGTAGCGACTTACAACAAAACTGTAATTATTCAATGGAAATGACCTTGTTTTGAATCCCTCACTTGGCCTTAGAAATATCCCTTTCCCACACAGGGTTCATGCTCATGTCCCATGGGCTGCAGGAAAACATGCCTGGCTCACCCTTTTTAAGTGACATGTTCTCATGATTTCTCCTCCACTCATCCTCACTATAATTCTAGAAATTAGGCAGTAATATTTAGTCTTATTTTACCATTCATATATAGATGTACAGATATAAGTAAATAATACCTCATTTGAAGTTGACAGCGCTAGTCAAAAAATCTGAGAGATTTTTTCTTAATATCTTAACTGGAACAAGGATTTTGATTATTTTCAAAGGGGAGCGGCTTTGCAATATTTTATGTTTTCCTGATCTATTGCTCAGAAGTGTATTTCTTAAGGACAATTTCATTTTATTTTAATCATCAATCAATCTAATAAACAAACATTTGGCAGATATTTTAGAATGAATGTTGTTTTTCTGCTTAGTCTCTGCCTCAGTCCAAATGTGTGGACAATTGTCATGCGGGATTTGTTCTTCTTCGGAAAGAAGAACCCATTTGCTGCTATGATTGTATTCCTTGTCCGGAGGGGACCATCTCCACACAGGAAGGTGAGTGACACCAGAGGAAAAGGATTGGATTCAACCAGAAATCTTATCAAAGTGCATGTTAAAACACACGTGTAAACATGACTATTTTATTCTTCATTGCTATTTTCAACTTGACCAATATATTCCACAATGGGAGATATAAGATCTTGAAGAATAAGGCAGGAAAGGATAAAAGAACGTAGTGGATTGGGCATTCTGCTAAAGGAAGTGTCTTTTCTACTTGTCAGCTAGGAAGTTTCCTTCCATGTTTACCATCTAAATTCTTTGAAATTTGAGGCTTGGTTCAGGTCAATGGGTTTTGCTCATCCAAATCAATTTTATCTTACAGGCCAAAAGATATCTCAGTCAGTCGGGCAGTCAATGAATATTTATTAAGATCATTAGGATGAACTGCTTACAACAAGGTATATTGCCTCGGTGAAGGGTGGTTGTGGCGTCAATTATTTCTCTTTAGGGTTTTACTTATTGTTGTTGATATTTTGATAGTCGCATATATTGTGTTTTTTAAACTGGACTGTAAGCTGCCTACATTTGGTTTAAGATGGGCAACCAGAATTTTTAAAATAAGTCTACATCTGTATCTATATTTCAGTTTACCAATTTACCAATTACTATTGCTTTCCTGTCTCTCGGTATCAGCTGTCATCTAACGAAGGTCTTTATTGGAATGTGAAAAGAGGGACTATAGAAATAATATTACTTATTGTTTTCTCAGATACTGAAAAGTGCACCAGGTGCCCAGATGATAAATATCCAACTGATGACAGAATCCAATGTATCCCCAAAAGAATAACTTTCCTGTCCTATGAAGAACATCTGGGCATCATCCTGATCTCCTTTGCTGTACTCTTGTTTCTAACAACAGGCCTTGTTTTAGTCATTTTCCTTAAATACCTAGAAACTCCCATTGTCAAAGCTAACAACCGTGACCTGTCCTACATCCTCCTGGTTTCCCTCTTGCTTTGCTTCTTGTCCTCCTTTTTCTTCATTGGCCGACCAAGGAAAGCCACCTGCCTTCTCCGACAAACAATGTTCAGCATCGTCTTCTCAGTAGCTGTGTCTTGTGTGTTAGCCAAAACAATCATGGTAGTGCTGGCCTTCCTGGCCACGAAACCAGGGAACAGGGTGAGGAGATGGTTGGGGAAGAGCTTGGCCAACTCCATCATCCTTTCTGGTTCTGCTGGAAAAATGGTAATTTGTGCAATCTGGCTGGGAGTTTCTCCTCCGTTTCCTGATTTTGACCTGCACTCCCAATCAGGAGTGATCATCCTTCAGTGCAATGAAGGCTCTGTGACCATGTTTTATGTGGTTCTCTGCTACATGGGTTTCCTTGCTGCCATTTGCTTCACAGTGGCTTTTCTGGCCAGGAACCTGCCTGGGGCCTTCAACGAAGCCAAACTGATCACCTTCAGCATGCTGGTCTTCTGCAGCGTCTGGATCTCCTTCCTGCCCACCTACTTGAGCACCAAAGGGAAATCCATGGTGGCCGTGCAGGTTTTCTCCATCTTGGCTTCTGGGGCTGGCCTGCTGGGCTGCATCTTCTTCCCCAAGTGCTACATTATCATCCTGAGACCAGATCTAAATACTAAGGAACATTTAATGATAAAAGTCGGTATCTGATCATGAAGTAGTTTCTTAAGCTCATAACAATTATTTATTGCAGTTATTATTGAGTTTTTAATTCTTCTTTTGACAGTTACTTTTATTTAAAATCAAAAGAAATAAACATACAAAGAATGTAAGACTAACAAGATAATCATCAAAGTGTAAAATAAATTATTTAATAATTTAAATTGTCATGAAACTAGGGAAGACAAGATAAGAAATGAGATTTTATTATTGTATAGGACTGACTAATTGAATAAATAAACAGACAAATGCTTGAAACAACTTTACTGGTCAGTCAGTGGGAACCTCTTCAGTCCATTTAAAAAGATAGAACATCACGTCTTTCCCAGTTTGTAAAATCTTTAATTTTTGTAATCTTTTGTAATATGCAGCAAAGAGGTGATTTTAGAGTCGTTTCTGGAAAACTTTCCTCAGCTGAAACTGGGGAAAGTCTAAGACTCTTTTGGCCAAGTGTTCAAAGCCATTGATGAACCCAGTTCCTGACCTGCCAGGAATGAACTCATCCTCCCTTGAGCTGACTTCTGAGGAGGAATCTGGGGAGTTGTTCAAGGGGGACATCATACTGTCTGCTCTTTGTTTAGTAAACAAAGACACTTCAAAGTATAAATGTTCTCGGTGTCTTACATGAATACTGAAGTACAAGTAGAAAGAAAAAAAGTCTATCCCATAATGTATTCCATATTTACCCAATGATGCAGTTGGCCAATTATAAATTTCCAAACCCTTTGTCTCAAATATCACCCAAAGTTGATATTTCTAGGGCAAATGAAATTTCACTATCGCATGAGCATTTTTAAAATCACTTCCAATTTGTGATTAATACAGGGAGATCTAAAAGAAAAGTAAATTACAAACAAGTCCTATTCTTAACATTAGGCAGGGTTCATGGTTACAGATTTCTTCCTTTACATTAGAAGAAAGGCAGTATTAGAATTAAGCATCATCAACCTAAGTTTCAGGGTTCCAAGTAAAACCCCCACGAAAGAAAACTCCGAGGCTTGAATTTCCTTTTATTAGAGATGTCATATTGGCACATCTGTGAAAAGCCAAATCTGAAAGTTTCCAGGTTTCCAAGTCCCTTCTCCCTGCACTAACATCTCCATCACATGATCCAGTCAGGCACCATCCAAAACTGGAGATGCCTCCCAGTCACCTCATCACAGGTGCAGGGCAAGGTGGCCTTGGCTTTCTGAGAAAAGAATGTTATTTTGACTACATATCACCTCTACTCTATGCAATCCCCACTCCCATTTTCCCACAGTAGAAAATGTGGCAGCCCTGAAGGCCCAAATGTAAAAGATGGCTTTCACGTCTGACACTAAGGTGAAACCAAACTCTATAGTTCTGGGTGACCTTCCCCAGGAGTCTCTGGAGACAAGAGAGTACATTGAAGAACAACACCAAATTTCCTGGGTGCCAACTATCTTTCTTCAGCATCATTTTCTAGACATGTTCAGAAAGGAAGGCCCACAACCACTTCAGAACAGTGCCCTCTAGGAGTATATCTATGATTTTTCATTATGCTTTTCTCCAGCTTCTCCAGAAGCCCAGAAGTAGTTCAGGATCCCCAGAGGAGATATTGCTTCTTACAGTAATTATTAAAATCCAGCTCTGTGAGATCTCTCCTGATATTTCTCCAGTGATCGCCTTTGATGTAAACCACAGACTGAAGCAACTTGAATGGGATCTTGCAGCAGAAAAGCATAAATGACTCAGGTCACACTTCAGATGGCACAAATTTTGGGACATTCAGGGACTGTGCTTCTTGAATGCGCCTTTCCTTTATCTCCTTTCCAGGTGAAGTTCTGTTAATCTCTCTCTCAGTCAAGAAAGTCACTCTCATTTACATTTTTGAATGGTGCTTTGAATTCTTCGAATGCAATTGTTCTTCCTTAGAAATAGGAAGGGGATTGATTCATCCCCATGAATTATGGATCTCCTCCTTCTGCTTCTGCTGCTGCTGATGTCCCAGCCAGTCTCTGGGAAGCTGAGAATGAAGTGCCTGCTGAGTTTGGAGGAACATGAGGGAAAAAACCTACGGAGCTATTACAGGCCAGGAGACCACCTTATTAGTATAATCTCCATTGCCACAATAATATCCCATATAATGCTGTCTTTCAACACAGCTCCTCATAATCAAGCTCCCTCGTAAGTCATTCAGTGTGATGGAGTTGCATTCCTTCCATTTGCAGTCCTAACACTCTTCTTCTTTTCTTTCAGTTACTCCTATATTGCAGGATCTGTTTAATTTCTTCAATCATTTAGATTTCCATAGCTTCTCTCCTATGTCTTATTTTAAGAGACCCAAATCCAAAGATGGAACAGTCCCGCCCCCCAAATTCCAAATTATTCTCCCCTCTCATAAAATCCTGAGTTAATCACAACTAGCTTATTGCAAAGTTTGTAGTTGCCTCTGCCCCACCCATTTCCCTATTTTTATAACCATTCATTGATATTCAATGCCTGACCCTGGTATGGAATAGAGGATGGCTTGTTTTTCGAATTGCTTTTCTGGATCATTTATAAGTCCTCTTTGCTGATGATTCTATTTTAATGATTGAATGACTTTGAATCTTGGTCATTTCAGAAATTAAAAACGAGCACTATTACAAATAATAATATATTTTAAATATTAAATCTCCATCCCACCTTCTCAACACTCATAACAATTAAATGGTGATGGATCACTATAACTTTATTCTTATGTTGGACACTTTTAGCTTAAGACGGAATGGGCTTGTGGAGAGAAAGAGGAACAGATGAAAATATATTTTGTTTTTGTTGTTAGTGATGATGCTATGATGAACATTTTTTTTACAGTCATTCAATGACTAATTCAGAAAGAATCCTAACCTTCATTTTTGCCATTCAACAAGTCAACAAGAAATCTCAGCTTTTGTACAATCTCACACTTGGCTACAACATCCATGACAATTATTTGAACACCCTTGGAACTTCAGATGCCTTGCTGGACATTCTATCGACTGGAGAAGCCAATGTTCCCAACTACAGCTGTGGAAAGAAGGACAACCTGATGGCTGTTCTTGATGGATCTCTTGATGACATCTCCATTCAGATGTCAACATTAGTAGGCACCTACAAAGTCCCACAGGTTTTTTTTTTTTTGGTTTCTCTATCAGTTAAAGTGAACAGGTTGTTGGTGGATGAGTAATAGACTCAATCATATCTTTTCTATGGAATTCATGAGCTGCTTTTCACCATGGCCTTTGTCATGGCTAGGGATTGAGATCCACAGGAGGCCTAAACAGTTACTCAAGAAAGATTTGAGCAGCTGGACACAATGTTAAATAGGGAACATTTAAGCAAATCTCTAAAATGAACTGATTTGCATTTGCAGTGATCTAGAGATAGAAGACATAACATGTCTATTATCAGAATGTCAATTTTATTAGAAAAGAGAAAGAGCCATATCTTAGACACCAGATTAGACAAATAATTATATTCAATCTTGCTGATATTGTGCATTTTGTATTCTTTATCTTGATATGGTTTAAGGATTAAGAACAACAAGACTGTTCCAGATGTCACCAAACCTTCCGACTTCAGGGACCACCAAATTCATTATTTTAAATCCCGTGGATTTTAGCAAAAGATAAATAGTATTTAGTGCAATATAAAAATGCAAATAATTTTTCTACAGACCAACAAAATTTTCTCGCAGACCACCAGTGGTCCGTGGACAACCAGTTGGTGACCGCTGGATTAATCTCATATGTTCATGAGAACCACACTGGATATGTTAAAAGTTTACATTTTGGATTTGATCTGATCTAACCATAATACACCATTCTTCATTGCTTCTTCAGATCAGTTATGGAATTGTTTCAGAGGCTCTGAGTGATAAAAGTCAAATTCCTTTTTTCCATCAGATGCTCCCCCAAAATGGGTTCCAGTATCCAGGAATTGTCCAACTCCTCCTCCATTTCAGATGGACTTTGATTGGTCTCTTTGCACCAGACTCAGAGGAGGGAGAGAATTTCATGAGAACTTTCACTCCTATGCTTGTCAGAAATGGAATTTGTGTGGTTATCTCAATGACTAGACATACAGAACCTCTCAGAAATGCCATCTCTAAGTGGAGAAAAGTCAATGTCTTTGTTCACTTCATAGAATTTGCTTCTATTGTGGATAGAGTAAACCACATCAATTTAGCAATTGAAGGTTTGCCAGGACCCATTGAAGGGAAAGTCTGGATCACCACAGTTGTGCAGAAAATGACAATAAAAGGGCATCCACTTTCCAAATATATCCATAGCATTTGGGTCTTTGCTTTTCAGGAAAGAAAATGCCCAAATGATGACTCCTTTCAACCTAGTCTTTTTAAGGATTCCAAATCTGAAGACCAGTCTTTTCGCTGTTATTTTTCAAAGCATGTCCTTTCTGTCAAGGGCCGGAGACGATGCACCCAGATAGCACCACTGGACATGCAAGAGAAAAAGAATTCAATTCAGATAAAAAATGACCTCCATTTCTATACTGTTATTAAGACTCTGGCCCATGTCTTGAATGTTGCATATTCTTCAATATCTAGGAGGAGAAAAATGGAGAAGAAAGAGAGATTGGGGACTCCAAGGCTAGAGCCATGGCAGGTATGCGGTCCTGAGAACGATCCATCATACCTAGTTCCTATTTAAAAAAAAATCAGTGCTGATGTAGGAGAACCATTGTTCTAGAAAAAACCAACAGGTTTGGCCAAGCGGAGGCCAGATTTAGTTCACAGAATTTTGTTTCAAAAAGCAGGCACTGAGATAATTATATTTTGATATTAAACATTGCTATTATAAAATCATTTAAAATGTATACATTGTAAATAAATTCCTGTATTTATGGGTTTGTAAGTAGCATGGCAAAATTTTATATTCATAAATTTCAGCTAAACCTGGGAGCATTAGCCTAACCCCTTCTCAATGCAGAAATCCAGTTAAAGCCTTTCGAACTGATGACTACTCAGTCTTTGCATTTAGCTGTGACATTTATGTGAATGCTAACCCTAACCCTAACCCTAACTCACTGCTCACTGCCAGGAGTTCAATTCTGAGCAGCTCAAGGTTGACTCAGTCTTCCATCCTTCCCAGCTTGTTAAAATGGGTACCCAGATTGTTGCTGATTCTATAAACCACTTAGAGATGGCTGTAAAAGCACTGTGAAGTGGTATATAAGTCTAAGTGTTGTTGCTATTAAGGCAAATAGTGAAGAGGAGACTGAACATCTCTTGTTCACTAGCTCAGCTTTAAAATGGCTCCTCCTTTAAGGATGTTTCAAGTTGCTTTCAAAATTCCTGGATGTTTCAATTCTAGTTCCATCCCTTTCTGGAGAAGAATGAGTTTTGCAATTTTTCCTGGGAGAAACTGTACTTGGACCAAAGTGGAAATGTAGCAGCAGATCTGAATATCATAAGTTGGTTGCTTTTCTCCAAGGAAGATTCCATTGAAGAGCAACTGGGGAGTTTTGAAAGACAGAGGCTTATTATCAACCAAGATGCTCTTTCACGGCTAAAGTTGCTCAACAAGGTGGTTGAAAATATTGGTAACTTTTCTCGGTCTATGTGGTTGGTGTTAGGATCCCCTGAAAGAGCAGGCTCAGATATTTTTTTAATAGCCCATATCTGACCACAGTTATTCATGCCTCTGTTTCACCCCACTGGGATAGGCCTCCTGCTGCTAGGAAGGTCATCCAAGGTGTTCAATCAATGTGGAACCACAAAGACTTGTCTAATATGAGATAATGCCTTAAACTAGAAAAATGAAGGACTTAAATTTGCCTTGACTGCCCACCCCCCAAGTCCTTCATGATACTTGTAATAATGAGGGTCAGTTTGTAATATAATGCTACTTATATTTGGTCTTTGGCTTGTAAGCCATCTAAAAACCCTTTGAATGCAATTTTTTATCTTGATTGTCTTACATTAAAATGAAGAATTATCGAAGAGTTGGACACAACTAGCAATTAACAACAAAACTGTAATTCTTCAATGGAAAGGGCCTTGTCTTGAATACCTCACTTGGCCTTAGAAATATCCCTTTCCCACACAGGGCTCATACTCATTTCTCATGTTCTGCAGCAAAAGATGCCTGACTCAACCTTTTTGAGTGACATGTTCTCATGGTTTCACCTCCATTCATCTCACTATAATTCTAGAAACTAGACAGTAATCTTTAATCTTATTTCACCAGCATGGCAGCTGTACGAATTGAAAATATAAATGTACAGGCATAACTTAATAATACCTCATTTGAATTTTGCAGCCCTAGTTTGTGAGGGATTTTTTCTTTATATCTTAACTGGAAGAAGGATTTGGATTATTTTCAAAGGAGAGGGGCTTTACAATCTTTTATGTTTTCCTGATATATTGCTCAGAAGTGTCTTTCTTAAGCACAGTTTCATTTTAAAATTAATTTTTAAATAAAAATTTGGCAGATATTTTAGAATGAATGTTGTTTTTCTGCTTAGTCTCTGCCTCAGTCCAAATGTGTGGACAAGTGTCATCCTGGATTTGTAAAACGGGCTCGGAAAGAAGAACCAATTTGCTGCTATGATTGTATTCCTTGTCCGGACGGGACCATCTCCACACAGGAAGGTGAGTGACACCAGAGGAAAGGGATTGGATTCCACCAGAACCTCTTATCAAAGTGCATGTTAAGAGACAGATGTGAACGTGACTATTTTATTCTTCATTGCTATTTTCAACATGAAAAATATATTCCATAATGAGAGGAATAAGATCTTGAAGAATCAGGCAGGAAAGGATAGAAGAACGTAGTGGATTGGGCAATATTCATTCTGCTAAAGGAAATATCTTTTCTACTACTCATCTAGGAAGTTTCCTTCCATGTTTACCATCTAAATTCTTTGAAACTTGAGGATTGGTTTCAGGTCGATGGGTTTTGCTTATCCAAACTAATTTTATCTTACAGGCCAAAAGATATATCGGTCAGACAGTCAGTCAGCCAGCCAGCCAGTGAGTCAGTCAGTCAGTCAATATTTATTAAGATCATAGAACCATATAACCGAAAGATCTACTTGGGGGGACCAGGGAGGGAGAGTGTTTGGGTTCAAGGAACAAGAGAAAACAAAAGACTTAATATTGAAGTTTGCAGAAAACCCACATACAGTGACCAATATTTTGATTCTCACCACCCACTGGAGCACAGAATGGATGTTATCAGAATCCTACATCACCAGGCTGAAGGTTTGCCTACCAGCAAAGAGGGAAAAGAAAAAGAACTAAAACACATAAAGGAAGCCCTCAGAATGTGTGGCTATCCCAACTAGGCTGTCCATTTTGCATTCTGCAGAAAAAAACACACCCTGAAAAATAAAACAGACAAAACACAAAAGAAGGGGTTAACACCGTGTACAGGACCCCTTAACCCCCTCTCCTCCCTCCAGGCGGACCATTTGGTTTCTCAGGGAATTTATCATGAAATTGCTTTACTAGAGTATCAGCATTCACATCCCAACTTTTCACCCAAGTAGCTTCAGACAATGGGTACCCTTTCCAGTGTCCCAAATATTGAAACCGATCCCTTTATAGTCTAGAGTCCAGGATCTCCTTCATTTCATAATGAGTCTCCCCTTGTACTATGAAAGGAGGGGTGGGGGATTCTCTTGCTGGTTTCAATAAGCTACTGTGAAAAACTGGGCGTACTTTCCCTAATATGCAAGGGAGGCTAAGTTTGACAGCTTTGCATAAAGTTTGGCCGCTAGGAGTTTTTTCAATACTTGCCTGACTAATTTGACATGTTCTTCCATATTTTCGCTGAATATAAGAATGTCATCCAGATAAACAAGGACCCCCTTGTTTACAAGGTGCTCATGCAGAACTTCATGCATGAAGACTTTGGGGGGCCCTTGGAGTCCCAAAGGCATGACCCGGAATTGGAAGCTGCCCACTTCCGCGAAGGCTGGGATGAATTGCTGGTAGAAGTTAACAAACCCCAGGAAACTTTGCAGCTGTTTCCTGGTGTGAAGGGGCTGCCAGTCAAATATGGATCGCACTTTCCTGGGATCTATCTCTATGCCTTCGTTTGACAGTCAGTAGCCCAGGTAGTCCGGAGAAGTCTTGTGAAACTCACATTTAGAAGGCTTCACATAAAGTTTTTCAGCTAACAGTTTCTTTAGTACTTGTAACATACCTGCCCTATTGAACACCCTTCCCATTGAAACCCCAACCTCCTAATCAGCCGCAACACCCTCCTAAACCTCCGGAGCAGTGTTGAAATGCAATTTTTTTTTACTACTGGTTCTGTGGGTGTGGCTTGGTGGGCATGGCTTGGTGGACGTGGCAGGAGAAGGATATTATAAAAGTTCAATTCCCACCCCATTCTGGGGCCAGCCAGAGGTGGTATTTGGCAGTTCTCTGAACTACTCAATAGTTCTGCTACTGGTTCTCCAGAACCTGTCAGAACCTGCTGGATTTCACCCCCATTCTGGAGGTTGTTCTTCTAATCATTGGGATGAAGTGATTACAACAAGGTATACTGCCTCGGTGAAGGGTGGGTATGGGGTCAATTATTTCTCTTTTGTTTACTGTTGTTGATATTTTGATTTCTCAACCCCAAAATTATTAAAAGAGATTGGAGAATTCAGAAAAGTAGCAGGTCTAAAAGTTAATAAGGAAGAGACAAATATGATAATAAAAAATATGACAACAAAACAAGTAGAGAAATTAGTAAAAGATTCAGAATTACAGGCAGTTAAAAAACTGAAATATCTGGCGATACAGTTGACGGCTAGAACCATAACAATAAAAGAAGATAATTATGAACCTTTAGTTCAAAAAATAAAAGAGGATTTAGAGAAATGGGGGAAATTAAGACTATCTTTGTTGGGGAGGATAGCAGCAATAAAATCAAACATACTGCCAAGACTCCTTTATCTATTCCGAACAATTCCGATAAAATTGGACAAGAAATTTTTTGATAATTTGGATAAAATAACCACAAAATTTGTGTGGGAAGGGAAAAAAATCAAGAATAAAACTAAATATATTGCAAGATGATAAAATCAGAGGTGGATTTGGTTTCCCGGCATGGCAAAAATACTATAAGGCTGCAAGTTTACTTTGGATCAAGGAATGCATAACTTTGGATAATCAAAGGTTGTTAAATTTGGAGGGACATGACTTGATGAAGGGTTGGCATGCCTTTATTTGGAACACAGCGAATAAAATATATAAACACTTCAATAATCACACTATTAGGAAATCTTTAATTAATACATGGCAACAAATTCGGCACAAACATTACATGAAAATTCCTGGCTGGCTATCAACGATAGAAGCAATAACCCATCCCAATATATTATCTAAACAAAAAATATTAAGATATAGAGAAATACTAGATAGACAGGGGAATCTGAAAACTAGAGAAGAATTAAAGGAACAAGGAATAGCAATAGACTGGTGGCCATACTCACAAATAAAGATAAGATATAGGAAGGATCAGGAGGAGGGAGGAATAGATATAAAACAAAACCGATTAGACAAATTATTAGAATCCAAAGAAGGGAAGTTAATTTTGAAAATTTACAAATATTTACTCGAATACGATCTGGCAGAAGAATTGGTTAAAGGGCAGATGATAGCTTGGGCGAGGAACATCGGACATAGTATAAAATTAGAAGAATGGGAAAGAGTGGGGGAAAATAACTATACCATGACAAATTCGGTAGCCTACAAAGAAAATCATTATAAAATGTGGTATCGATGGTATCTGGCCCCCGCACGGCTAGCAAAAATGTATCCAAACGTAAATTCGACTTGCTGGAAGAGTAAAAAAGCACAGGGAACTTTTTATCATGTTTGGTGGCTCTGCCCAGAAATTAAGAAATACTGGAACAAGATTAAAACATGGATAGCAGAAATAACAGATTATGAAATTTTAATTTAATTTAATTTAATTTCCAATTTATATACCGCCCTTCTCCCTGAGGACTCAGGGCAGTGTACAGCCAAGATAAAAAACATAGAATACAAATATTAAAACATTTAAAAATATATATAAATTTTGGCCCGAAAGTTAAGAATCACAGACTAATTAAAAGAATTTAAAAATTTCTTCTTAAGCCAACCTGGCTTGCTGAAAAAGATGGGTTTTCAGGGAACGACGGAAGGCATTGAGGTCATGGATTCTTCTTATCTCCAGGGGCAACTGATTCCAGAGGGTGGGAGCCCCCACAGAGAAGGCCCTCCCCCTGGGGGCCACCAGCCTACATTGTTTGGCTGATGGCACCCTGAGGAGGCCCTCTCTGTGGGAGCGCACGGGTGGATGGGAGGTCGTCAGTAGCAGCAGGCAGTCTCGGAGATAGCTAGGCCCTATACCATGGAGCGCTTTAAAGGTGATAACCAACACCTTGAAGCGCACCCGGAAGACCACCGGGAGCCAGTGCAGCTCGCGCAGGAGCGGTGTTACATGGGAGCGCCATGTTGCTCCCATCACTACCCGCGCTGCTGCATTCTGGACCAGCTGGAGCCTCCGGGTGCTCTTCAAGGGGAGCCCCATGTAGAGAGCATTGCAGTAGTCAAGGCGAGAGGTGACGAGGGCGTGAGTGACTGTGCACAAGGAATCCCGATCAAGAAAGGGCCGCAACTGGCGAATCAGGCGAACCTGATAAAAGGTCCCCCTGGTAACAGCCGTCAGATGTTCCTCCAAAGACAGCTGCCTATCCAGGAGGACTCCCAGATTGCGAGCCCTTTCATTGGGGGCCAAAGACTCGCCCCCAATAGTCAGTGATGGAGTCAACTGACTATATCGGGATGCCGGGAGCCACAGCCACTCAGTCTTGGAAGGGTTGAGCCTGAGCCTGTTCCTCCCCATCCAGATCCGTACAGCCTCCAGGCACTGGGACATCACTTCAAGGGCATCGTTGGGGTGGCCTGGGGTGGAGATGTACAGCTGGGTGTCATCAGCGTACTGGTGGTTTCTCACCCCAAAGCCACGGATGATCTCGCCCAGCGGCTTCACATAAATGTTGAACAGAAGGGGCGAGAGGACCGATCCCTGCGGCACTCCACAAATGAGAGGCCTCGAGGTCGACCTCTGCCCCCCTGCCAACACAAATTGAATTAGAACCCGAAATTTTTTTATTAGGTATGATCAAAAAGATCATTAGGAATGATATAAAATATTTAATACTTCACATAATAACGGTGGCCAGACTAGCAGTAGCACAACTTTGGAAAACAAATAGATTGCCAACTGATCAGGAGCTAATAAAAAAGATATACACATGCACAGAAATGGACAAATTAATTTTAGAGTTACAGGATAAGGAGGACTCAAAATATTTTAGAATATGGAATAGATGGTGGATAAATCAAAGGAGGCCAAATGGGTTGAGATGAAATTTAGATGAAATTATCATAATTAAAGGAAAATGCACTGTCAGATAGATAGAAAATGAAATATGTCACTGTAGGTTTGTATATATATATATATAATAATAGAAATTAGTTAGTAGTTGAAGTTCATTATTGTATATGTTTATGCAAATTTGTTTCTTGATTAAGTTAACTTTTAACTTAATCAAGTCTTTGTATGTTTTAAATGCTTTTTTTAAGAATGAATAAAGTTTTGCTTTTTAAAATTAAAAAAAAGAAAGAAAGAAACCCCACCCTCCTAATCAGCCGCAACACCCTCCTAAACCTCCGGAGCAGTGTTGAAATGCAATATTTTTAAAACTACTGGTTCTGTGGGTGTGGCTTGGTGGGCATGGCTTGGTGGACGTGGCAGGAGAAGGATATTATAAAAGTTCAATTCCCACCCCATTCTGGGGCCAGCCAGAGGTGGTATTTGGCAGTTCTCTGAACTACTCAACATTTCTGCTACTGGTTCTCCAGAACCTGTCAGAACCTGCTGGATTTCACCCCCATTCTGGAGGTTGTTCTTCTAATCATTGGGATGAAGTGATTACAACAAGGTATACTGCCTCGGTGAAGGGTGGGTGTGGGGTCAATTATTTCTCTTTTGTTTACTGTTGTTGATATTTTGATAGTCGTGTATATTGTGTTTTTTAAACTGGACTGTAAACTGCCTACATTTGTTTAAGATTTTTAGCTTTCTATGTCTATTTCTACATTTCAATTTACCAATTTACCAATTACTATTGCGTTCTTGTCTCCCAGTATCAGCTGCCATTGAAAGAAAGTCTTTCTTGGAATGTAAAAGGAAGAAATATAGAAATAATATTACTTATTGTTTTCTCAGATACTGAAAAATGCACCAAGTGCCCAGATGACAAATATCCCACTGATGACAGAATCCAATGTATCCCCAAAAGAATAACCTTCCTGTCCTATGAAGAACTTCTGGGCATCATCCTGGTCTCCTTTGCTGTACTCTTGTTTCTAACAACAGGCCTTGTTTTGGTCATATTCCTTAAATACCTAGAAACTCCCATTGTCAAAGCTAACAACCGTGACCTGTCCTACATCCTCCTGGTTTCCCTCTTGCTTTGCTTCTTGTCCTCCTTTCTCTTCATTGGCCGACCAAGGAAAGCCACCTGCCTTCTCCGACAAACAATGTTCAGCGTCGTCTTCTCAGTAGCTGTGTCTTGTGTGTTAGCCAAAACAATCACGGTAGTGCTGGCCTTCCTGGCCACGAAACCAGGGAACAGGGTGAGGAGATGGTTGGGGAAGAGCTTGGCCAACTCCATCATCCTTTCTGGTTCTGCTGGAAAAATGGTAATTTGTGCAATCTGGCTGGGAGTTTCTCCTCCGTTTCCTGATTTTGACCTGCACTCCCAATCAGGAGTGATCATCCTTCAGTGCAATGAAGGCTCTGTGACCATGTTTTATGTGGTTCTCTGCTACATGGGTTTCCTTGCTGCCATTTGCTTCACAGTGGCTTTCCTGGCCAGGAACCTGCCTGGGGCCTTCAACGAAGCCAAACTGATCACCTTCAGCATGCTGGTCTTCTGCAGCGTCTGGATCTCCTTCCTGCCCACCTACTTGAGCACCAAAGGGAAATACATGGTGGCCGTGCAGGTTTTCTCCATCTTGGCTTCTGGGGCTGGCCTGCTGGGTTGCATCTTCTTCCCCAAGTGCTACATTATCATCCTGAGACCAGATCTAAATACTAAGGAACATTTAATGATAAAAGTCGGTATCTGATCATGAAGTAGTTTCTTAGGCTCATAATACTTAATTATTTATTGCAGTTATTATTGAGTTTGTATTGTCAATTGTTTTGACAATGAAGGTTATTTAAAATCAAAAGAAATAAACATACAAAGAATGTAAGACTAACTTAAGATAATCATCAAAGTGTAAAATTAATTAATAATTTAAATTGTCATGAAACTAGGGAAGGAGAAGATAAGAAATGAGATTTTATTATCATATAGGACTGATTGACTGAATAAATAAACAAGGAGACATACGTTTGAAAAAAATTTACAAATCAGTGGGTGGGATCCCCTTCAGTCCATTTAAAAAGAAAGAAGACCACATCTTTCAAACTTTGTAAAATTTTTATTTTTTGTAATCTTTTGTAAAATGGAGCAAAGAGATGATTTTAGAGTTGTTTTTGGAAAATGTTCCCCAGCTGAAACTGGGGAAAGTCTAAAATTCTTTTGGCCAGATGTTCAGAGCCATTAATGAACTCAGTTCCTGACATGCCAGGAATGAGCTCATCCTCCCTTGAGCTGACTTCTGAGGAGGAATCTGGCAAGTTGTCCAAGTGGGACATCATACTGCCTGCTGGTTGTTTAGTAAACAGATACTTCAAAGTATAAAGGTTCTCGGTGTCTTACATGAATACTGAAGGGCCAATAGACAGAAAAAAATGTCTATCCCCATAACGTATTCCATATTTATCCAATGATACAGTTGGACAATTATCTATTTCTAGACCCTTTGTCTCAAATATCACCACAAAGTTGATATTTGTAGGTCAAATGAAATTTCACTAATGCATGAGCAATTTTAAAATCACTTCCAATTTGTGATTAATACATGGAGATCTAAAAGAAAAGTGAATTACAAACAAGTCCTACTCTTAACATAAGGCAGGCTTCACGGTTACAGATTTCTTCCTTAACATTAGAAGACAGGCAGTATTAAACTTAAGTGTCATCAACCTAAGTGTCCAAGTAACACCCCCAACGAAAGAAGACTCCGAAGCTTGAATTTCCTCAATGTTCCATTTTATTGGAGATGTCATATTGGCACATCTGGGAAAGCCCAAATCTGAAAGTTTCCAGATTTTCCCCACCCAAAAGGAAGTTCAAGTCCCTGCCCAGCACCCACATGTCCATCACATGATCCTATCAGGCACCATCCAAAACTGGAGATGCCTCCCAGTCACCTCATTGAAGCTGCAGGGCAAGGTGGCCTTGACTCTCTGAGAAAAGAATGTTATTTTGATTACATATCACATGTACTCTATGCCAGGGGTCCCCAACCTTTTCGACCTCAAGGACAACCAATTTCATAATTTTAAATCCTGCAGACCACTAATATGAACCTAGTCTGCTACTTTCTGAAGCGCCTGGACTCCCAGTAACGGTTCGGTGTCCTTCAGGCACTCTCCCTCCTCTCTCTCTCTCTCTCTCTCCCTCTCTCTCTTTCTATTTCTGTCCCCTCTCTCTTTCTCTTTCTCTCTCCCTCTCTCCCCTCTCTCTTTCTTTCTCTCCCACTCATTCTCTCTCATTCTCTCTCTGAATCCCTCTATGTCTCTTTCTTTCTCTCTCTCTCTCTCATTCTCTCTCTCTTTCATTCAGTCTCTTTCTTTCTCTTTCATTCACTGTCTCTTTCTCTTTCATTCTCTGTCTCTGTCTCTTTCATTCTCTCTTTCATTCTCTTTCTTTCTCTCTCTCACTTTCTTTTCCCACTATTTCTCTGTCTCATCTCTCTCCCCCTTTCTTTCTCTCTCTCTCTCTCCAACTCTTTCTCATTCCCTTTCTCTCTCATTCTCTCTCTCATTCTCTCTCTTTCTTTTTCTCTTTCTCGCTCATTCTTTCTCTTTCATTCTCTCTTTGATTCTCTCTCTCTCTAATTCTCTTTCTCTATCTCATCTCTTGGGCCAGCCAGTGTCTTGGGGCTGAGAGGAAGTCAAGCATCTCCCTGAGAGACCGAGGTGCGCAGAGCACAAACAAGGGCCAGAAGAAACGGCTGTGAGATCCAACAAGAGACAAAACTTCACTCTTACTCTGGAATATGGAGCGAATCTCCATCCTCTGCCTTTCCCTCGCCAGGCGAGGAGTGACTGGGAAGGGAGGGCAAGGGGTGGGGACAGCTACTGGTGGGTTCAGCTGACAGGAAGCTACAGCAGGGGGAAGAAACAGCCCGGGGTTCCCGCCACCCGTTGCTTTGGCCCACCTGCACTGCCACCCCCCCTTGCACCATTATCTCATTCCGGCCAGCGAGGGCTGTGCTATAAAGTTGCAAGTTGCATGAACCCCCCTCTACAGCGGAGATTTACAGCCGCATCATGAGCTGCCTGGCCAGTTCCATATTCCAGAGCTCTAGTCACAGGACTGTCCATTGCTCATACCGGAGCAGCTCCTCCACCCTTGTGCACTGCGGACCACCAAAATTTTATTGTAGAACACCACTGCACCACGGACCACCAGTTGGTGACCATTGCTCTATCCAATTCCCCCCTCCCATCTTCCCGCAGTAGAAAATGTGGCAGGCCTGAAGGCCCAACTGTAAAAGATGCCTTCCACATCTGTCACTAAGGTGGAACCAAACTCTATAGTTCTGGGTGACCTTCCTCAGGAGTCTCTGGGGACAAGAGAGTACATTGAAGGACAACCCCCAGTTTCCTGGGTGTTGAAGTAGCTTTCTTTAGCATCATTTTCTAGACATGTTCAGAAAGGAAGGACCACAACCACTTCAGACCAGTGCCCTCTAGGGGTATATCTATGATTTTTCACTATGCTTTTCTCCATCTTCTCCAGAAGCCCAGGAGTAGTTCAGGATTCCCAGAGGAGATATTGCTTCTTACAGTAATTATTAAAATCCTGGTCTCTGAGATCTCTCCTGATATTCCTCCAGTGATCGCCTTTGATGTAAACCACAGACTGAAGCAACTTGAAAGGGATCTTGCATCAGAAAAGGATAAATGTCTCAGGTCACACTCCATCTGGCACAAATTTAGGGACATTCAGGGACTGTGCTTCTTGAATGTATCTTTCCTTTCTCTCCTTTCCAGGTGAAGTTCTGTTAATCTCTCTCTCAGTCAAGGAAGCTACTCTCGTTTTCATCTTTGAATGGTGCTTTGAATTCTTCAAACTCTCTTGTTCTTCCTTAGAAACAGGAAGAGGATTGATTTAGCCCCATGAATTATGGACCTCCTCCTTCTGCTTCTGCTGCTGCTGATGTCCCAGCCAGTCTCTGGGAAACTGAGAATGAAGTGCCTGCTGAGTTTGGAGGAACATGAGGGAAAAAACCTACAGAACTATTACAGGCCAGGAGATCACCTCGTTAGTATAATCTCCACTGCCACAATAATATCCCATATAACGCTGTCTTTCAACATAGCTCCTTATACTCAAGCGCCCTCGTAAGTCATTCAGTGTGATGGAGTTGCCTTCCTTCCATTTGCAGTCCTAACACTCTTCTTCGTTTCTTTCAGTTACTCCTATATTGCAGGACCTGTTAAATTTCTTGAATCATTTGGATTTCCATGGATTCTCTCTTATGTCTTATTTTAAGAGACCCAAATCCAAAGATGGAACAACCCCACCCCCCAAAGTCCAAATTATTTCCCCCTCTTGTACAATCCTGAGTTAATCAGAACTAGCTTATTGAAAAGTTTGTAGTTGCCTTTGCCCATCCCATTTCCCTATTTTTATAACCATTCATTGATATTCAATGCCTGACCCTGGTATGGAATAGAGGATGGCTTGTTTTTAGAATGGCTTTTCTGGATCATTTATAACTCCTCTTTGCTGATGATTCTATTTTAATGATTTAATGACTTTGAATCTTGGTCATTGCACAAATTAAAAATGAGCATTATTACAAATAATGATATATTTTAAATATTAAATCTCCATCCCACCTTCTCAACACTCATAACAATTAAACGGTGATAGGTGACTATAACTTTATTCTTATGTTGGACACTTGTGGCTGAAGACTGAATGGACTTGTGGAGAGAAAGAGGAACAAATGAAAACATATTTTATTGTTGTTGTTAGAGATGATGTTATCATGACCATTTTTTACAGTAGTTCATTTATTGATCCAGCAAGAATCCTAAGTTTCATTTTTGCCATTCAACAAGTCAATAAGAAATCTCAGCATTTGTACAATCTCACACTTGGCTACAACATCCATGACAACTATTTCAACACCCTGGACACTTCAGATGCCTTGCTGGACATGCTCT
Organism: Pantherophis guttatus; assembly: GCF_059756535.1. NCBI lineage: Eukaryota > Metazoa > Chordata > Lepidosauria > Squamata > Colubridae > Pantherophis > Pantherophis guttatus. Next base: position 286,497,973 of record NC_142064.1, read on the forward strand.
CAACTGGAGAAGCCAATGTTCCCAACTACAGCTGTGGAAGGAAGGACAACCTGATGGCTGTTCTTGATGGATCTCTTGATGACCTCTCCATTCAGATGTCAACATTAGTAGGCCCCTACAAAGTCCCACAGGTTTGTGTTTTTGTTTCTCTATCTGGCAAAGTGAGCAGGTTGTTGGTGGGTGGGTAATAGATTCAATCAAATCTTTTCTATGGAATTCATGAACTGCTTTTCTCATGGCCATTGTCATGGATAGGGATTAGGATCCAGAGTGGGGAGGAGGCCTAAATATTTACTCAAGCAAGATCTGAACAGCTGGACACAATTTTAAATAGGGAACATTTAAGCAAATTTCTAAAATGAACTGATTTGCATTTGAAGTGATATAGAGATAGAAGACATAACATGTCTATTATCTGAATTTCAATTTTATTAAAAAAGAGAAAGAGCAGTATTTTAGACCCCAGATTAGACAAATGATTATATTTAATCTTGCTAGTATTCTGCATTTTGTATTCTTTATCTTGATATGGCTTAAGGGTTAAGAACAATGGACTGTTCCAGGGATCACCAATCTTTTGGAACTCAGGGACCACCAAATTCATAATTTTAAACCTCATGGACCACTAATATGGTTTTTTTTTTCAAAAGATAAATCGTATTTAGTGCAATATAAAAAATGCAAATAATTTTTCTACAGAGCACCAAAATTTTCTTGCAAACCACCAGTGGTCCATGGACCACCAGTTGGTGACTGCAGGACTATTCTAATATGTTTGTGAGAACCACACTGGATGTGTTAAAAGCTTACATTTTGGACTTGATCTGAACTAACCATAATACACCATTCTTCATTGCTTCTCCAGATCAGTTATGGAATTGTTTCAGAGGCTCTGCGTGATAAAAGTCAAATGACTTTTTTTCATCAGATGCTCCCCCAAAATGGGATCCAGTATCCAGGAATTGTCCAAGTCCTCCTCCATTTCAGATGGACTTTGATTGGTCTCTTTGCACCAGACACAGAGGAGGGAGAGAATTTCATGAGAACTTTCACTCCTATGTTTGTCAGAAATGGAATTTGTGTAGTTATCTCACAACAATTCTCAATAGCTAGAGGTACAGAACCTCTCAGACGTGCCATTTCTAAGTGGAAACAAGTCAATGTCTTTGTTCACTTCATAGAATTTGCTTCACTTGTGGATAGAGTTCGCCGTATCCATTCAACAATTGAAGGTTTGTCAGGACCCATTGAAGGGAAAGTCTGGATCACCACAATTGTGGAGAAATTGACAATTACAAGGCATACAGATTTCAAATATATCCATAGTATTTGGGTCTTTGCTTTTCAGGAAAGAATATGGCTAAATGATGATGCCTTTCAACCCAGTCTTTTTAAGGATTCCAAATTTGAAGACCAGTCTTTTCGCTGTTCTTTTTCAAAGCACGTCCTTTCAGTCAAGGGCCGGAGACAATGCACCCAGATAGCACCACTGGACATGCAAGAGAAAAAGAATAGAATTCAGATACAAAATGACCACCGTTTTTATAGTGTTGCTAAGACTCTGGCCCATGTCTTGAATGTTGCATATTCCTCAATATCTAGGAGGAGAAAAATGGAGGAGAAAGAGAGATTGGGGGCTGCAAGTCTAGAGCCATGGCAGGTATGGGGTCGTGACAAGGATCCATCAAACCTAGTTCCTATTTAGAAAAAAATCCAATGCTGAAGTAGGGGAACCATTGTTCTACAAAAACCCAACAGGTTTGGCCAAGTGGAGGCCAGATTTAGTTCACAGAATTATGTTCCAAAGAGCAGGCACTGTGACAATTATATTTTGATATTAAACACTGCTATTATAAAATTATTTAAAATGTATACATTGTAAATAAATTCCTGTACTTATGGGTTTGTAATTAGCATGATAGAATTTTATACTCATAAATGTCAGCTTACCCTGTGAGAATTTCGCCTAATCCTTCTCACTGCAAGAGTCCAGTTAAAGCCTTTCAGACCTATGGCTACTCAGTCTTTGCATTGACTCTAACCCTTACCCTTATCCTTACCCTTACCCTAACCCTAACCCTAACCCTAATTCACTGTTCACTGCCAGGAGTTCGATCCTGACCAGCTCAAGTTTGACTCAGCCTTCTATCCTTCCACGGTTGGTAAAATGGGGACTGAGATTTTTGGGGGCAATATACTGATTCTATAAACCATTTAGAGAGGGCTGTAAAAGCAGTGTGAAGTGGTATATAAGTCTAAGTGCTATTGCTAATTAGGCATATAGTGAACAGGGGCCTGAACATCTCTTATTCACTAGCTCAGCTTTAAAATTGCTCCTCCTTTTAGGATGATTCAAGTTGCTTTCAAAGTTCCTGGATGTTTCAATTCTAGTTCCATCCCTTTCTGGAGAAGAATGAGTTTTGCAATTTTTCATGGGAGAAACTGTACTTGGACCAAAGTGGAAATGTAGCAGCAGATCTGAATATCATAAGTTGGTTACTTTTCTCCAAGGAAGATTCCATCAAAGAGGAACTGGGGAGTTTTGAAAGACAGAGACTTATTATCGACCAAGATGCTCTTTCACGGCTAAAGTTGCTCAACAAGGTGGTTAAAAATATTGGCAATTTTTCTCTGTCTGTATGGTTGGTGTTGGGTCCCTGAAAGAGCAGGCTCGGATATTTTTAAAGAGCTGATATCTGACCAGAGTTATTCATGCATTTTGTTTCACCCCATGGGATAGGCCTCCTGCTGCTAGGAAGGTCATCCAAGGTGTTCAATCAATGTGGAGCCACTATGACTTGTCCGATATGAGATAATACCTTAAACTAGAAAAATGATGGACTGAAAGTAACTTTCACTCCCTGCAAAAAACTTTCTTGACTCTTGAAATAATGAGACAATGTGGATCAATTTGTAATGAAATGCTACTTAGATTTGGTCTTTAGCTTGTAATCCATCTAAAAACCCTTGAATGCAATTGTTTATCTTGCTTGTCAGCTACCTTTAGTCTTCCACTAAAAGAAAGAATTCTCCAAATTTAAGTAGTAAATAAACTTGGGTCTGACTTTCCATGTCATCTAATTGTAGTTCTAATTTTGGGAGGCAGTGGAGGACAGGGAGTCCTGGAGTGCTGTGGTTCTTGGGGGCTCAAAGAGTTGGACACAAGTGGCGACTAAGAACTGTAATTCTTCAATGGAAAGGACCTTGTTTTAAATCCCTCACTTGGCCTTAGAAATATCCCTTTCCCACACAGGGTTCAAACTCATGTCCCATGGGCTGCAGGAAAACATGCCTGGCTTATCCTTTTTAAGTGACAGGTTCTCATGATTTCATCTCCATTCATCCTCAGTATAATTCTAGAAATTAGGCAGTAATGTTTAGTCTTATTTCACCAGCATGGCAGCTGTATGAATTTAAAATATAAGTGTACAGATATAGCTAAATAATACCTCATTTGAAGTTGACAGCCCTAGTCTGTGAGGAATTTATTCTTTATATCTTAACAAGGATTTGGATTATTTTCAAAGGGGAAGGGCTTTACAATATTTTACCTTTTCCTGATCTATTGCTCAGAAGTGTCATTCTTAAGCACAGTTTCATTTTATTTTAATCAATCAATCTAATAAATAAAAATTTGGCAGATATTTTGGAATGAATGTTGTTTTTCTGCTTAGTCTCTGCCTCAGTCCAAATGTGTGGAGAAGTGTCACCCTGGATTTGTAAAACGGGCTCGGAAAGAAGAACCAATTTGCTGCTATGATTGTATTCCTTGTCCGGAGGGGACCATCTCCACACAGGAAGGTGAGTCACACCAGAGGAACTCTGGCTTTCCTGTCTCTCTGTATCAGCTGTCATTCAAAGAAGGTCTTTCTTGGAATGTGAAAGGAGGGACTATAAAAATAATATTATTTACTGTTTTCTCAGATACTGAAAAATGCACCAAGTGCCCAGATGACAAATATCCTACTGATGACAGAATCCAATGTATCCCCAAAAGAATAACCTTCCTGTCCTATGAAGAACTTCTGGGCATCATCCTGGTCTCCTTTGCTGTACTCTTGTTTCTAACAACAGGCTTTGTTTTAGTCATATTCCTTAAATACCTAGAAACTCCCATTGTCAAAGCTAACAACCGGGACCTGTCCTACATCCTCCTGGTTTCCCTCTTGCTTTGCTTCTTGTCCTCCTTCTTCTTCATTGGCCGACCAAGGAAAGCCACCTGCCTTCTCCGACAAACAATGTTCAGCATCATCTTCTCAGTAGCTGTGTCTTGTGTGTTAGCGAAAACAATCATGGTAGTGCTGGCCTTCCTGGCCACGAAACCAGGGAACAGGGTGAGGAGATGGTTGGGGAAGAGCTTGGCCAACTCCATCATCCTTTCTGGTTCTGCTGGAAAAATGGTAATTTGTGCAATCTGGCTGGGCGTTTCTCCTCCGTTTCCTGATTTTGACCTGCACTCCCAATCAGGAGTGATCATCCTTCAGTGCAATGAAGGCTCTGTGACCATGTTTTATGTGGTTCTCTGCTACATGGGTTTCCTTGCTGCTCTGCTACAGTGGCTTTCCTGGCCAGGAACCTGCCTGGGGCCTTCAACGAAGCCAAACTGATCACCTTCAGCATGCTGGTCTTCTGCAGCGTCTGGATCTCCTTCCTGCCCACCTACTTGAGCACCAAAGGGAAATACATGGTGGCCGTGCAGGTTTTCTCCATCTTGGCTTCTGGGGCTGGCCTGCTGGGCTGCATCTTCTTCCCCAAGTGCTACATTATCATCCTGAGACCAGATCTAAATACTAAGGAACATTTAATGATAAAAGTCGGTATCTGAACATGAAGTAGTTTCTTAAGCTCATAACACTAAATTATTTATTACAGTTATTATTGAGTTTGTATGTTGGTTTTGACAATTAAGGTTATTTAAAATCAAAAGAAATAAACATACAAAGAATGTAAGACTAACTTAAGACAATCATCAAAATGTAAAATAAATTATTTAATAATTAAATTGTGATGAAACTAGGGAAGGACAAAATAACAAATAAGTTAGTTATGTTAATATAATGCATCTTCAGAGGAGACAAGACTTCCCAGATTGGGGTAAGGGGGAGGGATACGACATCATCTATCTCCAGTCCTCAACACAGTCCTCTCAGCAGTTCCAAAAAGGCTCCACTCCCACTTGCACCACTCAGGTGACCCTGATAACAGAGATAAACCTCCAGGTGACTTTCATGACTCTCTAAAAGGATGCAAATGACCAGATGTCTGCAAGGAGAATAAATCCTTCCATTCCCCACCATCCAATCAGAGCTGAAGAAGCTTCTTGGACGAGAACTGAAATGTCTTCAAAGAAAAACAAAATAGTCCAGTTACCTCTTGAAAAAAGCACCTTTCGGACATCACCTTACTACAAATCTACACTTCAACTGTAGTCTCAAATGATGGTGAAATTGAACAAAATAAAACAAAATAAAGGGTGAGTAGACAGGCTTTCATTGCAAGGGGTGGAACTTCCATTTCACTGGGGACAGAACTTTACCTCAAATTTTGGATATTATGGGCATCAAATAAAATACCATATTTTCTTCCTTAAGCTTTAAGACCTGATTCTGTAGATAGCTTCAGATCCCAATGATGGAGCATCACAATGGAGATGGTTGATGAACTAAGAGACAATCCCAGCCCCCACATATCCAGCTCCTTCCCTCCCTATTTTTTAACTATAATTCTATTTTGATTGTAGTTTCCATTTTAATTATTTTATTTTTCTTTTATGATTTTAATGGTATAAGTTTCCCAGAGTTGTTTCGAAACAAGATGGGTGGCAAATAAGCTGAATGAAGGAATGAACAAACAAACAAGCAAACAAGCAAACAAGCAACAAGCAAAGAAACAAATGTTTGAAGCAAGTTTACCAGTCAGTGGGTAGGATCCTCTTCAGTCCATTTAAAAAGAAAGAATATCACATTTTTCTAACTTTATAAAATCTTTATTTTTTGCAATCTTTTGTAATGTACAGCAAAGAGGTGATTTTAGAGTCATTTTTGGAAAACTTTCCCCAGCTGAAACTGGGGAAAGTCTAAATCTCTTTTGGCCAGGTGTTGAGAGCCATTAATGAACCCAGTTCCTGACGTGCCAGGAATGGGGCTCATCCTCCCTTGAGCTGACCTCTTCTTTTTTTTGGTAAAGGTTTTTTATTTTTTAAACACACAAACAAACATACAATACATCTTTTCTGAACAGAATATTTTCCCGGTCTTAAATTTTTACAGATTTATGTTCATCTTTAACACAATTTTATATGTTCAATTTTTCTCATAGCATTTATTCTCTCTAATTTTAAGAAATCAATATTACCTTTCCTCATAACTTCTCATCCTATTATAGTTCAATTTTTCTTTTCCCTCCTTAAAGTTTGAACCCCTAAATTTACATTCACAAAACGTAGTACAATCCCCAATTATTTCTTTAAATTCTCTTATTCTAATCACCAATGATTCTTTTATCAGCTATTCCAAATAATACAATTCTACATATTAGTAGAAACCAATTAAATAAATAAAGCAACCAGCAATCCAAAATTAATAGGGCTATCAGTGCATGTAATGTAGGTGTCTGTGCGAGTAAGATTATCACCCCTGGTGTCAACCAAAACCAAGCATTTAATATAGAGTGCCATATCATGTGCATTAATCAACAGGTGGCAAGAAAGTAGGGGCAGTCAGGCACGACACAGGTTATGTAGACAGTAAACATAGAGTCAATCAATATGGACTCAAATGTCTATACACCAATGCACAGAGTATGAGGAATAAACCGGGTGAATTAGAAATTCAAGTAAATGAGGGCAGGTATGATATTGTTGGCATTACGGAAACTTGGTGGGATGAAACCCACAAATGGAATATACAGTTAGAGGGATACAAACTATTTAAAAGAAATAGACGAAATAAAAGAGGAGGTGGAGTTGCACTAGATATAAGAAAAAACTACATCTCTACAGATATAGAGCACAAAAATGATGAAAATTATCTTGAACACATTTGGGTCAATATTAAAGAGGGGGGGAATGACCTTGTCATAGGTCTATACTATAGGCTCCCCAACCAAACAGAGGAAGTAGATGAACTTTTTGCTCGTCAGCTAACTAAGGTATGTAGGAAGCACAGCACAATAGTAATCGGGGATTTTAACTACCCTGACATCAACTGGGAGACAAACTCTGCACCAAGTGGAAGATACAACAGGTCTCAAAGTTCACCCCAAAGTTGATATCTCTAAGCAAATAAAATTTCACTATCCCCTGAGCAATTTTAAAATCACTTCCAATTTGTGAATCAGACCAGTGACTATCTATGATTTTTCACTATACTGTTCTCCAGTTTCTCCTCTGCATGTGGAGGTCGAGAGGAAGTTCAGGATCCCCAGAGGAGATGTCTTCTTACTTATTATTATTATTATTAAAATCCTGGTTTGTGAGATCTCTCATGATATTCCTCCAGTGATTGCCTTTGATGTAAACATCAGACTGAAGCAACTTGAAAGGAATCTTACATGAGAAAAGGATAAATGTCTCAGGTCAAACTCCATGTGACACAAATTTTGGGACATTCAGGGACTGTACTTCTTGAATGTACCTTTCCTTTTCCTCCTTTCCAGGTGCAGTTCTGTTTATCTCTCTCTCAGTCAAGAAAGTTAATCTCATTTTCATCTTGTGACAGTGCTTTGAATTATTCGAACTCTCTTGTTCTTCCTTAGAAAGAGGAAGGGGATTGATTCAGCCCCATGAATTATGGACCTCCTCCTTCTGCTTCTGCTGCTTCTGATGTCCCAGCCAGTCTCTGGGAAGCTGAGAAGGAAGTGCCTGCTAAGTTTGGAGGAACATGAGGGAAGAAAACTACGAAGCTATTACAGGCCAGGAGACCATCTCATTAGTATCGTCTCCTTTGCCACATTAATATCCAATAAAACGCTGTCTTTCAACACAACTCCTTATACTCAAGCTCCCTCGTAAGTCATTCAGTGTGATGGAGTTGCATTCCTTCCATTTGCAGTCCTAACACTCTTCTTCTTTTCTTTCAGTTATTCCTATATTGCAGGACTGTTTAATTTCTTGAATCATTTGGATTTCCATGGATTCTCTCTTATGTCTTATTTTAAGAGACCCAAATCCAAAGATGGAACAACCCCGCCCACCAAAGTCCAAATTATTTTTCCCCTCTCATACAATCCTGAGTTAATCACAACTAGTTTATTGAAAAGTTTGTAGTTGCCTCTGCCCCACCCATTTCTCTATTTTCATAACCATTCATTGATATTCAATGCCTGACCTTAGTATGGAATAGAGGATGGCTTGTTTTTCGAATTGCTTTTCTGGATCATTTATAAGTTCTCTTTGCTGATGATTCTATTTAAATGATTGAATGATTTTGAATCTTGGTCATTGCACAAATTAAAAATGAATACTATTACAAATAATGATATATTTTAAATATTAAATATCCATCCCACCTTCTCAACACTCATAACAATTAAACGCTGATGGGTGACTATAGTTTTATTCTTATTTTGGACATGTTTGGCCTAAGATTGAATCAGCTTGTGGAGAGAAAGAGGAATAAATGAAAACATATTTTCTTGTTGTTGTTAGAGATAATGCTATGATGAACATTTTCTCACAGTCATTCACTTACTGATTCAGAAAGAATCCTAAGTTTCATTTTTGCCATTCAACAAGTCAACAAGAATTCTCAGCTTCTCTACAATCTCACACTTGGTTACAACATTCATGACAATTCTTTGAACACCCTTGGCACTTCAGATGCTTTGCTAGACATCCTCTCAACTGGAGAAGCCAATATTCCCAACTACAGCTGTGGAAAGAAGGACAACCTGATGACTGTTCTTGATGGATCTCTTGATGACATCTCCATTCAGATGTCAACATTAGTAGGCACCTATAAAGTCCCACAGGTTTGGGGTTTTTTTGTTTGTTTGTTTCTCTATCTGGCAAAGTGAGCAGGTTGTAGGTGGGTGAGTAATAGATTCAATCATATCTTTTCTATGGAAATCATGAACTGCTTTTCTCATGGCCTTTGTCATGGCTAGGGATTGGGATCCAGAGTGGGGAGGAGGTCTAAACATTTACTCGAGCAAGACTTGAGCAGCTGGACACAATGTTAAATATGGAACATTTAAGCAAATCTCTAAAATGAACTGATTTGCATTTGCAGTGATCTAGAGATAGAAGACATAGCACATCTATTATCTGAATGTTAAGTTTATTAGAAAAGAGAAAGAGCAGTATCTTAGACCCCAGATTAGACAAATGATAATATTCAATCTAGTTAATATTCTGCATTTTGTATTCTTTATCTTGATATGGCTTAAGGGTTAAGAACAATAGACTATTCCAGTGGTCACCAACTTTTCTGAATTCAGGGATTACCAAATTCATAATTTTAAATCCTGTGGACCACTAAGATGATTTTTTTAAAAAAAGTTAAATAGTATTTAGTGCAATATAAAAAGGCAAATACTTTTTCTGCAGACCACCAAAATTTTCTCGCAGACCACCAGTGGTCCATGGACCGCCAGTTGGTGACTGCAGGACTATTCCAATATGTTTGTGAGAACCACATTTGATGTGTTAAATGCTTACATTTTGGACTTGATCTGAACTAACCATAATACACCATTCTTCATTGCTTCTCCAGATCAGTTATGGAATTGTTTCAGAGGCTCTGCGTGATAAAAGTCAAATGACTTTTTTTCATCAGATGCTCCCCCAAAATGGGATCCAGTATCCAGGAATTGTCCAAGTCCTCCTCCATTTCAGATGGACTTTGATTGGTCTCTTTGCACCAGACACAGAGGAGGGAGAGAATTTCATGAGAACTTTCACTCCTATGTTTGTCAGAAATGGAATTTGTGTAGTTATCTCACAACAATTCTCAATAGCTAGAGGTACAGAACCTCTCAGACGTGCCATTTCTAAGTGGAAACAAGTCAATGTCTTTGTTCACTTCATAGAATTTGCTTCCCTTTTGCATAGAGCTCACCATATCCATTTAACAATTGAAGGTTTGCCAGGACCCATTGAAGGGAAAGTCTGGATCACCACAATTGTGGAGAAATTGTCAATGAGAAGGGATACACTTTTCAAATATATCCATAGCATTTGGGTCTTTGCTTTTCAGGAAAGAAAATGGCCAAATGATGATGCCTTTCAACCCAGTCTTTTTAAGGATTCCAAATTTGAAGAGCAGTCTTTTCGCTGTTCTTTTTCAAAGCATGTCCTTTCTGTCAAGGGCCGGAGACGATGCACCCAGATTGCACCACTGGACATGCAAGAGAAAAAGAATAGAATTCAGATAAAAAATGACCACCGTTTTTACAGTATTGTTAAGACTCTGGCCCATGTTTTGAATGTTGCATATTCCTCAATATCTAGGAGGAGAAAAATGGAGAAGAAAGGGAGATTGGGGACTGCAAGGCTAGAGCCATGGCAGGTATGGGGTCCTGACAAGGAGCCATCAAACCTATTTCCTATTTAGAAAAAAATCCAATGCTGAAGTAGGGGAACCATTGTTCTACAAAAACCCAACAGGTTTGGCCAAGATGAGGCCAGATTTAGTTCACAAGATTATGTTCCAAAGAGCAGGCACTGTGAGAATTATATTTTTATATTAAACACTGCTATTATAAAATTATTTAATATGTATACGTTTTAAATAAATTCCTGTACTTATGGGTTTGTAATTAGCATGATAGAATTTTATATTTATAAATTTCAGCTAAACCTGGGTACATTTAGCTTAGCCTCTCCTCACTGTAGGAATCCAATTAAAGCTTTTCAGATTAATGGCTACTCAGTCTTTGCATTTAGCCGTTGCCTTTATGCTAACGCTAACGCTAATGCTAACCCTAACCCTAACCCTAACTCTAACCCTAACTCACTGCTCACTGCCAGGAGTTCGATCCTGACCAGCTCAAGGTTGACTCAGCCTTCCTTCCTATCAATGTTGGTAAAATGGGTACCTAGATTGTTGGGGGCAATATACTGATTCTATAAACCACTTAGAGATGGTTGTAAAAGCACTGTGAAGTGGTATATAAGTCTAAGTGCTATTGCTATTCAGGCAAATAATGAAGAGGGGAGTGGACATCTCTCATTCACAAGCTCAGCTTTAAAATTGCTCCTCCTTTTAGGTTGTTTCAAGTTGCTTTCAAAATTCCTGGATGTTTCAATTCTAGTTCCATCCCTTTCTGGAGAAGAATGAGTTTTGCAATTTTTCCTGGGAGAAACTATACTTGGACCACAGTGGAAATATAGCAGCAGATCTGAATATCATAAGTTGGTTACTTTTCCCCAAGGAGGATCCTACTGAAGAGCAACTGGGGAGTTTTGAAAGACAGAGGCTTATTATCAACCAAGATGCTCTTTCACGGCTAAAGTTGCTGAACAAGGTGGTTGAAAATATTGGAAACTTTTCTGTCTGTATATTTCTGCCTGTTTGTATCCTCTGAAAGAGCAGGCTCAGATATTTTTTAATAGCCCGTACCTGACCACAGTTATTCATGCCTCTGTTTCACCCCACTGAGATAGGCCTCCTGCTGCTTGGAAGGTCATCCAAGGTGTTCAATCAAAATGGAACCACTATGACTTGTCCAAGATGAGATAATGCCTTAAACTAGAAAAATGAAGAACTGAAAATGGAAAACTTGCTTAACTCTTGAAATAATGAGACAATGTGGGTCAATTTGTGATGAAATGCTACTTAGATTTGATCTTTGGCTTGTAATCCATCTAAAAACCCCTTGAATGGAATTTATTTATCTTAATTGTCAGCTACCTTAAGTCTTCCACTGAAAGAAAGAATCCTCCAAATTTAAGTAGTAAATAAACGTGGGTCTGTCTTTCCATATCATCTAATTGTAGTTCTAATTTTGAGAGGCAATATAGGAAAGTGGGTCCCGGAGTGCTTTGGTTCTTGGGGGCTGAAAAAGTTGGACACAAGTAGCGACTAACAACAAAACTGTAATTCTTCAATGGAAAGGACCTTTTCTTAAATACCTAATTGCGCCTTAGAAATATCCCTTTACCACACAGGGTTCATGCTCATGTCCCATGGGCTGCAGGAAAACATGCCTGGCTCACCCTTTCTAAGTGACATGTTCCCATGATTTCACCTCCACTCATCCTCACTACAGTTCTAGAAACTAGGCAGTAATGTTTAGTCTTATTTCACCAGCATGGCAGATGTGTGAATTGAAAATATAAATGTACAGATATGACTAAATACTTCATTTGAATTTGGCAGCCCTAGTTTGTGAGGGATTTTTTCTTTATATCTTAAGAAGGATTTAGATTATTTTCAAAGGGGAGTGGCTTTGCAATGTTTTATCTTTTCCTGATCTATTGCTCAGAAGTGTCTTTCTTAAGCACATTTTCATTTTATTTTAATCAATCAATCTAATAAATAAAAATTTGGCAGATATTTTGGAATGAATATTGTTTTTCTGCTTAGTCTCTGCCTCAGTCCAAATGTGTGGAGAAGTGTCACCCTGGATTTGTAAAACGGGCCCGGAAAGAAGAACCGATTTGCTGCTATGATTGTATTCCTTGTCCGGACGGGACCATCTCCACACAGGAAGGTGAGTTACACCAGAGGAAAGGGATTGGATACAACCAGAACCTCATATCAAAGTGCATGTTAAAACACATGTGTGAACATGACTATTTTATTCTTCATTGCTATTTTCAACATGACCAATATATTCCATAATGGGAGATATATAAGCTCTTGAAGAATAAGGCAGGAAAGGATAGAAGAATGTAGTGGATTGGGCAAGAAGAATGTAGTGGATTGGGCATTCTGCTAAAGGAAATATCTTTTCTACTTGTCACCTAGGAAGTTTCCTTCCATGTTTACCATGTAAATTCTTTGAAACTTGAGGATTGGTTTCAGGTCAATGGGTTTTGCTCATCCAAATCAATTTTATCTTACAGGCCAAAAGATGTCTCAGTCAGTCAGTCAATATTTATTAAGATCATTAGGATGAAGTGCTTACAACAAGGTATATTGCCTCAGTGAAGGGTGTGGTGTCATGTCAATTATTTCTCTTTTGGGTTTTACTTATTGTTGTTGATATTTTGATAGTCGTATATATTGTGTTTTTTAATCTGGATTGTAAGTTGCGTACATTTGGTTTAAGATGGGCAACCATCATTTTTTTAAAAAAGTCTACATCTGTATCTATATTTCAGTTTACCAATTTACCCATTACGATTGATTTCCTGTCTCTTGGTATCAGCTGTCATCCAAAGAAGGTCTTTCTTGGAATGTGAAAGAAGAGACTATAGAAATAATATTACTTACTGTTTTCTCAGATACTGAAAAATGCACCAAGTGCCCAGATGACAAATATCCCACTGATGACAGAATCCAATGTATCCCCAAAAGAATAACCTTCCTGTCCTATGAAGAACTTCTGGGCATCATCCTGGTCTCCTTTGCTGTACTCTTGTTTCTAACAACAGGCCTTGTTTTAGTCATATTCCTTAAATACCTAGAAACTCCCATTGTCAAAGCTAACAACCGTGACCTGTCCTACATCCTCCTGGTTTCCCTCTTGCTTTGCTTCTTGTCCTCCTTTTTCTTCATTGGCCGACCAAGGAAAGCCACCTGCCTTCTCCGACAAACAATGTTCAGCATCATCTTCTCAGTAGCTGTGTCTTGTGTGTTAGCCAAAACAATCATGGTAGTGCTGGCCTTCCTGGCCACAAAACCAGGGAACAGGGTGAGGAGATGGTTGGGGAAGAGCTTGGCCAACTCCATCATCCTTTCTGGTTCTGCTGGAAAAATTGTCATTTGTGCAATCTGGCTGGGAGTTTCTCCTCCATTTCCTGATTTTGACCTGCACTCCCAATCAGGAGTGATCATCCTTCAGTGCAATGAAGGCTCTGTGACCATGTTTTATGTGGTTCTCTGCTACATGGGTTTCCTTGCTGCCATTTGCTTCACAGTGGCTTTCCTGGCCAGGAATCTGCCTGGGGCCTTCAACGAAGCCAAACTGATCACCTTCAGCATGCTGGTCTTCTGCAGCGTCTGGATCTCCTTCCTGCCCACCTACTTGAGCACCAAAGGGAAATACATGGTGGCCGTGCAGGTTTTCTCCATCTTGGCTTCTGGGGCTGGCCTGCTGGGCTGCATCTTCTTCCCCAAGTGCTACATTATCATCCTGAGACCAGATCTAAATACCAAGGAACATTTAATGATAAAAGTCGGTATCTGATCATGAAGTAGTTTCTTAGGCTCATAACACTTTATTATTTATTGCAGTTATTATTGAGTTGTATGCTTCTTTTGATGATTAAGGTTATTTTAAATCAAAAGAAATAAACATTCAAAGAATGTAAGACTAACTTAAGATAATCATCAAAGTGTAAAATAAATTAATTAATAATTTAAATGGTCATGAAACTAGTGAAGGACAAGATAAAAAATGAGATTTTATTATCGTCTGACTGACTGAATAAATAAACAGAGAAATGTTTGAAACAATTTACCAGTTAGTGGGTGGGATCCTCTTCAGTACATTTTAAAAGAAAAAAAAACATCTTTCCCACTTTGCAAAATCTTTATTTTTTGTAATCTTTTGTAATGTACAGCAAAGTGTGATTTTAGAGTCACTTTTGGAAAACGTTCCCCAGCTGAAACTGGGGAAAGTCTAAAACTCTTTTGGCCAGGTGTTCAGAGCCATTAATGAACCCAGTTCATGACATGCCAGGAATGAGCTCATCCTCCCTTGAGCTGACTTCTGAGGAAGAATCTGGCGAGTTGTCCAAGGGGGACATCATACTGCCTGCTGTTTGTTTAGTAAACAAATACACTTCAAAGTATAAATGTTCTCGGTGTCTTACATGAATACTGAAGGGCAAGTAGAAAGAAAAAAAGTCTATCCCCATAATGTATTCCATATTTATCCAATGATACAATTGGCCAATTATCTATTTCCAGACCCTTTGTCTCAAATATCACCCCAAAGTTGATATTTCTAGGGCAAATGAAATTTCACTATCGCATGAGAAATTTTAAAATCACTTCCAATTTGTGATTAATATATGGAGATCTAATAGAAAAGTAAATTACAAACAGGTCCTATTCTTAACATTAGGCAGGGTTCACAGTTACAGATTTCTTCCTTAACATTAGAAGACAGGCAGTATTAGAATTAAGACTCATCAACCTAAGTGTGAGGGTTCCAAGTAACAGCCCCAACGAAAGAAGACTCTGAAGCTTGAATTTCCTCAAGGTTCCATTTTATTGGAGATGGCACATCTAGGAAAACCCAAATCTGAAAGTTCCCAGGTTTTCCCCACACACAAAAAAATTCAAGTCCCTGCCCAGCACCCACATCTCCATCACATGATCCAATCAGGCACCATCCAAAACTGGAGACGTCTCCCAGTCACCTCATCACACTTCAGGGCAAGGTGGCTGTTATGTATGTATCTATTTTGTGCGGAAGATTCAAATGTACAGTGAATTCTGATTGGTTCTTGGTTGCCTCTGAAAAGTATATAAAGAGGGCTGTTGCCTGTGTTCCTTTGCTGAAGTCTCACCCTGAATTAAAGAGCTGTTGTCACTAGCTTGCTTGTGCCTCTCGTTATTACCGCGCTACAACAGTGGCCATTGGCTCTATGAGAAAAGAATATTATTTTGACTACATATCACCCCTACTCTATGCAGTCCCCCATCCCATTTTCCCATAGTAAAAAATATGGCAGGCCTGAAGGCCCAAATGTAAAAGATGTATTTATTTATTTATTTGTTTCAATTTCTATACCAAAAGATGGCTTCCATGTCGGACACTAAGGTGGAACCAAACTCTATAGTTCTGGGTGACCTTCCCCAGGAGTCTCTGGAGACAAGAGGATACATTGAAGGACAACACCCAATTTCCTGGGGGTCAACTTTCTTTCTTCAGCATCACTTTCTAGACATGTTCAGAAAGGAAGGACCAAAACCACTTCAAACCAGTGCTCTCTAGGGGTATATCTATGATTTTTCACTATACTTTTCTCCAACTTCTCCTCTGCACATGGAGGCCCAGAAGTAGTTCAGGATCCCCAGAGGAGATATTGCTTCTTACGGTAATTATTAAAATCCTGGTCTGTGAGATCTCTCCTGATATTTCTCCAGTGATCACCTTCGATGTAAACATCAGACTGAAGCAACTTGAAAGAGATCTTGCATGAGAAAAGGATAAATGTCTCAGGTCACACTCTGTGTGGCACAAATTTTAGAGCATTCAGGGACTGTGCTTCCTGAATGTACCTTTCCTTTCTCTCCTTTCCAGGTGAAGTTCTGTTAATCTCTCTCTCGGTCAAGAAAGTCACTCTCATTTCCATCTCTGAATGGTGCTTTCAATTCTTTGAACTCTCCTGTTCTTGCTTAGAAACAGGAAGGGGATTGATTCAGCTCCATGAATTATGGACCTCCTCCTTCTGCTTCTGCTGCTGCTGATGTCCCAGCCAGTCTCTGGGAAGCTGAGAATGAAGTGCCTGCTGAGTTTGGAGGAACATGAGGGAAGAAAACTATGGAGCTATTACAGACCAGGAGACCATCTCATTGGTATAATCTCCATTGCCACAATGATATCCGAAATAATGCTGTCTTTCAACACAGCTCCTTATACTCAAGCTCCCTCGTAAGTCCTTCAGTGTGATGGAGTTGCATTCCTTCCATTTGCAGTCCTAACACTCTTCTTCTTTTCTTTCAGTTACTCCTATATTGCAGGACTTGTTTAATTTCTTGAATCATTGAGATTTCCATAGCTTCTCTCCTATGTCTTATTTTAAGAGACCCAAATCCAAAGATGGAACAACCCTGCCCCCCAAAGTCCAAATTATTTCCCCCTCTTGTACAATCCTGAGTTAATCACAACTAGCTCATTGAAAAGTTTGTAGTTGCCTCTGCCCCACCCATTTCTCTATTTTTATAACCATTCATTGATATTCAGTGCCTGACCCTAGTATGGAATAGAGGATGGCTTGTTTTTAGAATTGCTTTTCTGGATCATTTACAAGTCCTCTTTCATTTCATTTCATTTCATTTATTCGAATTTCTATACCACCCTTCTCCTTTCGGACTCAGGGCAGTGAACAGCCAGATAAAAAACATCTATACAAACATCGCAGTTAAAAATAAAGTTAAAATAATTTATAAATTTGGCCCATAATTTAAAACTTGTCAATTAAAATAAATATTAAAATTTTAAAACTAACCCTAAAATCAGGACAGTCCGGCTAGCTGAAAAAAATGAGTTTTTAGGGCCCGACGAAAAATCCGGAGGTCGGAGATCACGCTTATCTCTGGGGGTAGATTGTTCCATAGGGTAGGTGCCACCACAGAGAAGGCTCTCCTCCTGGGGGTCGTCAGCCGGCATTGTCTGGCCGATGGCACCCTGAGGAGGTCCTCTCTGTGGGAGCGAACCGGCCGGTGGGAGGCTCTTTCCTGATGATTCTATTTTAATGATTCAATGATTTTGAATCTTGGTCATTTCACAAATTAAAAATGAGCACTATTACAAATAATGATATATTTTATATATTAAATATCCATCCCACCTTCTCAACACTCATAACAGAGTTGGGTGACTATAATTAAACAGTGATGGGTGATTATAATTATATTCTTAAATTGGACACTTTTGGCTTAAGACTGAATTTTGTTGTTGTTAGAGATGATGCTATGATGAACATTTTTTTTACAGTAGTTCAATTATTTACCATGCAAAAATCCTACGCTTCATTTTTGCCATTCAACAAGTCAACAAGAATTCTCAGCTTTTGTACAATCTCACAATAGGCTACAACATCCATGACAACTATTTGAACACCCTTGGGACTTCAGATGCCTTGCTGGACATTCTATCTACTGGAGAAGCCAATATTCCCAACTACAGCTGTAGAAAGAAGGACAACCTGATGGCTGTTCTTGATGGATCTCTTGATGACATCTCCATTCAGATGTCAACATTAGTAGGCCCCTACAAAGTCCCACAGGTGTGTTTGTGTGTTTCTCTATCTGATAAAATAAGCAGGCTAGTGATGGATACGTAATAGATTCAATCATATCTTTTCTATGGAATTCATGAGCTGCTTTTCACCATGGCCTTTGTCATGGCTAGGGATTGGGATCCACAGGAGACCTAAATATTTACTCGAGCAAGACTTGAGTAGCTGGACACAATGTTAAATATGGAATATTTAAGCAAATATCTAAAATGAACTGATTTGCATTTGCAGTGATCTAGAGATAGGAGACATAACATGTCTATTATCTGAATGTCAATTTATTAGAAAAGAGAAAGAGCAGTATCTTAGACCCCAGATTAGACAAATAATTATATTCAATCTTGCTAATATTCTAGGGGTCACCAACTTTTCTGAACTCAGGGATTACCAAATTCATAATTTTAAATCTCATGGACCACTAATATGATTTTTTTTTCAAAAGATAAATCGTATTTAGTACAATATAAAAAATGCAAATAATTTTTCTGCAGACCACCAACATTTTCTCACAGACCACCAGTGGTCCGTGGACAACCAGTTGGTGACTGCTGGACTACTCCAATATGTTCGTGAGAAACACACTGGATATGTTAAAAGCTTACATTTTAGACTTGATCTGATCTAACCATAATACACCATTCTTCATTGCTTCTTCAGATCAGTAATGGAATTGTTTCAGAGGCTCAGAGTGATAAAAGTCAAATGCCTTTTTTCCATCAGATGCTTCCAAAAAATGGGATCCAGTATCCAGGAATTGTCCAACTCCTCCTCCATTTCAGTTGGACTTTGATTGGTCTCTTTCCACCGGACACATAGGAGGGAGAGAATTTCATGAGAACTTTCACTCCTATGCTTGTCAGAAATGGAATTTGTGTAGTTATCTCACAACAATTCTCAATAGCTAGAGGTACAGAACCTCTCAGATGTGCCATTTCTAAGTGGAAACAAGTCAATGTCTTTGTACACTTCATAGAATTTGCGTCCCTTTTGCATAGAGCTCACCATATCCATTTAACAATTGAAGGTTTGCCAGGACCCATTGAAGGGAAAGTCTGGATCACCACAATTGTGGAGAAATTGTCAATGAGAAGGGATACACTTTTCAAATATATCCATAGCATTTGGAACTTTGCTTTTCAGGAAAGAAAATGGCCAAATGATGACGCCTTTCAACCCAATCTATTTAAGGATTCCAAATTTGAAGACCAGTCTTTTCGCTGTTCTTTTTCAAAGCATGTCCTTTCTGTCAAGGGCCGGAGACGATGCACCCAGATTGCACCACTGGACATGCAAGAGAAAAAGAATAGAATTCAGATACAAAATGACCTCCGTTTTTACAGTGTTGTTAAGACTCTGGCCCATGTCTTGAATGTGGCATATTCCTCAATATCTAGGAGGAGAAAAATGGAGAAGAAAAAGAGTTTGGGGACTCCAAGGCTAGAGCCATGGCAGGTATGGAGTTCTGACAAGGATCCATCATACCTAGTTCCTCTTTAGAAAAAAATCCAATGCTGAAGTAGGGGAACCATTGTAGTCCAAAAACACAACAGGTTTGGCCAAGCAGAGGCCAGATTTAGTTCACAGGATTATGTTCCAAAGAGCAGGCACTGTGACAATTATATTTTTTATATTAAACACTGATTATAAAATTATTTAAAATGTGTACATTGTAAATAAATCCCTGTAGTTATGCGTTTGTAATTAGCATGATAGAATTTTATACTCATAACTGTCAGCTAAACCTGGGAGCATTTAGCTTAATCCCTCCTCACTGCAGGGATCCAATTAAAGCTTTTCAGACTAATAGCTACTCAGTCTTTGCATTTAGCTGCGGCATTTACCCTAACCCTAACCCTAACCCTAACCCTAACCCTAACCCTAACCCTAACCCTAACCCTAACCCTAACCCTAACCCTAACCCTAACCCTAGCCCTAGCCCTAGCCCAAGCCCTAGCCCTAACCCTCACTCCACCCGTAACTCACTACTCACTTCCAGGAGTCCGATCCTGACCAGATCAAGGTTGACTTAGCTTTCCATCCTTCCAAGGTTGGTAAAATTGGTACCCAGATTGTTGGGGGCAATATGCTGATTCTATAAACCACTTATGAGCGCTGTAAAAGCACTGTGAAGTGGTATATAAGTCTAAGTGCTATTGGTATTCAGGCAAATAATGTAGAGGGGACTGAACAGCTCTTATTCACTAGTTCAGCTTTAAAATGGCTCCTCCTTTTGGAGTGTTTCAAGTTGCTTTCAATATTCCTGGATGTTTCAATTCCAGTTCCATCCCTTTCTGGAGAAGAATGAGTTTTGCAATTTTTCCTGGGAGAAACTGTACTTGGACAAAAGTGGAAAAGTAGCAGCAGATCTGAATATCAGAAGTTGGTTGCTTTTCCCCAAGGAGGATCCTATTGAAGAGCAACTGGGGAGTTTTGAAAGACAGAGGCTTATTATCGACCAAGATGCTCTTTCACGGCTAAAGTTGCTCAACAAGGTGGTTGAAAATATTGGCAACTTTTCTCAGTCTATATGGTTGGTGTTAGGGTCCCCTGAAAGAGCAGGCTCTGATATTTTTAAAGAGCCAATATCTGACCACAGTTATTCATGCTTTTGTTTCACCCCACTGGGATAGGCCTCCTACTGCTAGGAAGGTCATCCAAGGTGTTCAATCAAAATGGAACCACTATGACTTGTCCAATATGAGATAATGCCTTAAACTAGAAAAATGAAGGACTGAAAATTTTTAACTGGTTCATAGTTTAAATATCTATTTCCCAGCTGTATTTTCCAATACTCCTGTCTGTTTTTATTTAAACTGGTTCACAGTTTAGCTACTATTCTCCAGTAAAATCTCTTCCACTTCCTCCTAAATTTATTTTTTAGCTGGTTGGCATCTTAATCAGCTACTTTCCAGCAATGCTTTCCTCCACTCCTTATCTTAATTATTTTAGCTGGTTCACAGTATAATTTTAACTGCACACCAACCTTCTCCTTAACTCCTCCTAAATCTATGATAAAACTGGTTCAAAACTCAAGTAGTTGCCTTCCAGCAATGCTTTCCTCCACTAATTAACTAATTCATAACATTTATCTCTTATTCAGTTGTTTAGCTCCAAATTACTTCAGAATGTGTTACCAATATTGTTTTCCAATCTATTCTCCTCCATATCTCTTATCAATTTAAGATAAAAGTATATTTCAATAAATATCTTATCTCCTATTCTCTCTTAAGTTTTCTCCCATTCCATGCTTATTTCTTATTTTCAACAGGAAACATTTTGAAACACTTTAAAATCAATTTTTTATTGTTCTTAATTCTATAAGTAATTCTTTTTAACATCCAACACCTTTAAAAGTAAACATTTTCTTCCAGATTATTAAATCTGCAGTAGTGCTAGTTAAAAATTCAAAATTTAAAAAGGCATTAGAACATCGAAAAATCATATTTTTCTTCAATCATTTCTGCTCTTATTTCTCAATCAAATTGTTTATATATTTATATGAAAATAATAATAGAAAAGAAAAGGAGAGAGTAATAGCAATAATAATAATTACAATAAAAGAAATACAAAAGAAATAAGACAACACTAAAAAAAGAAAAAAGGAAAAAGGAAGAGAGTAGAAATATAACAAAAGAAGTAAAATGGATTAAAAAAGAAAAAGAGAAGGATACTACAAGAAAGAAATAGAGAGAGAGCATAGAGAAGAAAAAGAAAAAAAGAAAGTACCTTCTAGCATTATTCAATCACCCAGAAACCGTTACATTCATTTAAATCAAAATATAATATTTTGTTATCTTGTTACATAATATATTCCATTATTCCTTTCTCCAGTCTGTCCAAATATGTTTCTTTTCCATTTCAATGTCATCAAAGTTATGAGTTCTACAAAGTTAATTCTAAAGCTATTCCATATATGGTATCATCATGTCCTTCTTCTATTGCCACACCCTTCTTTTGTTGCCACGTTTATGAGTTCAGTTTTCATTGTTCCATTTAATTTCTTCTTTCTAATCTTCAATAAATCCTCCAGTGAACAAATTATGTATCCTAAATCAAGTTCTCTGAGTCTTTTTCTCGAAATAGTCAAGTTTAAATAACAAGCAACAAAGTTTCTCTTTTCAAGTAACAAGCAGCCTGGAATTTACACTTTCCCTTTTCAGCTGGCAACCATTTTATCCGTCTCCGTTTGTCTTTTCCTTTTGCTTTTGAAGGCATAATTATTTCCTCTTCTCCTTCCTCTCTCCCAAACATAGTCCAATCTCATTTATCCACCAAAAAGTAAAGAAAAAATATATCCAGATCTCTGGTCAAACATTTCCAAAAAGTCAGTAATTTATGTTATCCACCAACAGGTCTTTTGTCTTTGTGCCCCAATAGTTCTCAGCCGCTGTTAAGGGTGCGGCAGACTAATTGTAATTCATTGTTTGTGGGCAGTTCCTGCCTGGGTTGATGTCCACTCACCCGGCATGCAAACTTCCGGCTCTGCTCTCCACTTCTCCTCTTCCCCTCCTGTGCATTCTTGTATCCCGGTTGCTGCGGTTTCAGGACAGCCGCCATGGCCACCGTTCTGCTGCCACCGGCGCAGAGGGCAAGCCTCTAGCCCCAAGGAACCTGCTCGTTCCACTCGGCCATCCAAGGGTCCCTCTCTATCCCCCTGTCCCTACAGGACAGGGTAGGTCCAATGACCTACCGGCGGGGGCTTGAGAGACGGGGTTTTCATGGGGTTCCGAAGAGCCCACTAATTCCCCATCTGTATTCCCGTGGCGCCAATCGGAAGTCCAAAATGGAAAACTTTCTTAACTCTTGAAATAATGAGACAATGCGGATCAATTTGTAATAGAATGCTACTTAAATTTGACCTTTGGCTTGTAATCCATTTAAAAAGCCTTGAATGCAATTGTTTATTTTGATTGTCACCAACCTATGTTCTCCACTGAAACAAAGAATTCTCCAAATTTAAGTAGTAAATTAATGTGGGTCTGTCTTTCCATGTCATGTAATTGTAGTTCTAATTTTGGGAGGCAATGTAGGACAGGGGGTCCTGGAGTGCTATGGTTCTTGGGGGCTGAAAGAGTTGGACACAAATAGCGACTAACAACAAAACTGTAATTCTTCCATGGAAAGGACCTTGTCTTAAATCTCTCACTTGGCAGCACTTGGCCTTAGAAATATCTCTTTCCTGCACATGGTTCATACTTATGTCCCTTGGGCTGCAGAAAAACATGCCTGGCTCACCCTCTTTAAGTGACATGTTCTCATGATTTCACCTCCACTCATCCTCACTATAGTTCTAGAAATTAGGCAGTAATGTTTAATCTTATTTCACCAGCATGGCAGCTGTATGAATTGAAAATATAAATGTACTGATATAACTAAATAATACCTCATTTGAGGTTGACAGCCCTAGTTGGTGAAGAATTTTTTCTTTATATCTTAACTGGAACAAGGATTTGGATAATTTCCAAAGGGGAGTGGCTTTGCAATATTTTACATAGTCCAAAAGAAACCTTTCCTGATCTATTGCTCAGAAGTTTCTTTCTTGGGCACAGTTTCATTTTATTTTAGTAAATCAATCTAATAAATAAAAATTTGGCAGATATTTTAGAATGAATGTTGTTTTTCTGCTTAGTCTCTGCCTGAGTCCAAATGTGTGGATAATTGTCACCCTGGATTTGTAAAACGGGCTCGGAAAGAAGAACCAATTTGCTGCTACGATTGTATACCTTGTCCGGAGGGGACCATCTCCACAGAGGAAGGTGGGTGACATCAGAGGAACTCTGGTTTTCCTGTCTCTCGGTATCAGCTGTCATCCAAAGAAGATCTTTCTTGGAATGTGAATGGAGTGACTATAGAAATAATATTACTTAATGTTTTCTCAGATACTGAAAAATGCACCAAGTGCCCAGATGACAAATATCCCACTGATGACAGAATCCAATGTATCTCCAAAAGAATAACCTTCCTGTCCTATGAAGAACTTCTGGGCATCATCCTGGTCTCCTTTGCTGTACTCTTGTTTCTAACCACAGGCCTTGTTTTAGTCATATTCCTTAAATACCTAGAAACTCCCATTGTCAAAGCTAACAACCGTGACCTGTCCTACATCCTCCTGGTTTCCCTCTTGCTTTGCTTCTTGTCCTCCTTTTTCTTCATTGGCCGACCAAGGAAAGCCACCTGCCTTCTCCGACAAACAATGTTCAGCATCATCTTCTCAGTAGCTGTGTCTTGTGTGTTAGCCAAAACAATCATGGTAGTGCTGGCCTTCCTGGCCACGAAACCAGGGAACAGGGTGAGGAGATGGTTGGGGAAGAGCTTGGCCAACTCCATCATCCTTTCTGGCTCTGCTGGGAAAATTGTCATTTGTGCAATCTGGCTGGGAGTTTCTCCTCCATTTCCTGATTTTGACCTGCACTCTCAATCAGGAGTGATCATCCTTCAGTGCAATGAAGGCTCTGTGACCATGTTTTATGTCGTTCTCTGCTACATGGGTTTCCTTGCTGCCATTTGCTTCACAGTGGCTTTCCTGGCCAGGAACCTGCCTGGGGCCTTCAACGAAGCCAAACTGATCACCTTCAGCATGCTGGTCTTCTGCAGCGTCTGGATCTCCTTCCTGCCCACCTACTTGAGCACCAAAGGGAAATACATGGTGGCCGTGCAGGTTTTCTCCATCTTGGCTTCTGGGGCTGGCCTGCTGGGCAGCATCTTCTTCCCCAAGTGCTACATTATCATCCTGAGACCAGATCTAAATACTAAGGAACATTTAATGATAAAAGTTGGTATCTGATCATGAAGTAGTTTCTTAGGCTCATAACACTTAATTATTTATTGCAGTTATTATTGAGTTTGTATGCTTCTTTTGACAATTACGGTTATTTAAAATCAAAAGAAATAAACATAGAAAAAATGTAAGACTATTTTAAGATAATTATCAAAGTGTAAAATAAATTAATTAATAATTTAAATTGTCATGAAACTAGGGAAGGACAAGATAAGAAATGAGATTTTATTATCGTATAGGACTGACTGTCTTTACCAGTCAGTGGGTGGGATCCCCTTCAGTGTATTGAAAAAGAAAAAAACATCATATCTTTCCCACTTTGTAAAATCTTTATTTTTTGTAATCTTTTGTAATATACAGCAAAGAGGTGATTTTAGAGTCATTTTTGGAAAACTTTCCCCAGCTGAAACTGGGGAAAGTCTACAACTCTTTTGGCCAAGTGTTCAGAGCCATTAATGAACGCAGTTCCTGACGTTCGAGCAATGAACTCATCCTCCCCTGAGGTGACTTCTGAGGAGGAATCTGGCGAGTTGTCCAAGGGGGACATCATACTGCCTGCTGTTTATTTAGTAAACAAAGACACTTCAAAGTATAAATGTTCTTGGTGTCTTACATGAATACTGAAAAAAAAAGTCTATCCCCATAACATATTCCATATTTATCCAATGATACAGTTGGCCAATTATTTATTTCCAGACCCTTTGTCTCAAATATCACCCCAAAGTTGATATTTCTAGGGCAAATGAAATTTCACTATCGCATGAGCAATTTTAAAATCACTTCCAATTTGTGATTAATACAGGGAGATCTAAAAGAAAAGTAAATTACAAAGAAGTCCTACTCTTAACATAAGGCAGGCTTCACGGTTACAGATTTCTTCCTTATCATTAGAAGACAGGCAGTATTAGAATTAAGCGTCATCAACCTAAGTGTCAGGGTTCCAAGTAACAGCCCCAACGAAAGAAGAATCCGAAGCTTGAATTTCCTCACTGTTCCATTTTATTGGAGATGGCACATCTGGTAAAACCCAAACTCAGTTTCCAGGTTTTCCCCACCCAAAAGGAAGTTCAAGTCCCTGCCCAGCACCCACATGTCCATCACATGATCCAATCAGGCACCATCCAAAACTGGAGATGCCTCCCAGTCACCGCATCGCAGCTGCAGGGCAAGGTGGCCTTGACTCTCTGAGAAAAGAATATTATTTCGATTACATATCACACGTACTCTATGCCAGCGGTCCCCAACCTTTTGGACCTCAGGGACCACCAAGTTCATAATTTTAAATCCCACAGACCACTAATATGAATGCAGTGCACCACTTGCTGAAGCGCCTGGATTCCCAGTGATGGGTTGGTGTCCTTCAGGCACTCTCCCTCCTCTCTTTCTCTCTCTCTCCCACTCTTTCTCTCTCATTCTCTCATTCTCTCATTCTCTCTCCCTCTCCCCCATCTTTCTCTCTCTTCCATTCTTTCTCTCTCATTCTTTCTCTGAATCCCTCTCTGTCTCTTTCTTTCTTTCTTTCTTTCTTTCTTTCTTTCTTTCTTTCTTTCTTTCTTTCTTTCTTTCTTTCTTTCTTTCTGTCTCTTTCATTCTCTGTCCCTGTCTATGTCTCTCATTCTCTCTTTCCTTCATTCTGTCTCTTTCTCTCTTTCTTTCTCATTCTCTCTCTCATTCTCTCTCATTCTCTTTCCTTCCCTCTTTCTTGCTCATTCTTTCTCTTTCATTCTCTCTTTGATTCTCTCTGTCTCTGATTCTCTTTCTCTCTCTCATCTCATGGGCCAGCCAGTGTCTTGAGGCTGAGAGGAAGTCAAGCATCTCCCTGAGAGACCAAGGTGCACAGAGCACCAACAATGGCCATGAGATCCCGCAAGAGACAAAATTTCACTCTTACTCTGGAATAAGGAGTGAATCTCCATCCTCTGCCCTTCCCTCGCCAGGTGAGGAGTGACTGAGAAGGGACGGCAAAGGGTGGGGACAGCTACTGGTGGGTTGAGCTGACAGGAAGCTACAGCAGGGGGAAGAAACAGTCCGGGATTCCCACCACCCGTTGCTTCGGCCCACCTGCACGCCGCCTTGCACCATTATTTATTATTTATTATTCATATTTCTATGCCGCCCACTCTCCGAGGACTTTGGGCAGCTTACACCAAAGACAGTATACTAAATAGCATATTGCCCCCCAACAATCTGGGTCCTCATTTTACCCACCTCAGAAGGATGGAAGGCTGAGTCAACCTTGAACCGGTGAGATTTGATCCGCTGATCTGCTGAACTAATAGTCAGCTGAAGTAGCTGCAGTACTGCTCCCTAACCACTGCACCACCTTGGCTCAATTATCTTATTCCTGCCAGCGAGGGCTGTGCTACAAAGTTGCAAGGCTCTAGTCACAGGTCTGTCCATTGCTCATACCGGAGCAGCTCCTCCACCCGGGTGCACTGCGGACCACCAAAATTTTCTTGTAGAACACCACTGCACCACGGACCACCAGTTGGTGAGCATTGCTCTATGCAATCCCCCCTCCCATCTTTCCACAGTAGAAAATGTGGCAGGCCTGAAGGCCCAAATGTAAAAGATGGCTTCCAGGTCTGACACTAAGGTGGAACCACACTCTATAGTTCTGGGTGACCTTCCCCAGGAGTCTCTGGAGACAAGAGAGTACATTGAAGGAAAACACCCAATTTCCTGGGTGTTGAAATATCTTTCTTTAGTATCACTTTCTAGACATGTCCAGAAAGGAAGGACCACAATCACTTCAGACCAGTGCCCTCTAGGGGTATATCTATGATTTTTCACTATACTTTTCACCAGCTTCTCCTCTGCACATGGAGGCCCAGAAGTAGTTCAAGATTCCCAGAGGAGATGTTGCTTTTTACAGTAATTATTAAAATCCTGGTCTGTGAGATCTCTCCTGATATTTCTCCAGTGATCACCTTTGACGTAAACATCAGACTGAAGCAACTTGGAAGAGATCTTACATCGGAAAAGCATAAATGAATCAGGTCACACTCCGTGTGGCACAAATTTTGGGACATTCAGGGACTGTGCTTCTTGAATGTACCTTTCCTTTTTCTCCTTTCCAGGTGCAGTTCTGTTAATCTCTCTCTCGGTCAATAAAGTCAGTCTCATTTCCATCTTTGAATGGGGGTGCTTTGGATTCTTTGAACTCTCTTGTTCGTCCTTAGAAATAGGAAGGGGATTGATTCAGCCCCATGAATTATGGACCTCCTCCTTCTGTTTCTGCTGCTGCTGATTTCCCAGCCAGTCTCTGGGAAGCTGAGAGTGAAGTGCCTGCTGAGTTTGGAGGAACATGAGGGAAGAAAATTACGGAGCTATTACAGGCCAGGAGACCACCTCATTAGTATTGTCTCCTTTGCCACATTAATATCCGATATAATGCTGTCTTTCAACACAGCTCCTTATACTCAAGCTCCCTCGTAAGTCCTTCAGTGTGATGGAGTTGCCTTCCTTCCATTTGCAGTCCTAACACTCTTCTTCATTTCTTTCAGTTACTCCTATATTGCAGGACCTGTTTAATTTCTTGAATCATTTGGATTTCCATAGCTTCTCTCCTATGTCTTATTTTAAGAGACCCAAATCCAAAGATGGAGCAACCCCACCCCCCAAAGTCAAATTATTTTCCCCTCTCGTACAATCCTGAGTTAATCACAACTAGCTTATTGAAAAGTTTGTAGTTGCCTCTGCCCCACCCATTTCCCTATTTTGATAAGCATTCATTGATATTCAATGCCTGACCCTGGTATGGAATAGGGGATGGCTTATTTTTAGAATTGCTTTTCTGGATCATTTATTAGTCCTCTTTACTGATGATTCTATTTTAATGATTGAATGACTTTGAATCTTGATCATTTCACAAATTAAAAATGAGCACTATTACAAATAATGATATATTTTTAACAATCTTAAGGATGGAACGTATATTAATGCTTTACATGTAAATAGGTAAATATACAGATATATAGATAAATACAGAAAAACAGTCTACCGATGTGACAACTTTAAAAGTAAGTCTTAAGACTTGATTGATGTTCGTTTGTTTTGTATGTTGTACTGTCGTATTTATGGTTGTTTGTACTTTTTAAATAATAAAATTATTAATTTTTTTTTAAAAAATAGCACTATTACAAATAATGATATATTTTAAATATTAAACCTCCATCCCACCTTCTCAACACCCATAACAATTAAACGGTGATGGGTGACTATAACTTTATTCTTATGTTGGACACTTTTCGCTTAAAACTGAATGGCTTTGTGGAGAGAAAGAGGAACAAATGAAAATATATTTTGTTGTTGTTAGAGATGATGTTATCATGAACATTTTTTACAGTAGTTCATTTACTAATCCAGCAAGAATCCTAAGCTTCATTTTTGCCATTCAGCAAGTCAACAGGAAATCTCAGCTTTTGTACAATCTCACACTTGGCTACAACATCCATGACAACTATTTGAGCACTCTTGGGACTTCAGATGCCTTGCTTGACATACTTTCTGCTGGAGAACCCAATGTTCCCAACTACAGCTGTGGAAAGAAGGACAACCTGATGGCTGTTCTTGATGCATCTTTTGATGACATATCCATTCAGATGTCAACATTAGTAGGCACCTACAAAGTCCCACAGGTTTGTTTTTTTGTTTCTCTATCTGGCAAAGTGAGCAGGTTGTTGGTGTGTGGGTAATAGATTCAATCATATCTTTTCTATGGAATTCATGAGCTGCTTTTCACTATGGCCTTTGTCATGGGTAGGGATTGGGATCCACAGGAGGCCTAAATATTTACTCGAGCAAGATTTGAGCAGCTGGACACAATGTTAAATATGGAACATTTAAGCAAATCTCTAAAATGAACGGATTTGCATTTGCAGTACTCTAGAGGTAGAAGATATAGCATATCTATTATCTGAATGTCAATTTATTAGAAAAGAGAAAGAGCAGTATCTTAGACCCCAGATTAGACAAATGATTATATTTCATCTTGCTAATATTCTGCATTTTGTATTCTTTATCTTGATATGGCTTAAAGGTTAATAACAAAAGACTATTCCAGGGGTCACCAACTTTTCTGAATTCAGGGACTACCAAATTCAAAATTTTAAATCTCGTGGACCACTAATATGAATTTTTTTAAAAAAGATAAATAGTATTTAGTGAAATATAAAAATGCAAATAATTTTTCTACAGATTACCAACATTTTCTCACAGACCACCAGTGGTCCGTGGACCATCAGTTGGTGACCGCTGGACTAGAATAGAATAGAATAGAATAGAATAGAATAGAATAGAATAGAATAGAATAGAATAGAATAGAATAGAATAGAATAGAATAGAATTGGAAGGGACCTTGGAGGTCTTCTAGTCCAACCCCCTGCCCAGGCAGGAAACCCTACACCACTTCAGACAAATGGGTATCCAACATCTTCTCACAAACTTCCAGTGTTGGAGCATTCACAACTTCTGCAGGCAAGTTGTTCTACTTCTTAATTGTTCTAACTGTTATTTTTCTAACTATTCTAATATGTTCATGAGAACTACACTGGATGTGTTAAAAACTTACATTTTGGACTTGATCTGATCTAACCATAATACACCATTCTTCATTGCTTCTTCAGATCAGTTATGGAATTGTTTCAGAGGCTCTGAATGATAAAACTCAAATGCCTTTTTTCCATCAGATGCTTCCCAAAAATGGGATCCAGTATCCAGGAATTGTCCAACTCCTCCTCCATTTCAGATGGACTTTGATTGGTCTCTTTTCAACAGACACAGAGGAGGGAGAGAAGTTCATGAGAACTTTCACTCCTATGCTTGTCAGAAATGGAATTTGTGTTGTTATCTCAATGACTAGACATACAGAACCTCTCAGAAATGCCATCTCTAAGTGGAGAAAAGTCAATGTCTTTGTTCACTTCGTAGAATTTGCTTCCCTTGTGGATAGAGCTCACCATATCCATTTAACAATTGAAGGTTTGCCAGGACCCATTGAAGGGAAAGTCTGGATTACTACAATCATGGAGAAAGTGACAATGAGAAGGGGTACACTTTTCAAATATATCCATAGCATTTGGACCTTTGCTTTTCAGGAAAGAAAATGGCCAAATGATGATGCCTTTCAACCCAATCTTTTTAAGGATTCCAAATTTGAAGACCAGTCTTTTCGCTGTTCTTTTTCAAAGCATGTCCTTTCTGTCAAGGGTCGGAGACGATGCACCCAGATAGCACCACTGGACATGCAAGAGAAAAAGAACAGAATTCAGATACAAAATGATCACCGTTTTTATACTGTTGTTAAGACTCTGGCCCATGTCTTGAATGTTGCATATTCCTCAATATCTACGTGGAGAAAACTGGAGAAGAAAGAGAGATTGGGGGCTCCAAGGCTAGAGCCATGGCAGGTATGGGGTCCTGACGAGGATCCACTAATCCTATTTCCTATTTAGAAAAAAATTCAATGCTGAATTTTAGGAGAACTATTGTTCTACAAAAACCAACAGGTTTGGTCAAGCGGAGGCCAGATTTAGTTCACAGGATTATGTTCCAAATAGCAGGCACTGTGACAATTATATTTTTATATTAAACATTGCTATTATAAAATTATTTAAAATGTATACATTGTAAATAAATTCCTGTATTTATTTATTTATTTATTTATTTATTTATTTATTTATTTATTTATTTATTTAATCAAACTTTTATACTGCCCTTCTCACGAGGGACTCAGGGCGATGTTCAGCCAATACTAAAAAACAAAGACATAAAAGTTAAAACAATTTAAAACTGATTCAATGGTTTGGCCAGATATTAAAAAACCCCAGACTAAAATACCCATTAACATTCATCATGACATCAGACCAGCTTGCTGGAATAATAGGATCTTCAGGGCCCGGCGAAAGGCGCGAAGGTCGGGGATCCTACGTATTTCCGGGGGCAATTTGTTTCAAAGGGCAGGGGCCCCCACAGAGGAGGCTATCCCCCTGGGGGTCACCAGTCGACATAATTTGACCGATGGCACCTTGAGGAGGCCCTCTCTGTGGGACCGTACCGGCCAATGGGAGGCTATCGATGGCAGCAGGTGATCTTGTAGATATCCAGATCCTAAGCCATGGAGGCCTTTAAAGGTGGTAACCAATATCTTGAATTGCACCTGGAAGACCACCGGAAGCCAGTGCAGCTCGCGCAGGAGAGGTGTTACATCGGTGCGACGTGTCGCCCCCATAATCACTCACACAGCCGCATTCTGGACCAGTTGGAGCTTCCAAGTGCTCTTAGAGGGGAGCCCCATGTAGAGAACATTACAGTAGTCCAGATGGGAGGTGACGAGGGCATGAGTGACCATGCGCAGGGTGTCCTGGTCCAGAAAGGGACGCAACTAGAAGGCCCCCCTGGCCACAGCCATCATATGGTCTCCTAAAGACAGCCGTGTATCCAGGAGGACACCCAAGTTGCGAGCCCTCTCTGAGGGGGCCAGGATCTTACCACCAAAAGCCAGTGATGGAGCCAGCTGGCCATACCGGGGCACCGGGAACCACAGCCACTCAGTCTTGGAGGGGTTGAGTCTAAGCCTGTTTCTCCCCATCCAGATCCCACAGCGTCCAGGGTGGAAATGTACAGCTGCGTATCATCAGCATACTGGTGACACTTCACTCCAAAACCACGGATGATCTCACCCAGCGTCTTCACATAAATGTTGAACAGGAGGGGCGAGAGGACTGACGCTTGTGGCACCCCACAAGTAAGGCGCCTCGAGGTCAACCTCTGCCTCCCCCACCAACACAGACTGCATATGGTCAGAGAGGAAGGAGGAGAACCACCGCATCATGGTGCCTCCCAATCCTAGCCCCCCCAGCCAACGCAGCATGATACCATGGACGATGGTATCAAAAGCCGCTGAGAGATCTAAAAGGACCAGGATAGAGGAGCATCCCCTGTCCCGAGACCTCCAGAGATCATCAACCAATGCGACTAATGCTGTTTCCATGCTGTATCCTGTCCTGAAGCCCGACTGGTACGGATCTAGATAGGATCTAGACAACTTCATCCAGTTATCAGGGAAGTTGTTGCGCCAGCACACTCTCAACAACCTTCACCACAAAGAGAAGGTTGGAGACCGGATGATAATTTGCTAATATAGCCGGGTCCAGGGAAGGCTTCTTGAGGAGGGGCCTCACCATTGCCTCTTTCAGGGTGGTGGGGAGGATACCCTCACTCAGAGAAGCATTAATAATCCCCTGGAACCAGCCTCGTGTAACCTCCCGGGAGGCCAGCACCAAGCAGTAGGGACAGGGGTCCAATAAACATGTGGCAGCACTAAGCCTGCCCAGAATCCTGTCCACATCCTCAGGAACCACAGGGTCAAACTCCTCCCAGATAACACTCTCAAGATCCACCTCCGTCCTCCCATCTGAACCTACCCAATCAGAAGCCAAGCCTTCCCGAATCTGAGCAATTTTATCATGCAGGTATTGTACAAAATCCTCAGCTCTACCCTGCAAGGGATCCTCCCGCGCTCCCACATGAAGTAGGGAGCAGGTCACCCTGAACAGGGAGGCTGGGCAGTTCTCTGCAGACGCAATAAGGATGGAAAAATAGTTAAATTTTGCCACTCTTATTGTCACTAGGTAGGTCTTGATATAAGACCTCACTTGTGTTCGGTCAGATTTGGAGCAGCTGGCCCTCCAATCGCTCTCTAGGTTTCTTTTCCAGTGCTTCATATCTCTCAGCTCCTCAGAGAACCAGAGGCCACAAAGTCATGACGCTGTCCAAGGTTCTCCCAGGTGGCCACCAATTCTTCAGCCGAGTCATGAGCCAGAGCCTCTGGGAATGGCCCAAGCTTCGTCAGGAACCTCTCCGGGTCCATCAGGCACCTGGGACGAAACCACCTGGTCGGTTCTGTCTCCCTGCGGCAAAGGGAAGCGGCTCAAAAGTCTAACTGAAGGAGCAAATGATCCATCCATGACAAGGGCTTGGTGACTAAGTCCCCTATTTCTAGATCCTTCAACCACTGACCAGAGACAAAAATCAAGTCCAGAGTATGTCTCCCCATGTGAGTGGGGCCT
The DNA here is from genome assembly GCF_059756535.1 of Pantherophis guttatus. Classification (NCBI taxonomy): domain Eukaryota; kingdom Metazoa; phylum Chordata; class Lepidosauria; order Squamata; family Colubridae; genus Pantherophis; species Pantherophis guttatus. The sequence goes on from NC_142064.1 coordinate 286,531,904, forward strand.
TGAACTAACTGGGTCAGGTCCATGGCTGTTATGGAAGCCATGAACTCCCGGGCTGCCTCTGACGTTTCACCAACAGATGGCAGGTTGAAATCCCCCATGACCATAAGTCTGGGGGTATCCACCGCCACCCTGGCTATTACGTTGAGCAGCTCAGGCAGGGCTGCCGCTATGTGGCAGGGAGCCAGATATGCAGTCAGCAGACCCATCTGCACCCCATGGCCCCACTTCACAAGGAGGGACTCACATCCGGCCATCTGAGGAACAGTGGCCTCCCTCGGACAAAGACTTTCCTTAATGATCACCGCTACCCCACTGCCCCTCCCCTGAGCCCTCGGCTGATGAAATGCATGGAAGCCAGGTGGGCACATCTCAATGAGGGGAATCCCCCCCTCCTGGCCCAACCAGGTCTCCATAATCCCTGCCAGGTCCGCACCCCCCCTCCTGAACAAGGTCATAAATGAAGGGTGCTTTATTCACTGCAGACCTGGCATTGCACAACATCAGCCGAAGGCCCGGGACATGAGACTCTGTGCAACCTGGAAGACAAGAAGCGCATTGGGGACCAGAGTGTGCCACTGCTTGCAAACAGCGAGTACGCACTCCCAAAACACAATGTGGCCTCCTACGCCCACCATATCTGCCCCTCCCACCCACTGTACTGATTGAATAGCCCTTCAACTCGTCCCCCAGCACCCCGGCTAGGCTCCCATCCCCTCTCCATCCACCATGGCCATCAGACTCACTCCGCTGCTCTGAGGCTATATGGACCCCCACAGATCGTTCCCGCCCCTTCCCCAAACCCCTTAAAAACTTTGCACATACACTCGCTAAAAAACCCCTCACCCTCTTCTTTGCTGCATGCCACCTCTTGGGATTCCAAAACCCATCATCAAGGTAGGCCCTCGATAGTGTGGAGGGCCAAGACTGTGAGAGGGGGGAGTCTCGCAGCGCAAGAAGCTCGGCCACTGAGTACATCCAAAAAACCAAGAAGATGGAGATAACATCTGGCCGGGTCCCATACGAAGATCTAACACGTCTTGGAACAGGGAATCAGACAACTCGGAATGGGTAAGCTGGATTCCACTGTCCTCTCACGGCAGTGGAAGGAGTCTCAAGCCATCTCGACACACTCAGAGGGTACACACCTACGCCATTCTCTCACGGTGGCTAGCCAAGATGGAGATGGCTGTGGGGAGTTCAATAGTCTATCTCCTCTGACGGTGAGATGGTAGTAGAAAAACCGGATTCCCTCAGAACCCACGACATAGTTGTCCATTCCCCAAACAGTCAAGGGGCACAGCTGAAATAGGCCAATCCATGGAGGCAGAGTAGATAATAAGCCCGGGAGAGTGCAGGTGGAACACAAAGGAGATACTTGCAGCGCAAAGCAAGCTGGGGATGGTGACCACAATAAGGCCTGGAAATCGGCCAAAGGAGGGGGAGCGGAGGGAGGGGGAATGGCCTGAGGCAGCCCAAAAACCAGCCCTCGGCCACTCGCCAACCTCTCTATCTCCCCAGATCTTCCAACATATGGTCATTCACACCCCCAGACTGCAGCCCCAGATCTCTATAGGGGCCTCTGGAGCATTGCAGGTATGAGCCAGCAAATAGGCCAAACCCCTGCTAGGTCCAGGCAGTTCTAGATGTAAGCCAGCAGCCAGCAGATGAAGGCGACAAGCCAACAAGCCAGCAGATGAAAGCCAACAAGCCTCCCACAAACGCTATCGCCGGTAGTCGCCAGCGGCCGCCCCGTCACCCCTGCCATCATCTAGCAGTTGTCAGTGCCACTGCAGCCACCATTGGTGACGTCGCCGCCTCCACCAGGGCTCCCACCATATTCCAGAGTCTCCAGGGGTCCCAGAGAAGTCCAGGATCTGGGGGAAACCATCGTGTGGCCGACAGCCATCGCCGCCGTATCTCCGCTGCTGCCCCAGCTGGCGCTGATTCAAGAAGAGGGAACAGGCCGCCGCTACTGCCGTCACCCTGCGGCACCTTCAATCGGCCGTTTCTTCCCAGCCTCGATGTCCTAGAGGGCAAAAAACCCCTCAAGAGGCTGGGAAGAAGCCCCCCTGGCTGGGCCAGGGGCCAGGTGGTCGAGTTGGCCCCAAGGGATCCCACAATAGCCAATATTCACCCCATCCTCCGAGGGCATCTCAAGCGAGCCTCGCCATCTTGGACATGCTCATTAGTATATCCAGTACAAACTTATGGGTTTGTAATTAGCATGATATAATTTTATACTCATAAATTTCAGCTAAACCTGGGAGCATGTAGCTTAACCCATCCTCACTGCAGGAAGCCAATTCAAGCTTTTCAGACTGATGGCTACTCAGTCTTTGCATTTAGTCGTGGCAATTATGCTAACGCTAATGCTAATGCTAACACTAACGCTAATCCTAATCCTAATCCTAACCTTAACCCTAACCCTAACCCTAACCCTAACCCTAACCCTAACTCACTGGTCACTGCCAGGAGTTCGATCCTGACCAGCTCTAGGTTGACGCAGCCTTCCATCCTTTCCAGGTTGGTAAAATGCCCTGAATCTTCGGAGATGGGCAGCATTTAAATTAAATTAAATAATTAAATTAAATTAAATAATAATTAAATTATTAAATTAAATTAAATTAAATTAAATTAAATTAAATTAAATTAAATTAAATTAAATTAAATTAAATTAAATTAAATTAAATTAAATTAAATTAAATTAAATTAAATTAAATTAAATTAAATTAAATTAAATTAAATTAAATTAAATTAAATTAAATTAAATTAAATTGGTACCCAGATTGTTGCTGATTCTATAAACCACTTAGAGAGGGCTGTAAAAGCACTGTGAAGTGGAATATAAGTCTAAGTGTTGTTGCTATTCAGGCAAATATTGTAGAGGGGACTGAACATCTCTTATTCACTAGCCAGCTTTAAAATGGCTCCTCCTTTTAGGATGTTTCATGTTGCTTTGAAAATTCCTGGATGTTTTAATTCTAGTTCCATCCCTTTCTGGAGAAGAATGAGTTTTGCAATTTTTCCTGGGAGAAACTGTACTTGGATCAAAGTGGAAATGTAGCAGCAGATCTGAATATCATAAGTTGGTTACTTTTCTCCAAGGAAGATTCCATCGAAGAGCAACTGGGGAGTTTTGAAAGACAGAGGCTTATTATCGACCAAGATGCTCTTTCACGTCTAAAGTTGCTGAACAAGGTGGTTGAAAATATTGGCAATTTTTCTCTGTCTGTATGATTGGTGTTAGGGTCCCCTGAAAGAGCAGGCTCAGATATTTTTAAAGAGCCGATATCTGACTAGAGTTATTCATGCTTTTGTTTCACCCCACTGGGATAGGCCTCCTGCTGCTAGGAAGGTCATCCAAGGTGTTTAATCAGTGTGGAACCACTATGACTTGTCCGAAGGACTGAAAATGACTTTGACCACCCCAAAAAAGTTTCTTGACTCTTGAAATAATGAGACAATAAGGGTCAATTTGTAATGAAATGCTACGTAGATTTGGTCTTTAGCTTCTAATCCATCTAAAAACCCCTTGAATGCAATTGTTTATCTTGATTGTCAGCTACGTTAAGTCTTCCACTGAAAGAAAGAATTCTCCAAATTTAAGTAGTAAATAAACATGGGTCTGTCTTTCCATGTCATATAATTCTAATTCTAATTTTGGGAGGCAGTGGAGGACAGGGGGTCCATGGAGTTCTATGGTTCTTGGGGGCTGAAAGAATTGGACACGAGTAGCGACTAACAACAAAACTGTAATTCTTCAATGGAAAGGACCTTGAATCCCTCACTTGGCCTTAGAAATATCCCTTTCCCACACAGGGTTCATACTCATGTCCCATGGGCTGCAGTAAAACATGCCTGGCTCACCCTTACTAAGTTACATGTTCTCATGATTTCACCTCCACTCATCCTCACTATAGTTCTAGAAATTAGGTAGCAATGTTTAGCCTTATTTCACCAGCATGGCAGCTTTATGAATTGAAAATATAAATGTACTGATATAACTAAATAACATCTCATTTGAAATTGACAGCCCTAGTCTGTGAGGATTCTTTTCCTTCTATCTTAACAAGGATTTGGAATATTTTCAAAGGGGAGTGGCTTTACAATTTTTTTATCTTTTCCTGATCTATTGCTCAGAAGTGTCATTCTTAAGCACAGTTTCTTTTTATTTTAATCATCAATCAATCTAATAAATAAAAATTTGGCAGATATTTTGGAATGAATGTTGTTTTTCTGCTTAGTCTCTGCCTCAGTCCAAATGTGTGGACAATTGTCGCCCTGGATTTGTAAAATGGGCTCGGAAAGAAGAACCAATTTGCTGCTATGATTGTATTCCTTGTCCAGAGGGGACCATCTCCACACAGGAAGGTGAGTAACACCAGAGGAACTCTGGCTTACCTGTCTCTTGGTATCAGCTGTCATTCAAAGAAGGTCTTTCTTGGAATGTGAAAGGAAAGACTATAAAAATAATATTACTTACTCTTTTCTCAGATACTGAAAAATGCACCAAGTGTCCATATGATAAATATTCCACTGATGACAGAATACAATGTATCCCCAAAAGAATAACCTTCCTGTCCTATGAAGAACATCTGGGCATCATCCTGGTCTCCTTTGCTGTACTCTTGTTTCTAACAACAGGCCTTGTTTTAGTCATATTCCTTAAATACCTAGAAACTCCCATTGTCAAAGCTAACAACCGGGACCTGTCCTACATCCTCCTGGTTTCCCTCCTGCTTTGCTTCTTGTCCTCCTTTTTCTTCATTGGCCGACCAAGGAAAGCCACCTGCCTTCTCCGACAAACAATGTTCAGCATCATCTTCTCAGTAGCTGTGTCTTGTGTGTTAGCCAAAACAATCATGGTAGTGCTGGCCTTCCTGGCCACGAAACCAGGGAACAGGGTGAGGAGATGGTTGGGGAAGAGCTTGGCCAACTCCATCATCCTTTCTGGCTCTGCTGGGAAAATTGTCATTTGTGCAATCTGGCTGGGAGTTTCTCCTCCGTTTCCTGATTTTGACCTGCACTCCCAATCAGGAGTGATCATCCTTCAGTGCAATGAAGGCTCTGTGACCATGTTTTATGTGGTTCTCTGCTACATGGGTTTCCTTGCTGCCATTTGCTTCACAGTGGCTTTCCTGGCCAGGAACCTGCCTGGGGCCTTCAACGAAGCCAAACTGATCACCTTCAGCATGCTGGTCTTCTGCAGCGTCTGGATCTCCTTCCTGCCCACCTACTTGAGCACCAAAGGGAAATACATGGTGGCCGTGCAGGTTTTCTCCATCTTGGCTTCTGGGGCTGGCCTGCTGGGCTGCATCTTCTTCCCCAAGTGCTACATTATCATCCTGAGACCAGATCTAAATACTAAGGAACATTTAATGATAAAAGTCGGTATCCAATCATGAAGTAGTATCTTAGGCTCATAATACTCAATTATTTATTACAGTTATTATTGAGTTTGTATGCTTGTTTTGACCCTTAAGGTTATTTAAAAGCAAAAGAAATCAACATACAAAGAATGTGAGACTAACTAAAGATAATTCGCAAAATGTAAAATAAATTAATTAATAATTTAAATTGTGACGAAACTAGGGAAGGACAAGATAAGAAATGAGATAGTTATATTAACATAATGCATCTGCAAGAGGAGACAAGACTTCCCAGATTGGCCAAACACGGCATATTCATATTTGTTTGGCTGTTACACAGCATAATCAGTTTGCTTGGCTGTTCAAGACAGCACTTTAATTTTGGCTGTTACACTAATATGCTGTGTTTAACAGCCAAACAAGAAAGAGCATGCTGTGTATCAGCCAAAAAACAAAGAAGGATATGCTGTGTTCAACAGCCAAATAAATGATTATGCTGTGTTTAACAGCCAAGAAATAAAAATGATTGGTTTAACAACAAAGATAAAGATAAAGATGTTGGGTATTATAGTAAAAGCCAAATGAGAGGGGCTAGCTAAATAAGGAGGAGTATGTTGAGATTAATAGTCAAAATGAAATGAATAAAAGGTTTAAACAATAGAAACAAAGATGATAAATGTTGAATTTAATAGCAAAAATAAAATGACTATGTTGAAATTAATTATTTTTGAATGTTTATAATAAATGTGGGAATTTATATTGTTAAAATATACTGCTCAAAAAAATAAAGGGAACACAAGCAGAAGACATCCGAGATCTGAATGAATGAAATAGCCTTATTAAATACTTTGTTCTTTACATACAGTAGTTTATACACTGCTCAAACAACTAAAGGGAACACAAAACTACTGTATGTAATGAACAAAGTATTTAATAAAGCTATTTCATTCATTCAGATCTTGGATGTTTTCTGTTTGTGTTCCCTTTATTTTTTTGAGCAGTGTATATCCATCTAAGAAAATGAAAGAGAAAAATGGAATTATAATTGGTTAGGATTTAAGATTTAAGTAATGGGTTTTTGGGGATAATGCCATAATTAAATAGACAAATTAGAGGGAATTAATTGAGTAAAATATAAATTTGTATTCATTGAAAATTAAGATTTGTTAGTGATTTGTAGTAATTTTTGACCAGATCAAAAGCTTTGTTTTGAAAAAATGTGTTTTAAATTCATCTTTTAAAAAATAATAAAAAATATTTCCAAAAAAAAAAAAAAGACTTCCCAGATTGGGGTGAGGGGGAGGGATACAACATCATCTATCTCCAGTCCTCAACACAGTCCTCTCAGCAGTTCCAAAAAGGCTCCACCCCCATCTGCACCACTCAGGTGACCCTGATGACACAGATAAACGTCCAGGTGACTTTCATGACTCTCTAAAAGGATGCAAATGACCAGCTGTCTGCAAGGAGTATAAATCCTTCCATTCCCCACCCTCCAGTCAGAGCTGACGAAGCTTCTTGGATGAGAAGTGAAATGTCTTCAAAGAAAAATAAAACAGTTCAGTTACCTCTTGAAAAAAGCATGTTTGGGACATCACCTTACTACAAATCTACACTTCAACTGTAGTCTCAAATGATGGTGAAATTGAACAAAAGAAAACAAAATAAAGGGTGAGTAGACAGGCCTTCGTTGCAAGGTGTGGAACTTCCATTTCACTGGGGACAGAACTTTACCTCAAATTTTGGATATTATGGGTATCAAATAAAATACCATATTTTGTTCCTTAAGCTTTAAGTCCTGATTCTGTAGATAGCTTCAGATCCCAATGATGGAGCATCACAATGGAGATGGTTGATGAACTAAGAGGCAATCCTGCCTCCCATGTATCCAGCTCCTTTCCTCCCTATTTTTTAACTATAATTCTATTTTGATTGTAGTTTCCATTTTAATTATTTTATTTTTCTTTTATGATTTTAATGGTATAAGTTTCCCAGAGTTGTTTCGAAACAAGATGGGTGGCAAATAAGCCAAATGAACAAACAAGCAAACAAACAAACAAACAAACAAACAAGCAAACAAACAAATGTTTGAAGCAAGTTTACCAGTGAGTGGGTGGGATCCTCTTCAGTTCATTTAAAAAGAAAGAATATCACATCTTTCCAACTTTATAAAATCTTTATTTTTTGCAATCTTTTGTAATATACTGCGAAGAGGTGATTTTAGAGTCGTTTTTGGAAAACTTTCCCCAGCTAAAACGGGGGAAAGTGTTTCAGATAAGTTTTTATTAATGAAGTTAAACTAACAAACAACGCTTATAAAGCGTCTTCAAAGGGAACACCCAAGAACTGGAAACACCTCATAGAGGCACATAGAGATAAAGATCCCATAACATCTCCCCTTTTCTAATAACAGCAACACTTTCTACAACTTGAGTCTATCAGGGGGGCATGAGCATCTACCACTCCGAGTAATGACCGGCTCTCTCACACCTGACTCGATCACGCAGGCCGGATCTCTTCACTCGCCATTTTCTGAAGCCTCGGATGTTTGGCTATCACCAGGCACACCAACTTGCTCAGGACTGTCATCAATGTCAGATGAGCATTCATTATTATCCTTAAGTAGGTTTGGCTTGGCAACTGGCTCTGACCCATCCACTGGATATGAGGAGTCTGGTTGCTCAGCCACACGCAAGTCTGGTTGCTCAGCCACACGCAAGTCTGGTTGCTGAGCCACACACAAGTCCACACGGTTCTGCCGATATCGAGTTCCTCCAACCTCCACCAAATAGGAGCGAGGGGCCACTTGTTGTAAACAGGTGCCCCTTTCCCAACAGCCAGTCTGATCTCCAGGCAGTGGTCTCATCCGAATTCGTTCTCCCATCTTTAACTCTGGCAAGTCTCTTGCAGATCTATCATATTTGGCCTTCGCCACTTGCCTCCTCTGCCGTAGCCTTTCCGGGACCCCTTGTATCACCATGGGCTCAAGCAACTTATTTGCCACGGGTAAGGACATCTTTAACCTCCGTGACATTAATCTTTGTGCTAGGCTACTGTCCATACCTTCAGTTGGAGTATTCCTCCAATGTAAAAATAGGCTTCCACGGATCGCTACATTCGCCATGTGCTTTCCTACATAAGTTCTTAGCAATCTTTACAGCTGATTCAGCTTTTTCATTCGCTTGCGGATAACATGGTGATGAAGTAATATGATCAAACTCCCACTCAGCAGCAAATTTCTTGAATTGCAGACTTACAAATTGAGGACCATTATCCGTAATCACTACATTTGGTTGCCCGTAACGTGCAAACTGAGACTTACATCTCTTGATGGTGGTCTCAGCTGACAGGTCTGGAAGGAGGTCAATTTCCCAATAATCCGAATAATGGTCCACTATTATCAAGTTCTCTTTCCCTGCATAATTAAACAAGTCCATACTAATGATCTGCCAGGGTCGGGATGGTATCTCGTGTGACATCATAGTTTCTTTCTGTTGCCGATGTGCATATTCATTACAGATGGTACAATTACTGACAAAATCCTCAATTTTGCCTTGCATATTCGGCCAGTACAATGTGTCACAGGCTTGTCTATAGCATGCCACCCCACCAATATGGCTTGAATGGATGCACAGTAACATCTCCGATCTCAATAACTTTGGCACTATAACTCTTGGACCCTTATACAGAATGCCATCTTGTACAGCGATCTCATCTCTGAAGGACCAGTATTCCCTTACAATCATGGGAACTGACTTTTTCACATCCGGCCACCCACTCAGCACGATATTCTTTAGTGTCTGTAGGGCCACGTCAGCGTCCGTATGTTGCCTCAACTGCTGTAACCGCTGATTCGTAACATTAAGATAATCTGCTTGGTTAATTTCAGCAAAACATATTTGTTCCTGTCGCAGCCAACAAACCGTCTGATATTCATGTTCTCCTCCCGTAGCTGTCTGATCTACTATGGCTCTACTCAGGGTATCGCTGATATACATTTCACGTCCTGGCTTAAAAACCACATCAAGATTATAATGCTGTAAACTGAGCATCATGCTTTGCAAACGCTTTGGGGCACACAGAAGAGGCTTTTTGAATATAGTTATTAACAGTTTGTGATCAGTTTTAATTGTAATTATATCTCTACCATAAAGGTAATAATGGAAATGCTGGCAAGCAAATACGATACTTAAACATTCTTTCTCAATCTGAGCATAGTTTAACTCTGCTGGCGAAAGCGCTCTGGACGCGTATGCAACTGGCTGACCTTCTTGTAACAGACAGCATCCCAGACCGTTCTTACTTGAGTCGCTTTGAATAGTAACCATCTTTGTAACATCATAGTATTTTAATACTGGAGCAGTAGTAACCAAGCGTTTTATCTCTTGCACTGCCTGGTCATGCTTAGGGAGCCAGTGCCAAACTGTGTCTTTATCCAACAGATGTCTCAATGGCTGGCACACCTCAGATAAATGTGGCAAGAATTTTGCTAGATATGTAACAAAGCCAATGAATCTCTGCACTGCTTTAGCATCAGTAGGTGGTGGCATGTTCACAATGGCTCTGATCTTGTCTGGGTCCGCTTTTAACCCCTGTGATGTTAAAATATGTCCATGAAAGCGGATTTCTCGCACCTTAAACTGCAGCTTCTTTATACTGAGCCTCAGCTTCACCTGCTTACACCGCTCCAATAGTGCCATCAATTTCCTGTCATGATCATGCTCTGCTTCATCATCAGTGTCAACACACCCAACTATAAGGATATCGTCAGCTATAGGCTCAATTCCGCTGAGGCAACTCAATAATTCCTGCTGCTTCCTTTGATACGTCTCTGGTGCTACGGAGACACCAAAGGGCAGTTTAAGCCACCTCTTTCTGCCCCAAGGAGTCCAAAATGTAGTCATATAACTGCTCTCTTCATCCAGTTTACACTGTAGGAAGGCATCCCTGGCATCAACAAGTGTAAAAACCCGTGCCTTAGGCAGCTTGTGCAAAACATCCTCTAACATTGGCATTGGGTAATGCGATCGTTTCAAAGCCATATTCAAAAACTTGGGATCGATGCAAATTCGGATCTTTTCCGACTTCCTAATCACCACCATATTACTTATCCAGTCGGTTGGCTCGGCTACTGAAACAATATGTCCCTCTGCTTCATATTTATCCAACTGTGCTTTGACCTGTGCCTTAATGGCTATAGGGACATTGCGTGGGGCACTTTGTACTGGAGGGACAGCGGAATCAAGTTGAAAGTGAACCTCTCCTGGAACGGATGCAATAGGGCCCTCAAACGCCTCCCTATAAACTTGGAGGACTTGATGCTTTATCAATGGTCTCCCCAAGGCTTTGGTGGAATAGGTTTCAACATTATGCAACTCCCTCGGAATGGTAAATCGCATCAGTCCTAAACGCTCACACGTTGAGCCTGACAGTAATGGCTTTTGATCTACATCCACAATTTCAAATTCCAATTTGTGAGTAACCCCACGTATGTTACACTCTGTATAAAATAAGCCTAGTGACTCCATCAGTTCCCCAGAATAGAACTTTAATGTGGCACTACTAGGCTGAAGGGGTGTCTCAGGTGCCAATTTCCTTTTATCCTTTAGGCTCATCACATCGCATGTTGCCCCCGAGTCCAACTGACAAGATTGAGTTATATCATTAAATTGAAGATTAACAAACCACTTTTTGCCTTTTGAATGTACTGCACCAATGCATTCTTTCGTATAGATCGCATCTGTGGTAAACAGCGATACATCCTCTAAGTCCGGCGTTTGCTCGACCATATACAACTTTCTTGCTGCCAGACACACCCCAGCAAAGTGGTTCAGCCTCCCACACACCCTACAGATTTTACCATACGCTGGACACCGATCTTTCCCACGTGCATGCACATTGTCACAGTATTTACACGGTGTGTGGTTGTCTGCTGACAAATTGCGAGGCTTCTGTTTAAACTGCTGCCGTTGCTGACGATTCCTCACATTTGGCTGGTGCCTGGAAGCTACATTAACACAGTTGGTCTGTTTATCTCGCTCCAACGCCATCAGCCGTTTATCTGTAAGTTCAGTAGTCCGACATATTTCTATGGCTAATTGCAAAGTTAAACCATGTTCCCTTAATAAACGGCGGCGTGTACTTTCCTTGACCACACCCAAAACTATTTTGTCTCAGATGAGTTCGTCTCTGAGGGAACCATAATCACAGCTTGCCGCTCGTTCCTTTAAGCGTGTTACAAAGGCGTCTATCGTCTCCCCTTCTTCCTGCGTGCAGCTGCCAAAAATATATCTTTCATATATAACATTCTTATGCGGTCTGAAGAAAACTTCCAAAGCATCCAAAATAGCCTTAGTATCAGTCCTCTGCTCTTCTATAAGAGTTAAACTATGCTTATAAACATGAAGACATTCTGCACCCATCAATCTTCTTAATGTGGCAGCTTGTACTGCTGCCGGCTTATCATTTAAGCCTGTCGCCAAAGAGTAATCTTCAAACTCTGCCCTAAAGTTTTCCCAATTAGTGCTAGAGTCCTCACTTACTCGCATGGGTTGCGGCAGTGGTATATTATCTGCCATGGTGCTATATTTCTTACTTCAAACGCTGCACTTTCAGGGCCGAACCACTTCTGACACCATGTTTCGGATAAGCTTTTATTAACGAAGATAAACTAACAAACAACGCTTATAAAGCATCTTCAAAGGGAACACCCAGGAACCGGAAACACCTCATAGAGGCACATAGAGATAAAGATTAAAAGCAACACAACCTCATAACAGAAAGTCTAAAACTCTTTTGGCCAGGTGTTGAGAGCCATTAATGAACTCAGTTCCTGATGTGCTAGGAATGAGCTCATCCTCCCTTGAGCTGACCTCTTTTTCTTTTGGTAAAGTTTTTTTATGTTTTAAACACACAAACAAACATACAATACACCCCTAAATTTATATCTATATAACATTGTACAATCCCCAATTATTTCCTTAAATTCTCTTATTCTAATCATCAATGATTCTTTTATCAGCTATTCCAAATAATACAATTCAACATATTAGTAGAAACCAATTAAATAAATAGAGAAACCAGCAATCCAAAATTAATAGGGCTATCAGTGCATGTAACATAGATGTCTCTGCGAGTGAGATTATCACCCCTAGTGTCAACCAAAACCAAGCATTTAATAGCGAGTGCCATACCATGGGCATTAATCAAACAGGTGGCAAGAAAGTAGGGGCAGTCATGCACGACACAGGTTATGTAGACAGTAAACAAAGGGTCAATCAAAATGGACTCAAATGTCTATTCACCAATGCACAGAATATGAGGAATAAACCGAGTGAATTAGAAATTCAAGTAAATGAGGGCAGATATGATATTGTTGGCATTACGGAAACTTGGTGGGATGAAACCCACAAATGGAACATACAGCTAAAGGGATACAAACTATTTAAAAGAAATAGACCAAATGAAAGAGGAGGTGGAGTTGCACTATATATTAGAAATAACTACATCTCTACAGAAATAGAGCACAAAAATGATGAAAATTATCTTGAATGCATTTGGGTCAATATTAAAGTGGGGGGGGGAAATGACCTTGTCATAGGTCTATACTATAGGCCACCCAACCAAACAGAGGAAGTAGATGAACTTTTTGCTCGTCAGCTAACTAAGGTATGTAGGAAGCACATCACAATAATAATGGGGGATTTTAATGACCCTGACATCAACTGGGAGACAAACTCTGCACCAAGTGGAAGATACAACAGGTCTCAAAGACCACCCCAAAGTTGATATCTCTAAGGCAAATGAAATTTCACTATCCCCTGAGCAATTTTAAAATCACTTCCAATTTGTGATTCAGACCAGTGACTATCTATGATTTTTCACTATACTTTTCTCCAGTTTCTCCTCTGCACGTGGAGGTCCAGAGGTAGTACAGGATCCCCAGAGGAGATGTTGCTTCTTACTTATTATTATTAACATCGTGGTTTGTGAGATTTCTCATGATATTCCTCCAGTGACTCCTCCTGTTGATGTAAACATCAGACAGAAGCAACTTGAAAGGAATCTTACATGAAATAAGGATAAATGTCTCAGGTCAAACTCCATGTGGCACAAATTTTGGGACATTCAGGGACTGTGCTTCTTGAATGTACTTTCCTTTTTCTCCTTTCCAGGTGCAGTTCTGTTTATCTCTCTCTCAGTCAAGAAAGTTAATCTCATTTTCATCTTGTGACAGTGCTTTGAATTCTTCGAACTCTCTTGTTCTTCCTTAGAAATAGGAAAGGGATTGATTCAGCCCCATGAATTATGGACATCCTCCTTCTGCTTCTGCTGCTGCTGCTGATGTCCCAGCCAGTCTCTGGGAGGCTGAGAATGAAGTGCCTGCTGAGTTTGGAGGAACATGAAGGAAAAAACCTACGGAGCTATTACAGGCCAGGAGACCACCTCATTGGTATCGTCTCCTTTTGGCACATTAATATCCCATATAATGCTGTCTTTCAACACAGCTCCTTATACTCAAGCTGCCTCGTAAGTCATTCAGTGTGATGGAGTTGCATTCCTTCCATTTGCAGTCCTAACACTCTTCTTCATTTCTTTCAGTTACTCTTATATTGGAAGACCTGTTTAATTTCTTGAATCATTTAGATTTCCATGGATTCTCTCTTATGCCTTATTTTAAGAGACCAAAATCCAAAGATGGAACAACCCCGCCCCCCCCAAGTCCAAATTATTTTCCCCTCTTGTACAATCCTGAGTTAATCACAACTATCTTATTGAAAAGTTTGTAATTTCCTCTGCCCAACCCATTTCCCTATTTTTATAACCATTCATTGATATTCAATGCCTGACCCTGGTACGGAATTGAGGATGGCTTATTTTTAGAATTGCTTTTCTGGATCATTTATTAGTCCTCTTTGCTGATGACTCTATTTTAATGATTGAATAATTTCGAATCTTGGTCATTGTACAAATTAAAAATAATTACAAATAATGATATATTTTAAATATTAAAACTCCATCCTACGTTCTCAACACTCATAACAATTAAACGGTGATGGGTGACGATCATTTGATTCTTGTTTTGGACACTTTTGGCTTAAGACTGAATGGTCTTGTGGAGAGAAAGAGGAACAAATGAAAATATGTTTTGTTGTTGTTGTTAGAGATGATGCTATGATGAACATTTTTTTACAGTAGTTTATTTACTGATCCCGAAAGAATCCTAAGCTTCATTTTTGCCATTCAGCAAGTCAATAAGAAATCTCAGCTTTTGTACAATCTCACACTTGGCTACAACATCCATGACAATTATTTCAACACCCTTGGCACTTCAGATGCCTTGCTGGACATTCTATCGACTGGAGAAGCCAATGTTCCCAACTACAGCTGTGGAAGGAAGGACAACCTGATGGCTGTTCTTGATGGATCTCTTGATGACATCTCCATTCAGATGTCAACATTAGTAGGCACCTACAAAGTCCCACAGGTGTGTTGGTGTGTTTCTCTACCTGGCAAAGTGAGCAGGTATTTGGTGGGTGGGTAATAGATTCAATCATACCTTTTCTATGGAAATCATGAACTGCTTTTCTCATGGCCATTGTCATGGCTAGGGACTGGGATCCACAGCAGGCCTAAACATTTAATTGAGCAAGACTTGAGCAGCTGGACACAATGTTAAATATGGAACATTTAAGCAAATCTCTAAAATGAACTGAGTTGCATTTGCAGTGCTCTAGAGATAGAAGACATAGCACATCTATTATCTGAATGTCAATTTTATTAGAAAAGAGAAAGAGCAGTATCTCAGACCTCAGATTAGATAAATGATTATATTCAATCTTGTTAATATTCTGCATTTTGTATTCTTTATGTTGATATGGCTTAAGGGTTAAGAACAATAGACTATTCCAGGGGTCACCAATCTTTCGGAACTCAGCGACCACCAAATTCAATATTTTAAATCCTGTGGACCACTAATATGATTTTTTTTTTCAAAAGATAAATAGTATTTAGTGCAATATAAAAATGCAAATAATTTTTCTACAGACCACAAAAATTTTCTCGCAGACCACCAGTGGTCCTTGGACCACCAGTTGGTGACTGCTGGACTATTCTAATATATTTGTGAGAACCACATTGGATGTGTTAAAAGCTTACATTTTGGACTTGATCTGATCTAACCATAATACACCATTCTTCATTGCTTCTTCAGATCAGTTATGGAATTGTTTCAGAGGCTCTGAGTGATAAAAGTAAAATTCCATTTTTCCATAAGATGCTCCCCCATAATGGGATCCAGTATCCAGGAATTGTCCAACTCCTCCTCCATTTCAGATGGAATTTGATTGATCTCTTTGCACCAGACACAGAGGAGGGAGAGAATTTCATGAGAACTTTCACTCCTATCCTTGTCAGAAATGGAATTTGTGTGGTTATCTCAATGACTAGACATACAGAATCGCTCAGAAATGCCATCTCTAAGTGGAGAAGAGTCAATGTCTTTGTTCACTTCAGAGAATTTGCTTCCCTTGTGGATAGAATTCGCCACATCCATTTAGCAATTGAAGGTTTGCCAGGACCCATTGAAGGGAAAGTCTGGATCACAACAATTGTGGGGAAAATGACAATGAGAAGCAATACACTTTTCAAATATATCCATAGCATTTGGGCCTTTCCTTTTCAGGAAAGAAAATGGCCAAATGATGACTCCTTTCAACCCAATCTTTTTCAGGATTCCAAATTTGAAGACCAGTCTTTTCGCTGTTCTTTTTCAAAGCATATCCTTTCTGTCAAGGGCCGGAGACGATGCACCCAGATAGCACCACTGGACATGCAAGAGAAAAAGAATAGAATTCAGATACAAAATGATGGCCGTTTTTATACTGTTGTTAAGACTCTGGCCCATGTCTTGAATGTTGCATATTCTTCAATATCTAGGAGGATAAAAACGGAGAAGAAAGAGAGACTGGGGGCTTCGAGGCTAGAGCCATGGCAGGTATGGGGTCCTGACAAGGAGCCATCATACCTACTTCCTATTTAGAAAAAAATCCAATGCTGATGTAGGGGAACCATTGTTCTCCAAAAAACCAACAGGTTTGGCCAAGCGGAGGCCAGATTTAGTTCACAGGATTATGTTCCAAAGAGCAGGCATAGTGACAATTATATTTTTATATTAAACACTGCTATTATAAAATTAGTTAAAATGTATACATTGTAAATAAATTCCTGTACTTATGGGTTTGTAATTAGCATGATAGAATTTTATACTCATAACTGTCAGCTAAACCTGGGATCATTTAGCTTAACCCCTCCTCACTGCAGGAATCCAATTAATGCTTTTCAGACTGATGGCTGCTCAGTCTTTGCATTTAGCCATGGCATTTACCCTAACCCTAACCCTAACCCTAACCCTAACCCTAACCCTAACCCTTGCCCTTGCCCTAACCCTCACTCCACCTGTAACTCACTACTCACTTCCAGGAGTCCGATCCTGACCAGATCAAGGTTGACTTAGCTTTCCATCCTTCCAAGGTTGGTAAAATGGGTTCCCAGATTGTTGGGGGCAATATGATGATTTTATAAACCACTTAGAGAGGGCTGTAAAAGCAGTGTGAAGTGGTATATAAGTCTAGGTGTTATTGCTATTCAGGCAAATAATGAAGAGGGGATTGAACTTCTCTTATTCACAAGCTCAGCTTTAAAATTGCTCCTCCTTTTAGGATGTTTCAAGTTGCTTTCAAAATTCCTGGATGTTTCAATTCTAGTTACATCCCTTTTTGGAGAAGAATGAGTTTTGCAATTTTTCCTCGGAGAAACTGTACTTGGACAAAAGTGGAAATGTAGCAGCAGATCTGAATATCATAGGTTGGTTATTTCTCTCCAAGGAGGATCCCATCAAAGAGCAACTGGGGAGTTTTGAAAGACAGAGGCTTATTATCAACCAAGATGCTCTTTCACGGCTAAAGTTGCTCAACAAGGTGGTTGAAAATATTGGCAATTTTTCTCTCTGTATGGTTGGTGTTAGGATCCCTGAAAGAGCAGGCTCAGATAGTTCTAATATTGGGAGGCAGTGGAGGACAGGGGGTCCTGGAGTGCTATGGTTCTTGGGGGATGAAAGAGTTGGAAACAAGTAGTGACTAACAACAAAACTGTAATTCTTCAATGGAAAGGACCTTGTCTTAAATACGTCACTTGCAGAAGTGGGTTGCTACCAGTTTATACCAGTTTGGGAGAACTGTTAGTGGAAATTTGGTGTGGTTCCCCAAACAGATAGTGACCTCTGGCTGGCCACACCCCTGAACCGGTCCCTGCTTGCTCACCCTGCACACCCGATGCTCGCTCGCCCTTCCTGCCCACCCGCTCTGCCCAACCACTACTGGCAGAATCTAGGCACGTACTTCTGCTCACCGGTGCTGGCAAAGGTAAGGCCGAAGGCATTGGCCAGTGGGTGGGCAGGGGAGGGAGAGCGGGTGGAGGGGTGATATCAGCAGTGGGTGGTGGACTGATGCACGTGTAAAGGAAGGGGTGCATGCGGGAGATCATGGCACCGGAGTTCTTCCTGTGTGTTTCCAACAGCTGGTCTGGCCTGTGAGGGAAGTATGTGGGAGATCCTAGCTGAAGTTTACTCGTGAGCAATATTGGCTGGGAGAGGAAGGGAGAAAGGTCAATGGTGCTCACGAATAAATTGAGGCTCCTAAGGGGGGGGTCGAGCCTCCCCACCCACATCATGTTCACTTGAGGGCATTGCTGGCAGCCACTTCCTGCACCTCCCGTCCTGTGCTCTTCCCACTGCTGCTCGGCCTCCTCGATGCACAAAGGCAGGAGGCGGCAGTTTCTTTCACTGCCTGCGAGCTGCTGGCTGGGAGCAGCAGATTGAGTAAACCAGCAATCTGCTGTTTGCCTCTATTCTGCAGTTTACTTGTGAGGAAGTTTACTCGTGAACATGGTGCTCTCAAGTAAACTGCAGATTACAGGAAGCCAGCAGATCCCTTGCTCTGCTACTCGCCTGGCAGAGCGCAGACTGGCAGCTCCGGGTTGTCTCTCAACCGTTGTGTGCAGGGCAAAACCTTGCAAATTAAAGAAAAATTTCTCTTGAGTGTGAGAAGTTAATTGCCTTGCAGTCACAAGAAGTTTTTCTTTGCTGTGGAAAAGTGTTTCCCTGCACGCAACGGCTGAGAGATGACCTGGAGCTGTCACTCTCTGGTAAAATGCACATCTCGCAGTGGGGCGCAATTTGGGGTGGCAGGTGTGGTGGGGGATGGGGGGGAGCTCAGCAAGCTTTGCAGCTGCATGGCTACAAAGGTTGCAGGGCCGGCTCCCATCTCTCTGCCGGCCAGCACTTCCCAAAGCCGCCAGCGTTGCATGCAGCTGATGTGCTGGGCCTGATAGGAGCAGCAGCAACCCTCTCCTGTCTTTCTCCAGCTGGGTGGGAAAAAATGGAGGAGGAGTTCACAAACCAAAGAGATTTGTCTCTGTCAGATGTAAATGCCTTATTCCCTAATGTGTAAATAATGTATATATGGGATATCAGGGGTTAACTTATTCTTTGACTCTTAATGTATTCATAATTCACCACTCCCACTCTTGGCTCCACCCTTTGTATATATAAGGAGCCACCTTCACCATTTTCTTTGCTTCTATCTGTGAATATTCAGTGAATATAGAATGCCTATTATAATTAAAGAGAAATATATTTAAACCTCTAACTCTCATTATTATTATTGAGTCTGATCCTAAAAATATCGCAACAAGCTGGTAGCAGAGGATGGTTAATTGACTCAATAAATACCTAAAAATGTCTAAGAAAGATAGGCCCAACACCAGGGCCTACAGCAAAGAAATAGAAACTGAACAAGAAATAATCAACGAATCCACAAACGCGATTTCGAGAGAATCCGAAGAATACACCACTGAAGAAGAAGAATTAATAAATGAAAATGATGGCCAGGAGGAAATCGAAATAGAAAATAACGAACTCAGGTCAGAGATACTGAAGTTATTAAAAAGCCAGAAGAATGATGAAAGCCTCATCGCGAACCTCCAAGAAAGAGAGAGAGAAAAACATCGCTAAAGAGAAACCCAAAGACCAAAAAACTGTGAGTGATATGACTACAGAGAAAGTCGTTATGAAAAAGAAA
Organism: Pantherophis guttatus; assembly: GCF_059756535.1. Classification (NCBI taxonomy): domain Eukaryota; kingdom Metazoa; phylum Chordata; class Lepidosauria; order Squamata; family Colubridae; genus Pantherophis; species Pantherophis guttatus. Next base: position 286,551,411 of record NC_142064.1, read on the forward strand.
AAATGTGATCCCGCGCGAAATTTTGAATGGCAGCCATCTTGGTTTCAACAAGCCTCCAAAGTGAGCGAAGCAGAGCCAATCAAAATGCTCAGTTCAAAATTTCTGGCGCGAAAAACGTTATCAAACAACGAAAGTGAAAAGGAGGATTCAAACTCTTCGGAAGAGCCAGAATCAGAAAATGAAGACGACTTAACGAAATCCCAAGTAAAGTCAGCAATGAAGACGCTTTTTGCTGCATTTGGGCCAAAATTAAAAATTTCCAAAGCGCCAACGAAGAAGCAAGCGAACAAACCGATACTTCAAGACCTGCACGCTCCCATCCTGACTTCGAGAACGACGACGCCCGAGCCCAGAGAGCCATGTCGATTCCGCCCTACACCGCAGACCGAAGCAAGTGCCAACGCACCCAAAAGAAAGAGAAGAACAGTCGCCGCCATCAGAACTCCTAAGACCGAGCCAGAGACCGACTCGTCTGAAGAGGAGCGGAGCGAGCGAGCTACAATGGAGAGAACCTTCCACGACGACGTCAAAGAAGAAATGAACAACGCGCATGTGCGAAACTACGTAGACGGTCCGGAAAGGCTTGAACTGGCCAGAGAACCGCGCAGACTCGTTGCGAGCATCCCCATGCCGTTTTGCAATTTCCTACACTTGCGAGACCACGGACTACCTCAGGTTGTAAGTAATGGACAAAATAATGTGGGTAACTTACCCAGTGACTTCCCAAAACTTAGGGTTGATGGCATTAATTTACAAGAATGGTATCAACAGCTCCAGGTTGTCTTTATGAAAGAAAATTTACTATTTTTTATCACTAGTCCCCCAAGAAGACCTTGGACTTTAAAAATAGATTGTCTACACCATAAGGCATTTTTCTTAATAATATCTAGTGTGTCTCCTGCAATGTATCATAGCATCAAACCAAATCTAACTGTTTCAGAAATAATTCAATGCATGTTTAATTTGTTTCACAGCGATAGTGTAGCTACCACCACAAGAATGTCTAAGGACTTCTTTTCTTCCAGAGTAAAACCAGGGGTTTCCATAAGTGAGCATTTAATATCTTTAAACAAAATAAGAGCTGAGCTGCATTTGAGGGGGGAAGTGATTTCAGATCAAACAATGAAAAGTGTTATTATCAACTCACTTGATTCATCATGGGATAGTTTTATGTCTCACTTAGACACCATCAATCTAGGATATTTATCAATAGAAAGTCTGTCTAACAAATTGATAGCAGAAGACAATTCAAGAAAAAATCGTTATAGCAATCACACAGAACACAAATCTTTTAGGAAGGTAGCTTTCCAAGAAAAATATAATGAAACTTTTAAATGCCACAATTGTGGGTCCAGGGAACACAATAGAAGAGATTGTCCCAAAATTTCAAAGGAAAGACATAGGTCAGAATATAGGAATAAATACAATTATAGACAGTCTTCCACAGATAGACATAAATATAGAAGCCCACCAAATTACAGAGAAAGTAGAGGGGGCAGAGAAAATTCAAAAGAGAGAAAATCTGGTTCACTGAATGGACTAAATAAACAAGACAGCACTAAAACGCAACAAAATGAGAACAATAATTGGCTTATTGATTCTGGGGCAACTAATCACACCACTAATAACAAAAACATATTGTCTTCATTTACAGAAGATAAGTTTGTAATAAAGGTAGCTAATCAAGAAAAAGTTCAAGTATTAGGCAGAGGGAATGTGACCTTGCCTGGTCTAGGAAAAATAGAGGGGGTATTGTTAATACCAGAAATACCTCATAACATACTAAGTGCCATAAAACTAAGCAGAGATTCTGACATCAATATAGTTTTCTCAAAGGGAAAAGCAACTTTAGAGAAGAATAAAACAAATGTAGGCACTGTGATGATTAAAGGAGGCCTACCCTATCTGATAACAAAAGAAAGATGGTTACATAACATTGATTCAAATATGGAAGATTGTATTGAGGCAGATGATGAAAATATTAGTAACAGTGACAATGATGAATGTAAAATATCTCATGATCACACAGATACACACAATGAGAAGAAACCAAAAATAGGTAAACCAATTCATGACGAGTGTGCTCATATCTTACATAGGAAGTTAGGACATGCAAGTTTTCCTGTAGTACAAAAAATGACTGAACACGCAGAAGGTGTCAAAATAAAAAATTGTGAAAATTATTTGGAATGCTCAGTATGTAAATCTACTAAATTAAAAACTAGTCCCAGGCCAAAAAAATCCACCAGATCAACTAACAAAATTTTTGACTTAGTACACATGGACTTAGTTGGCCCATTAACTCCATCAATCACTTATAGAAAACGTTACTTCCTAACAATAGTAGACGATTACAGTCGCTATGGTTTTGTTTACACATTAAAACACAAGGATGAAACCTTTCAAAAATTTAAGGAATTTTACAAACGCATAGAAACACAACATAATATCAGAATAAAACAAATTATGACAGATAGGGGATGTGAATTCATGTCTAAAGAATTCTCCCAATGGTTAAAGGATAGAGGAATGCTACATTACACGTCTAGTCCATTTTCTGCGTTCCAGAACGGGATTGCAGAGAGAAAGAATTCCACATTACAAACCATGATTAGGTGCACATTAGAGGATGCTGGTTTAGGCAAACAATTTTGGTCAGAAGCCCTACATTATTCAAATTACACTCAAAATAGAACCTGGTCCAGTATTGTGAATAAGACACCATATGAGGTGATGTATAATAGGAAACCAAAATTAGCACACATGCACATATTTGGGGTCACTGCAGACGTACACATACCCAAACAGTTGAGAAGAAAGGGAGAAAACGTATCCAGAAGACTAAGATTTATGGGATATGAAACTGGCACCAAAGGGTACAGATTCATTGATAATAATAATAAATTTATAGTTTCCAGAACAGCTGTGTTCCATGAACAGGCCAACTGGTCTAAATTACATCTTAATGAAATATTTCCAAATAAATGCAAAGATACCAAATCTCGTGAGGAAGGGACAATAGAAAATCAAAATGTCAACAAAAATAAAAACAAAAACAAAACATGGACAAATAGTCAACACAAAATAAAGACAGACACATTAACAAAAAAGGAAGCAAGATATTTGCATGACTACCATAGCAAACCAGAAAGAGCTATTAGGAACAACAGAAATCAAATACCAAATAAATACAGAGATTACATAATGCATATGGATGGTGAACAAATAACACCTAATACATATGAGGAAGTATTAAAACTCCCTCGTGAAGAAAAGGAAAAATGGGAACTAGCTATGAAAAAAGAGATGGAAAGTTTGCAAGGATTAAATGTATTCACACCTGCGATTGCACCTAAAGATAAAACAATTATTGGTACCAGGTGGATTTATAAAATTAAGAACCTAGAAGGAGGCAATACCTTATACAAAGCTAGACTGGTTGCACAAGGTTATGCACAAAAATATCCGGAGGACTATACTGACACATACTCTCCCACAGTAAGAACAGAGAGTGTTAAAACAGCTCTAGTAGTAGCATCCGCACTCAATCTTGATGTATTTCAATATGACATACAGACTGCGTACCTACACGCAAAACTAGATAAGGAAATATATGTAAGAGCACCTCACAGTCAATACACTAATAAAAATGAAATTTGGCTATTGAACAAGAGTTTATACGGATTAAAGCAATCTGGCAAAAGATGGTACGATTGCTTGGTAAAAGTACTTAAGACCATGGATTTCAACGCTACCACTGCTGATAACTGTTTCTTTGTCAAAAAGAGTGATGATCACATTGAATTTGTATTGATTTATGTAGATGATATTTTATATATAGGAAAACACAAAGAGAGAAGAGAAATCTTTGTAAACAAGTTAAATGAACATTTCTCGTTGAAATCTCTAGGTAAAGTAAACAAATACCTTGGTGTACAAATTAACAAAACTAGAAGGGGATTCAAACTTACTCAGAAAGATAAGATTATTGAACTTCTAAACAAATGCAATTTAAACAATGCCAAACCCTGTGACACTCCTATGCAAACTGATTTCCTTAGAAATACTGATGAATCTTCCCCTGAATTCAAGGATAATACATTTTATAGATCAGTCATAGGTTCACTTCTTTATATATCTAATTGGACCAGGCCAGATATTGCATTACCACTCAATTTATTATCAAGACACGTTAGCAAACCAACAATGTATCACTGGGAAGCTGTCAAAAGAATTTTAAGATATCTGAAAAGTACATTAGACTTTTGCCTAGTATTAGAACCTAGTGATAATAAAGAACCAAGACTTACATGTTACGCAGATGCGGATTGGGCTGGAGATATATCATGCAGAAAAAGTACTTCTGGTTATATTTTTCTGTTAAATGACTGTCCAGTTTACTGGTACACTGGTAAACAAGAACTGGTAGCCACTTCAACCACAGAAGCGGAATATGTTTGTTTATCCAAAGCTGCAAATAACCTTGTATGGTTTAATGATTTAATTTCAGATGTTTGGAAAAAACCTGCTTTGCCTTTTGTTATGCATGAAGACAATAAAGCGGCCATTGAAATATCTAGATCCGATGCCATTGGACAAAGATCCAGGCATATAGATATAAAATTTAAACATGTGAGACAATTGTCTCAAGATGGATTTATCAAAGCAGTGCATTGTGATACCTCTGAACAATTAGCTGACATATTGACGAAGCCTTTACCTTCTAAACAGCACAAATACTTAACTTCCAAATTGTATGTCTTATATTGTCCTGAATCTGAATGTAATTGGTGTTGTATAGCGAACCGGCATTTAGAGGGGGATTTGTCAGATGTAAATGCCTTATTCCCTAATGTGTAAATAATGTATATATGGGATATCAGGGGTTAACTTATTCTTTGACTCTTAATGTATTCATAATTCACCACTCCCACTCTTGGCTCCACCCTTTGTATATATAAGGAGCCACCTTCACCATTTTCTTTGCTTCTATCTGTGAATATTCAGTGAATATAGAATGCCTATTATAATTAAAGAGAAATATATTTAAACCTCTAACTCTCATTATTATTATTGAGTCTGATCCTAAAAATATCGCAACAGTCTCTTTCGGCACCAGAGCCAAAGCTAAAAGAAAGTGGAGGGGAGAAAAAGAGGGAGGGTAGGAACAGGGGAAGGGCAAATTTTTCATTGTTTTAATTCCATAGCAATTTCTACTTAGTTGCTGGTTCTATAACAACCAACTACTCTCAAGGTTCAGTGCAAGTATTCCAAACTAACGAGTCTTAATGTCTGGTTAAAATGGGTAGTACTTCCATTTAAAGAAGAAAAGCATAGCTCAGACAATTGCTTTGATTTTTTGCTCCTATATTCTGTTGTTTAGGTATAAATTTTGTTAATGTAGAAATTTTACTTACAGCCTATTAAACAATGGAGCTAGCTGTCTGCCTGCAATCATGTGTATCTATTAGGAGTAAATCCCACTTAAAGGGAGTAGCCTTACTGCCAATTAAACATGCATAGGCTTTACGTAGTTGAGAGATAGGGTATTGATTAGCATCAGGTGTATTATAGAGAGAAATGAGAACTTCTGTAACAACAGATACTTTGTGCCCAGATCACGTGTGTGTGTGTGTGTGAGAGAGAGAGAGAGAGAGAGAGAGAGAGAGACAGAGACAGAGACAGAGACAGAGACAGAGACAGAGACAGAGAGACAGAGAGGAAGGGAGGGAGAGAGAGAGAGGGAGAGAAGAAAGAAAGAGACAAAGAAAGAGAAAGAAAGAAAAAGAAAGAAAGAGAAAGTGTGTGTGAGAGAGAGAGAAGAGGGAGAAACCAAGAAAGACAGAGAGGAAGGGAGAAAGAGATAAGAAAGAAAAAAAGAAAGAAAGGGGAAGAGGGTAGAGAGAGAGACAAGAAAGAAAAAGAGACAAAGAAAGAAAAAAGAAAGAGAAAGAAAGAAAGAGGAAGGAGGGGGGAGAGATACAAGAAAGAAAGAGGAAGAGGAAGAAAAAGAAAGGAAGGGAGAGTGCATGTTTGTGTGTATGAGAGAGACGGATTGTAGGGGCAATACACTGACTTTGTATAAAAAAGAACACCGCTTGGGGGGACCGAAAGCCCTACTAAGCAGGTATATACAAAAATATGAAGGCTATTGCTTAACACATTATAAGCCGCCCTGAGTCTCCAGAGAAGGGCGGCATATAAATCGAACTAATAAATAAATAAATAAATAAATAAATAAATAAATAAATAAATAAATAAAAGAAATGAAAGAAAGAAAGAAAGAGGAAGGAAGGGAGAGAGAGAGAGAGAGTACACTCTGTGCTATAATTTTTAATTGTTCTATTATTTATCATGTGTTAATATTTTACACTTTCCCTACACCTAGAGTGATTTTATTGCCTTTATTTTGCCCAGGGCTACCACATAGTTTTCAGGGATTTATTTATTTTATTTATTTATTTATTTATTTTTATTTCTATACCGCCCTACTCCCGCAGGACTCAGCCAAAAATAAAACATTGTATACAAAATTTAAAAAACAATTTAAAAACAATTAAATAATTTTGGCCCAAATAATTTAAAACAACCCAAATTAAAACCGAATCAATTAAAACTGAGAGGACGGGATCAAGCCAGCCCAGCTAGATGGAATAAGTGTGCTTTTAGGGCCCGACGAAAAGTCCGGAGGTCTGATATTGTACGTATCTCAGGGGGTAGGTCGTTCCAGAGGGCTGGTGCCGCCACAGAGAAGGCTCTCCCCCCTGGGGGTCGCCAGCCGGCACTGTCTGGCCGACGGCACCCTGAGGAGGCCCTCTCTGTGTGAGCGAACCATGCATTCAATGTCTATAGTACAGAGCATAAATATGTGTGCGTTTATTTTGTACATCAGGTTGCATAAATCCATCTTAATATGCTATTCCTGGTATGTGACGCTTTGTATACATACAGAGAAAGAAGCACTCTTGTGATCTTTGACTTTTAGGCTTCTTGTCAATCATGAGTCATAATACTAATGATTGTTTTGAACAATATGCACGAATGGCTATTTTATATGTGAAATTTATGACTCAAATATTTCAATATATTGGTTCTCACTGTCAGGAAGTTTCTCCTTAGTTTTAGGTTGCTTCTCTCTTTGTTCAGTTTCCATCCATTGCTTCTTGTTTTGCCTTCTGGGGTTTTGGAAAATACATTGCCCCCCCCTCTTTCTGGCAGCCCCTTAAAAGCCTGTTGCCTATCACACTCTTGGGCAAAGCATGGGAGCCATTTCCTCCTTTCAGTGGCCCATGAAAGTACATCTATAGTATGTAGATAATAAAGTTGAAAAAAGGTGAACAACATTTTTACAGAACTATAGATACGTTGAGGCTGGGTGTGACAAGGAATGGCTGGGAGGGGAGGGGCCAGGTGAGGCACCGGTTGACATGAGTGACATTGAGTTGGCCACACCCACCTAGTCACATGACGATCAAACCACACCCAGTGTCAAATGACCATCAAGACATGCCCACAAAATAAGCCACGCCCACAGAACCGGTAGTAAAATATTTTACAACCCATCCCTGCTCACTTGGCCTTAGAGTTGGACAGAAGTAGCGACTAACAACAAAACTGTAATTCTTCAACAGAAACGACCTTGTCTTAAATCCCTCACTTGGCCTTAGAAATATCTCTTTCCCACTCAGGGTTCATACTCATGTCCCATGTGCTGCACAAAAACATGCCTGGCTCACCCTTTTTAAGTGACATGTTCTCATGATTTCATCCCCACTCATTCTCACTATAGTTCTAGAAATTAGGCAGTAATGTTTAGTCTTATTTCACCAGCATGGCAGCTGCATGAATTGAAAATACAAATTAGAGATATAACTCAATAATACCTCATTTGAGGTTGACAGCCCAAGTTGGTGAAGATTTTTGTCTTCATATCTTAACTGGAACAAAGATTTGGGTGATTTTCAAAGGGGAGAGGCTTTGCAATATTTTACTTAGTCCAGGAGAAACCTTTTCTTGATCTACTGCTCAGAAGTTTCTTTCTTAAGCACAGTTTCATTGTATTTTAGTAAATCAATCTAATAAATAAAAATTTGGCAGATATTTTAGAATGAATGTTGTTTTTTTGCTTAGTCTCTGCCTGAGTCCAAATGTGTGGACAGTTGTCACCCTGGATTTGTAAAACGGGCTCGGAAAGAAGAACCCATTTGCTGCTATGATTGTATTCCTTGTCCAGAGGGGACCATCTCCACAAAGGAAGGTGAGTAACACCAGAGGAACTCTGGCTTTCCTGTCTCTCGGTATCAGCTGTCATCCAAAGAAGGTCTTTCTTGGAATGTGAAAGGAGAGACTAAAAAAATAATATTACTTATTGTTTTCTCAGATACTGAAAAATGCACCAAGTGCCCAGATGACAAATATCCTATGGATGACAGAATCCAATGTATCCCCAAAAGAATAACCTTCCTGTCCTATGATGAATACCTGGGCATCATCCTGGTCTCCTTTGCTGTACTCTTGTTTCTAACAACAGGCCTTGTTTTAGTCATATTCCTTAAATACCTAGAAACTCCCATTGTCAAAGCTAACAACCGGGACCTGTCCTACATCCTCCTGGTTTCCCTCTTGCTTTGCTTCTTGTCCTCCTTTTTCTTCATTGGCCGACCAAGGAAAGCCACCTGCCTTCTCCGACAAACAATGTTCAGCATCATCTTCTCAGTAGCTGTGTCTTGTGTGTTAGCCAAAACAATCATGGTAGTGCTGGCCTTCCTGGCCACGAAACCAGGGAACAGGGTGAGGAGATGGTTGGGGAAGAGCTTGGCCAACTCCATCATCCTTTCTGGTTCTGCTGGAAAAATGGTAATTTGTGCAATCTGGCTGGGAGTTTCTCCTCCGTTTCCTGATTTTGACCTGCACTCCCAATCAGGAGTGATCATCCTTCAGTGCAATGAAGGCTCTGTGACCATGTTTTATGTGGTTCTCTGCTACATGGGTTTCCTTGCTGCCATTTGCTTCACAGTGGCTTTCCTGGCCAGGAACCTGCCTGGGGCATTCAACGAAGCCAAACTGATCACCTTCAGCATGCTGGTCTTCTGCAGTGTCTGGATCTCCTTCCTGCCCACCTACTTGAGCACCAAAGGGAAATACATGGTGGCTGTGCAGGTTTTCTCCATCTTGGCTTCTGGGGCTGGCCTGCTGGGCTGCATCTTCTTCCCCAAGTGCTACATTATCATCCTGAGACCAGATCTAAATACTAAGGAACATTTAATGATAAAAGTCGGTATCTGATCATGAAGTAGTTTCTTAGGCTCTTAAAACTTAATTATTTATTGCAGTTATTATTGAGTTTGTTTGCTTGTTTTGAAAATGAAGGCAAGGGTGAAATCTAATTTTTTTCCCTACCGGTTCTGTGGGCGTGGCTTGGTGGGGGAGTGTCCTGTGACTGAGTGGGTGTGGTCAACTCGATGTCACTCATAGCCATGCCCACTTAGTCAGAAGACCCCCTCCCTCCAAGCCACGCCCACAGAACCCGGTAGGAAAACTTTTTAAATTTCTATTCAGCCGGCGTGTCCTTACCTTTCTCCTGCGGTTCCACCCACCCGCCCCATTCCCCGACTCCTACTGCTCACATTTATCCTGCAGCTGGCTGTCAGGGAAGGCAAGCGCTTGAAAGGTACCGGAGTCGCTCACTCTCCTTCTTGAATGAGCCGCTCTGGTCCCTGCACCGGCTGGGCAAGCACACATCCAACCTGCCACTGAATTAAATAAATGGTGTGTGCTTGTGCAGCCAGTGCGTGGACCAGAATGGCTCATTCAAGAAGGAGAGTGAGCGACTCCGGTACCTTTCGGGCGCTTGCCTTCCCTTACATCCAGCTGCGGGATAAATGTGAGCGGTAGGAGTCGGGGAATGGTGCATTCCCCGACTCCGGGGAATGGGGCAGGTGGGCGGGTGGGCGGGTGGGTGGAGCCTCCAGCTGCCATTGCTACCAGTTCTCTGAACCACCGGCCATCATCGCTACCTACTGTCCTGAGCCAGTCCGAACCGGGAGCATTTCACCCCTGAATTAAGGTTACTTAAAATCAAAAGAAATAAACATACAAAAAATGTAAGACTAATTTAAGATAATTATCAAAGTGTAAAATAAATTAATTAATAATTTAAATTGTGATGAAACTAGTGAAGGACAAGATAAGAAATGAAATAGTTATATTAACATAATGCATCTTCAGAGGAGACAAGACTTCCCAGATTGGGGTGAGGGGGAGGGATATGACATCATCTATCTCCAGTCCTCAACACAGTCCTCTCAGCAGTTCCAAAAAGGCTCCACCCCCATTTGCACCACTCAGGTGTCCCTGATAACAAAGATAAACCTCCAGGTGACTTTTATGACTCTCTAAAAGGATGAAAATGACCAGCTGTCTGCAAGGAGTATAAATCCTTCCATTCCCCACCATCCAGTCAGAGCTGAAGAAGCTTCTTGGATGAGTAGTGAAATGTCTTCAAAGAAAAAGTAACAGTCCAGTTACCTCTTGAAAGAGCACCTTTGAGACATCAGCATACTAGAAAACTGCACTTCAACTGTAGTCTCAAATGATGATGAAATTGAACAAAATAAAACAAAATAAAGAGTGAGTAGACAGGTCTTCATTGCAAGGGGTGGAACTTCCATTTCACTGGGGACAGAACTTTACCTCAAATTTTGGATATTATGGGTATCAAATAAAATACCATATTTTGTTCCTTAAGCTTTAAGACCTGATTCTGTAGATAGCTTCAGATCCCAATGATGGAGCATCACAATGGAGATGGTTGATGAACTAAGAGGCAATCCCACCCACCCCCACATATCCAGCTCCTTCCCTCCCTATTGCTTAACTATAATTCTATTTTGATTGTAGTTTCCATTTTATTTATTTTAGAAATATTTCTCTTTTAGGATTTTAATGGTATAAGTTTCCCAGAGTTGTTTCGAAACAAGATGGGTGGCAAATAAGCTGAATGAACGAACGAACAAACAAACAAACAAACCAGCAAACAAACGAATGTTTGAAGCAAGTTTACCAGCCAGTGGGTGGGATCCTCTTCAGTCCATTTAAAAAGAAAGAATATCACATCTTTCTGACTTTATAAAATCTTTATTTTTTGCAATCTGTTGTAATATACTGTAAAGAGGTGATTTTAGAGTCATTTTTGGAAAACTTTCCCCAGCTGAAACTGGGGAAAGTCTAAAACTCTTTTGGCCAGGTGTTCAGAGCCATTAATGAACCCAGTTCCTGACGTGCCAGGAATGAGCTCATCCTCCCTTGAGCTGACCGCTTTTTCTTTTGGTAAAGTTTTTTTTAAATTTTTTAAACACATAAACAAACATACAATACATCTTTTCTGAACAGAATATTGGCCCGGTCTTAAATTTGTACAGATATTTGTTCTGTTTAACACAATTTTATATGTTCAATTTTCCTCATAGCATTTATTCTCTCTAATTTTAAGAAACCAATATTACTCTTCATCATAACTTCTCATCCTATTATAGTTCAAATTTTCTTTTCCTTCCTTAAAATTTGAACCCCTAAATTTACATCCATATAACATAGTACAATCCCCAATTATTTCCTTAAATTCTCTTAGTCTAATCACCAATAATTCTCTTATTAGCTATTCCAAATAATACAATTCAATATATTAGTAGAAACCAATTAAATAAATAGAGAAACCAGCAATCCAAAATTAATAGGGCTATCAATGCATGTAACATAGATGTCTGTGCGAGTAAGATTTTTTTTTAATATACTTTATTGAGATTTTTTACAAAACAAAAAAGAAGTAAAAAAGAAAAGAGAAAAAGGATAAACAAACATTTAAACAAAAACATAAAACACATAAGTATAATAAACATTTTCAATTTGTATCGGATGTGCAGTGTTTTAACTATTTACATAAATAATACTTGGTGACATTTCAGCTCACTTTTAACCAGTATTTAACACACCTTTAGATCTTTCTTTCATTTTATCATGCAACCACTTGTACCACCTTTCCCACACCATATAGTAAACTGACTTCTCATCATTTAATTCATAAGTTAATTTAGTCATCTCTGCGCACTCGAGTATTTTCTTAATTGTAAGCTCTTCTGGTGGTTGGGTTTTCTCTTTCCAGTACTGTGCGTATGCCAATCTAGCGGCTGTAATTATGTGGATCATTAAATGTGTCATTTCCTTTCTATATGGCTTCTTTATTATTCCCAGGAGGAAAATCTCTGGTGTTAATTCAATATCTTCGTCAATTATTTCATATAACCACCTCCTAATTTTATTCCAGTATCCTTTCGCTTCCGGGCATGTCCACCACATGTGAAAGAAGGTGCCTTGACCGTGGCCACATTTCCAACAATTGGGATGTATATTGGGATATATCTTCGCTAGTCTGGCCGGGGCTAGGTACCATCTATGAAACATTTTGTAATGGTTTTCCTTATATGCCACCGCTCTAGTCAGTTTAAGATTTCTGTTCCATGCCTCCTCCCATTCCCCAAAATTTATATCGCGCCCTATATTTTTCTCCCATGCAATTATTTGGTTCTTTGTGACATCTTCGAACTTATCGTTACTTAATAAATAATTGTATAGTTTTGCCAGAATCTTTTTATTTGTTCCCATCAGGACTTTATCCAGTCCATTTGGTCCAAGTTCTAGACCATATTGTTCTTTGTCTCTCTGATATCTGGATTTTACTTGTGAGTAGGTCCACCAATCTAAAATTATTCCTTGCTCTCGTAAGGTGTCATTTGATTTAAGCCTCCCTCCTTCGTCTAAAATATCTTTATATCTGCCCATTTTCTCCCTCTCCCACCTATTTGGGTGGGTCAGGGCCTCCATCGTTGAGAGCCAATTTGGGATTTTTTTGTAATATTTTTGCCTAATCTGGGTCCATGTTTGTATCAAGGAGTCTCTAATTTTGTGTCTATGGAAATGTGTCCTCCTTTTCTTCTCCGTGTCCCAAATATGGGCGTGCCACCCTTTTTGCAAGTCATGGCCTTCTAAGGTAAGAATCCTCTCATTTTTCAGGGTGATCCAATCTCTTATCCAAACTAGTTTAGCTGCCCTGTAGTATGTTTCCCAAACCGGGAGTCCAAATCCACCTATATCTCTTTTGCCCCTTAAAATTTTAATGGAAAATCTCAGTTTTTTCCCCTCCCATATAAATTCTCTGATAATTTTGTCTAGTTCTAGAAAGAATTTTTTATCTAAATTTATCTAAAAATATTTTGGAATAAGAATAATATTCTGGGGAGGATGTTCATCTTAATTGTAGCTATCTTGCCCAAAAGTGATAGTCTTATTTTTTTCCAGCTATCTAGGTCTTGTTTTATTTTTCTAATTAGGGGAGTATAATTATCGTCTTTCGGGGTCGAACATCTTGATGTAATCCAAATTCCTAGGTATTTAATTTTTTTGGCAACCTGTAATCCTAATACCTCTTCTATTTCGTTTTTCTGGTTCTTGATCAATACTTTGGTTTTAGTTTTGTTCAGTATGAAGCCTGCCACCTCTCCATATTTACTTAGTTCCTCTAATACTTTAGGTCCTGATTCTATGGGGTCTTCAAGGATTAGAGCTACGTCGTCCGCAAATGCTTGCGTCTTGTAAGTCTCCTTCCTGATCTTCAATCCTTTTATTTGCTCATTAGTTCTAATTTTCCACAGAAGAACTTCTAGGGCCAAAATAAACAATAAAGGGGATAGGGGACAACCTTGCCTTACTCCCTTACTAATTTGGAATGTTTTGGTCCTATCCCCGTTCACCAGGATACTTGCCTTTTGGTTATTATAGATAGATTTAATCATCATTTCAAAATTTGTTCCGAATTTCATAATCTCAATTTGTTTAATCATAAATTTCCAATTTAGATTGTCAAATGCCTTTTGAGCATCGACAAAAATCAGAGCCATCTGTTTTCCGGGGTGTTCTTCATAGTACTCTAGCGTGTCTAGCACGATTCTCAAATTATCCCTAATTTGTCTCCCCGGTAAAAATCCGTTCTGGTCTTTGTATATCCAATTATTTAAAACCTTTTTCATTCTTTCTGCCATTATACCCATGAATAATTTGTAGTCAGTATTTAGGAGCGAAATTGGTCTGTAATTTTGGATTTGTTTTGGGTCGGCACCTTCTTTCAGCACAAGTGTAACATGTGCCTCTTTCCATGACTCTGGAATTTTATGGTCTAACAGTGCGTCATTAAAAATTTCTACTAATTTCAGCTGGAGTGTTTCTTCTAATTTTTTATATATTTCCCCTGAGAATCCGTCAGGTCCTGGCGCTTTATTGTTTTTCAATTTAGAAAGGGCTATTTTTAATTCTTCAATTGTAATCTTTCTGTTGAGCATTTCTTTCTTGTCATCAGTTATTTGTGGGAGCTCTGCTTTTATTAAATATTGTTCTATTTTGTCATCCGGTATCTCCTCTTCTTTATATAGGGATTCGTAGTATTCTCTCACCCTATCCCGTTTTTCTTCCTCGTTAATCAATAATTTGCCCTTAGAATCTTCTAAAGTATGAATTATTCCTTTTTCCTTTTTCCTTTTTTAATTTATAGGCCAGCCATCTGCCCGATTTGTTGGTATTCTCAAAAAGATTTTGTCTGTGCGAGTAAGATTATCACCCCTGGTGTCAACTAAAACTAAGCATTTAATAGCGAGTGCCATACCATGTGCATTAATCAAACAGGTGGCAAGAAAGTAGGGGCAGTCAGGCACGACACAGGTTATGTAGACAGTAAACAAAGGGTCAATCAAAATGGACTCAAATGTCTATACACCAATGCACAGAGTATGAGGAATAAACTGGGTGAATTAGAAATTCAAGTAAATGAGGGCAGATATGATACTGTTGGCATTACGGAAACTTGGTGGGATGAAACCCACAAATGGAACATACAGTTAGAGGGATACAAACTATTTAAAAGAAATAGACGAAATAAAAGAGGAGGTGGAGTTGCACTATATATAAGAAATAACTACATCTCTACAGAAATAGAGCACAAAAATGATGAAAATTATCTTGAATGCATTTGGGTCAATATTAAAGGGTGGGGGAATGTCCTTGCCATAGATCTATATTATAGGCCACACAACCAAACAGAGGAAGTAGATGAACTTTTTGCTAGTCAGCTAACTAAGGTATGTAGGAAGCAGATTGCAATAGTAATGGGGGATTTTAACTACCCTGACATCAACTGGGAGACAAACTCTGCACCAGGTGGAAGATCCAACACGTCTCAAAGATCACCCCAAAGTTGATATCTGTAAAGCAAATGAAATTTCACTATCACATGAGCAATTTTAAAATCACTTCCAATTTGTGATTCAGACCAGTGCCCTATAGAACAGTGACTATCTATGCTTTTTCACTATACTTTTCTCCAGTTTCTCCTCTGCACGTGGAGGTCCAGAGGTAGTTCAGGATCCCCAGAGGAGATGTCTTCTTACTTATTATTATTATTAACATCCTGGTTTGTGAGATCTCTCATGATATTCCTCCACTGATTGCCTTTGGTGTAAACATCAGACTGAAGCAACTTGAAAGGAATCTTACATGAGAAAAGGATAAATGTCTCAGATCAAACTCCATGTGGCACAAATTTTGGGACATTCAGGGACTGTACTTCTTGAATGTACCTTTCCTTTTTCTCCTTTCCAAGTGCAGTTCTGTTTATCTCTCTCCCAGTCAAGAAAGTTACTCTCATTTTCATCTTGTGACAGTGCTTTGAATTCTTCAAACTCTCTTGTTCTTCCTTAGAAAGAGGAAGGGGATTGATTCAGCCCCATGAATTATGGACCTCCTCCTTCTGCTTCTGCTGATGATGATGTCCAAGCCAGTCTCTGGGAAGCTGAGAATGAAGTGCCTGCTGAGTTTGGAGGAACATGAGGGAAGAAAACTACGGAGCTATTACAGGCCAGGAGACCACCTCCTTAGTATCGTCACCTTTGCCATATTCATATCCCATATAATGCTGTCTTTCAACACAGCTCCTTATACTCAAGCTGCCTCGTAAGTCATTCAGTGTGATGGAGTTGCATTCCTTCCATTTGCAGTCCTAACACTCTTCTTTGTTTCTTTCAATTACTCTTATATTGGAAGACCTGTTTAATTTCTTGAATCATTTAGATTTCCATGGATTCTCTCTTATGCCTTATTTTAAGAGACCAAAATCCACAGATGGAACAACCCCGCCCCCCCAAGTCCAAATTATTTCCCCCTCTCGTAGAATCCTGAGTTAATCACAACTATCTTATTGAAAAGTTTGTAGTTTCCTCTGCCCCACCCATTTCCCTATTTTTATAACCATTCATTGATATTCAATGCCTGATCCTGGTATGGAATAGAGGATGGCTTGTTTTTAGAATGGCTTTTCTGGATCATTTATAAATCCTCTTTACTGATGACGCTATTTTAATGATTGAATAATTTTGAATCTTGGTCATTGCACAAATTAAAAATAATTACAAATAATGTAATTACAAATTAGATTACAAATAATGATATATTTTAAATATTAAAACTCCATCCTACGTTCTCAACACTCATAACAATTAAACGGTGATGGGCGACGATCATTTGATTCTTGTTTTGGACACTTTTGGCTAAAGACTGAATGGGCTTGTGGAGAGAAAGAGGAACAAATGAAAATATGTTTTGTTGTTGTTGTTAGAGATGATGCTATGATGAACATTTTTTTACAGTAGTTTATTTACAGATCCAGGAAGACTCCTAAGCTTCATTTTTGCCATTCAGCAAGTCAATAAGAAACCTCAGCTTTTGTACAATCTCACACTTGGCTACAACATCCATGACAATTATTTCAACACCCTTGGCACTTCAGATGCCTTGCTGGACATTCTATCGACTGGAGAAGCCAATGTTCCCAACTACAGCTGTGGAAAGAAGGACAACCTGATGGCTGTTCTTGATGGATCTCTTGATGACATCTCCATTCAGATGTCAACATTAGTAGGCCCCTACAAAGTCCCACAGGTGTGTTTGTGTGTTTCTCTACCTGGCAAAGTGAGCAGGTATTTGGTGGGTGGGTAATAGATTCAATCATACCTTTTCTATGGAAATCATGAACTGCTTTTCTCATGGCCATTGTCATGGCTAGGGATTGGGATCCACAGCAGGTCTAAACATTTAATTGAGCAAGACTTGAGCAGCTGGACACAATGTTAAATAGGGAACATTTAAGCAAACCTCTAAAATGAACTGATTTGCATTTGCAGTGCTCTAGAGATAGAAGACGTAGCACACCTATTATCTGAATGTCAATTTTATTAGAAAAGAGAAAGAGCAGTATCTCAGACCTCAGATTAGATAAATGATTATATTCAATCTTGTTAATATTATGCATTTTGTATTCTTTATGTTGATATGGCTTAAGGGTTAAGAATAATAGACGATTCCAGGGGTCACCAAACTTTCGGAACTCAGGGACCACCAAATTCATTATTTTAAATCCTGTGGATTTTAGAAAAAGATAAATAGTATTTAGTGCAATATAAAAATGCAAATAATTTTTTTGCAGACCACCAAAATTTTCTCGCAGACCACCAGTGGTCCTTGGACCACCAGTTGGTGACTTCTGGACTATTCTAATATGTTTGTGAGAACCACATTGGATGTGTTAAAAGCTTACATTTTGCACTTGATCTGATCTAACCATAATACACCATTCTTCATTGCTTTTTCAGATCAGTTATGGAATTGTTTCAGAGGCTCTGAGTGATAAAAGACAAATTCCTTTTTTCCATCAGATTCTCCCCCAAAATGGGATCCAGTATCCAGGAATTGTCCAACTCCTCCTCCATTTCAGATGGACTTTGATTGGTCTCTTTGCACCAGACACAGAGGAGGGAGAGAATTTCATGAGAACTTTCACTCCTATGCTTGTCAGAAATGGAATTTGTGTGGTTATCTCAATGAGTAGACATATAGAACCTCTCAGAAATGCCATCTCTAAGTGGGGAAAAGTCAATGTCTTTGTTCACTTCAGAGAATTTGCTTCCCTTGTGGATAGATTTTGCCACATTCATTTAGCAATTGAAGGTTTGCCAGGACCCATTGAAGGGAAAGTCTGGATCACCACAATTGTGGAGAAATTGCCAATGATAAGGCATACAGTTTTCAAATATATCCATAGCATTTGGGTCTTTCCTTTTCAGGAAAGAAAATGGCCAAATGATGACGCCTTTCAACTGAATCTTTTCAAGGATTCCAAATTCGAAGACCAGTCTTTTTGCTGTTCTTTTTCAAAGCATGTCCTTTCTGTCAAGGGCCGGAGACGATGCACCCAGATAGCACCACTGGACATGCAAGAGAAAAGGAATAGAATTCAGATACAAAATGAGCACCGTTTTTATACTGTTGCTAAGACTCTGGCCCATGTTTTGAATGTTGCATATTCCTCAATATCTAGGAGGAGAAAAACAGAGAAGAAAGAGAGTTTGGGGACTCTAAGGCTAGAGCCATGGCAGGTATGGGCTCCTGACAAGGATCTATCATATCTAGTTCCTATTTAGAAAAAAATCCAATGCTGATGTAGGGGAACCATTGTTCTCCAAAAAACCAGCAGGTTTGGCCAAGCAGAGGCCAGATTTAGTTCACAGGATTATGTTCCAAAGAGCAGGCATAGTGACAATTATATTTTGATATTAAACACTGCTATTATAAAATTGTTTAAAATGTATATATTGTAAATAAATTCCTGTACTAGTGGGTTTGTAATTAGCATGATAGAATTTTATACTCATAACTGTCAGCTAAACCTGGGAGCATTTAGCTTAATCCCTCCTCACTGCAGGAATCCAATTAAAGCTTTACAGTATGATGGCTACTCAGTCTTTGCATTTAGCCGCGGCATTTACCCTAACCCTAACCCTAACTCTAACCCTAGCCCTAACCCTAACCCTAGCCCTAGCCCTAACCCTCACTCCACCCGTAACTCACTACTCACTTCCAGGAGTCCGATCCTGACCAGACCAAGGTTGACTTAGCTTTCCATCCTTCCAAGGTTGGTAAAATGGGTACCCAGATTGTTGGGGGCAATATGCTGATTCTATAAACCACTTATGAGCGCTGTAAAAGCACT
Organism: Pantherophis guttatus; assembly: GCF_059756535.1. Lineage (NCBI taxonomy): Eukaryota > Metazoa > Chordata > Lepidosauria > Squamata > Colubridae > Pantherophis > Pantherophis guttatus. The sequence continues at coordinate 286,570,555 of NC_142064.1, forward strand.
GTGAAGTGTTATATAAGTCTAGGTGTTATTGCTATTCAGGCAAATAGTGAAGAGGGGATTGAACTTCTCTTATTCACAAGCTCAGCTTTAAAATTGCTCCTCCTTTTAGGATGTTTCAAGTTGCTTTCAAAATTCCTGGATGTTTCAATTCTAGTTCCATCCCTTTTTGGAGAAGAATGAGTTTTGCAATTTTTCCTCGGAGAAACTGTACTTGGACCAAAGTGGAAATGTAGCAGCAGATCTGAATATCATAAGTTGGTTGCTTTTCCCCAAGGAGGATCCCATCAAAGAGCAACTGGGGAGTTTTGAAAGTCAGAGGCTTATTATCAACCAAGATGCTCTTTCACGGCTAAAGATGCTCAACAAGGTGGTTGAAATATTGGCAATTTTTCTCTGTCTGTATGGTTGGTGTTGGGGTCCCCTGAAAGAGCAGGCTCAGATATTTTTAAAGAGCCCATATCTGTCCACAGTTATTCATACATTTGTTACACTCCACTGGGATAGGCCTCCTGCTGCTAGGAAGGTCATCCAAGGTGTTCGATCAATGTGGAACCTCTATGACTTGTCCGATATGAGATAATGCCTTAAACTAGAAAACTGAAGTACTGAAAATTATGTTGACTGTTCCCCCCCAAGTCTTTCTTGACAGTTGTAATAATGAGGGTAAATTTATAATAAAATGCTACTTAGATTTGGTGTTTGGCTTGTAATCCATCTAAAAACTCCTTGAATGCAATTGTTTATCTTGATTGTCAGCTACCTTAAGTCTTCCACTGAAAAGAAGAATTGTCCAAATTTAAGCAATAAATAAATGTGGGTCTGTCTTTCCATGTCATCTAATTGTAGTTCTAATATTGGGAGGCAATGGAGGACAGGGGGTCCTGGAGTGCTTTGGTTCTTGGGGGATGAAAGAGTTGGAAATAAATAATGACTAGCAACAAAACTGTAATTCTTCAATGGAAAGGACCTTGCCTTATATACCTGACTTGCAGAGGTGGTTTGCTACCAGTTTGGACCGGTTCGGGAGAACTGTTAGTGGAAATTTGGCATGGTTCCCCGAACAGGTAGTGACCTCTGGATGGCCACGCCCATTAACCGGTTCCCACTTGGTCACCCTGCCCACCCGATGCTCGCTCGCCCTGCCTGTCCACCCGCTGTGCCCAACCACTACTTGCAGAATCTAGCCACGTACTTCTGCTCACCGCTGCTGGCAAAGGTAAGGCCGAAGGGCATTGGCCAGTGGGTGGGCAGGGGAGGGAGAGCTGGTGGAGGGGTGATACCAGCAGTGGGTGGTGGACCGATGCACGTGGGGAGGGAGGGGAGCATGTGGGAGATCGTGGCACCAGAGTTCTTCCTGTGCGTTTTCCCCAGCCGGCCTGGCCTGAGAAAGAGGCACATGAGAGATCTTAGCTGAAGTTTACTTGTGAGCAATAATGGACGGGAGAGGACGGGAGAAAGGCCAATGGTGCTCACGAGGAAATTGAGGCTGCTAAGGGGGGGGGGTCGAGCCTCCCCACCCACAACATGTTCACTTGAGGGCATTGCTGGCAGCCAATTTCTGCACCTCCCGTCCTGTGCTCTTCCCGCTGCTGCTCGGCCTCCTCGATGCACAGAGGCAGGAGGCGGCAGTTTCTTTCATTGCCTGCAAGCTGCCAGCTGCCTCTATTCTGTAGTTTACTTGTGAGCAGGTTTAGTCATGAACATAGTGCTCTCAAGTAAACTGCAGATTACAGGAAGCTGGCAGATCCCTGGTTTACTTGCTCTTATCCTCGCCTGGCAAAGCACAGACTGGCAGCTCCGGGTTGTCTCTCAGCCATTGTGTGCAGGGAAAAACCTTGCAAAGTAAAGAAAAATTTCTCTTGAGTGGGAGAAGTTAATTGCCTCGCAGTCGCAAGAAATTTTTCTTTACTGTGGCAAAGTGTTTCCCTGCACACAACTTCTGTAACAACAGATACTTTGTGTCCAGACCAGGTGTGTGTGTGTGTGTGTGTGTGTGTGTGTGTGTGTGTGTGTGTGTGTGAGAGAGAGAGAGAGAGAGAGAGAGAGAGAGAGAGAGAGAGAGAGAAGAAAGAAAGAGACTGAGAAAGAGAAAGAAAGAAAGAAAAAGAAAGAAAGAGGAAGTGTGTGTGTGAGAGAGAGAGAAGAGAGAGAGACAAAGAAAGACAGAGAGAAAGAGAGAAAGAGCCAGGAAAGAAAGAAAGAAAGAAGGAAAGAAAGAAAGAAAGAAAGAAAGAAAGAAAGAAAGAAAGAAAGGAAAAAGAGGAAGAGAGATAGACAAGACAGAGAAAGAAAAAGAAAAAGAAGAGGAAGGAAGGGGAGAGAGAGAGAGAAGAAAGAAAAAGAGACAAAGAAAGAAAGAGAACGAAAGAAAGAGGAAGGAAGGGAGAGAGAGACTAGAAAGAAAGAAAGAAAAGAAAGAAAGAAAAAGAAAAAGAAAGGAAGGGAGAGACAGTGTTTGTGTGAGAGAGAGAAAGAGAAGAAAGAAAGAATGAGACAGAAAGAGAGAAAGAAAAAAAGAAAGAGGGAAGGAGAGAGAGATAGAAGAGAGAGAAAGAGGAAGGGAGAGAGAAAGGGAGAGAGAGAAAATTGTGCTAATATTTTTAATTGTTCCATTATTTATCATGTGTTAATATTTTACACTGTCCCTAATCCTAGAGTGATTTTATTGCCTTTATTTTGCCCAGGGCGACCACATATTTTTCAGGGATTTACATGCATTCAATGTCTATAGTCCAGAGCATAAATATGTGTGTGTTTATTTTGTACATCAGGTTGCATAAATCCATCTTAATATGCTATTCCTGGTATGTGATGCTTTGTATACATACAGAGAAAGAAGCACTCTTGTGATCTTTGACTTTTAGGCTTCAGCCATAAACATCAACCATAATACTAATGACTGTTTTGAACAATATGCACGAATGGCTATTTTATATGTGAAATTATGACTGAACTATTTCGGCACCTATATTGGTTCTCACTCTCCGGAAGTTTCTCCTTAGTTTTAGGTTGCTTCTCTCTTTGTTCAGTTTTCATCCATTGCTTCTTGTTTTGCCTTCTGGGGTTTTGGAAAATACATTGCCCCCCCTTCTTTCTGGCAGCCCCTTAAAAGCCTGTTGCCTATCACACTCTTGGGCAAAACATGGGAGCCATTTCCTCCTTTCAGTGGCCCATGAAAGTACATCTATAGTATGTAGGTAATAAAGTTGGAAAAAGGTGAACAACATTTTTACAGAATTATAGATATGTTGAGGCTGGGTGTGACAAGAATGGCTGGGAGGGGAGGGGCCAAGCGAGGCACCCATTAACGTGAGTGACATTGAGTTGGCCACACCCACCCAGTCACATGACCATCAAGCCACACCCAATGTCAAATGACCATCAAGCCATGTCCACAAAATAAGCCACACCCACAGAACCGGTAGTAAAAAATTTGTACAATCCACCCCTGCTCACTTGGCATTAGAGTTGGACACAAGTAGCGACTAATAACAAAACTGTAATTCTTCAACGGAAATGACCTTGTCTTAAAACTCTCACTTGGCTTTAGAAATACTCCTTTCCACACAGGGTCCCATATGCTGCAGAAAAACATGCCTGGCTCACCCTTTTTAAGTGACATGTTCTCATGATTTCATCTCCACTCATCCTCAGTATAATTCTAGACACTAGGCAGTAATGTTTAGTCTTATTTCACCAGCGCGGCAGCTGTATGTAATGAAAATATAAGTGTACAGATATAACTAAATAATACTTCATTTGAAGTTGACACCCTAGTCTATGATGAATTTTTTCTCCATATCTTAACTGGAGCAAGGATTTGGATTATTTTCAAAGGGGAGTGGCTTTACAATGTTTTATGTTTTCCTGATCTATTGCTCAGAAGTGTCTTTCTTAAGCACAGTTTCATTTTATTCTAATCATCAATCAATCTAATAAATAAGAATTTGGCAGATATTTTAGAATGAATTTTGTTTTTCTGCTTAGTCTCTGCCTCAGTCCAAATGTGTGGACAATTGTCACCCTGGATTTGTAAAACGGGCTCGGAAAAAAGAACCCATTTGCTGCTACGATTGTATTCCTTGTCCGGAGGGGACCATCTCCACACAGGAAGGTGAGTAACACCAGAGGAACTCTGGCTTTCCTGTCTCTCAGTATCAGCTGTCATCCAAAGAAGGTCTTTCTTGGAATGTGAAAGGAGGGACTATAACAATAATATTACTTATTGTTTTCTCAGATACTGAAAAATGCATCAAGTGCCCAGATGATAAATATCCCACTGATGACAGAATCCAATGTATCCCCAAAAGAATAACCTTCCTGTCCTATGAAGAACTTCTGGGCATCATCCTGGTCTCCTTTGCGGTACTCTTGTTTCTAACAACAGGCCTTGTTTTAGTCATATTCCTTAAATACCTAGAAACTCCCATTGTCAAAGCTAACAACCGTGACCTGTCCTACATTCTCCTGGTTTCCCTCTTGCTTTGCTTCTTGTCCTCCTTTTTCTTCATTGGCCGACCAAGGAAAGCCACCTGCCTTCTCCGACAAACAATGTTCAGCATCATCTTCTCAGTAGCTGTGTCTTGTGTGTTAGCCAAAACAATCATGGTAGTGCTGGCCTTCCTGGCCACAAAACCAGGGAACAGGGTGAGGAGATGGTTGGGGAAGAGCTTGGCCAACTCCATCATCCTTTCTGGTTCTGCTGGAAAAATTGTCATTTGTGCAATCTGGCTGGGAGTCTCTCCTCCATTTCTTGATTTTGACCTGCGCTCTCAATCAGGAGTGATCATCCTTCAGTGCAATGAAGGCTCTGTGACCATGTTTTATGTGGTTCTCTGCTACATGGGTTTCCTTGCTGCCATTTGCTTCACAGTGGCTTTCCTGGCCAGGAACCTGCCTGGGGCCTTCAACGAAGCCAAACTGATCACCTTCAGCATGCTGGTCTTCTGCAGCGTCTGGATCTCCTTCCTGCCCACCTACTTGAGCACCAAAGGGAAATACATGGTGGCCGTGCAGGTTTTCTCCATCTTGGCTTCTGGGGCTGGCCTGCTGGGCTGCATCTTCTTCCCCAAGTGCTACATTATCATCCTGAGACCAGATCTAAATACTAAGGAACATTTAATGATAAAAGTCAGTATCTGATCATGAAGTAGTTTCTTAGGCTCATAACACTTATTTATTGCAGTTATTATTGAGTTTTTAATGCTTCTTTTGACAATTATGGTTATTTAAAATCAAAAGAAATAAACATACAAAGAATGTAATACTAACTTAAGATAATCATCAAACCATAAAATAAATGAATTAATAATTTAAATTGTCATGAAACTAGGGAAGGACAAGATAAGAAATGAGATTTTATTATCGTATAGGACTGACTGACTGAATAAATAAACAAACAGACAAATGTTTGAAACAAGTTTACCAATCAGTGGGTGTTTTAGGAATATGACTATTACCTAACTTGTTGGGTTGGCAATATATAAACCATCAATGTATGTTTGCAGTGTATTCTATTGTATTGTATAGCTTTAAGACTATATTGCATCATACTTTGTCCTGATTGGTTAGCTCTGTTGCCAATGTCCTTAAGAGAGAGCTACAAACATGGTTTGTTCTTTTTGCTGTTCTTCCTCTCTGATATCTCTGTATGGTACTGTTTGCAAATCCAGAAGAACTGTTGATTGCTAACTGTTAATTGTGTATGACTATGACGACTGGTAAGAACACTTTGTTATTCATTATTGCCTGATTTATATGTGTATGACCTAGACTGTTTATTGGACTATGCTTTACTTTTTCCTGAAAGTAAACTATAACACAACTCAGTGTATCTGTGTGGTGACTGTGCTTATTCATAACTACTCTCAACCGAGAGAGTAGTTTTTCATGTGCATATCCTTGCTATTCAAGGGTTACTCTGCAAATTCCTTAACACTGGTTATGGGCCCAGGATACTGAGAGTTAGTGTGGATACACAGTACCGTATTCAGACAGATGTTTTTATGGTTTATTGTTCACGTGAAGATGGCACAAGAACAGTCAACCAGCATATTCCTGATAACCCAGTTGGATGGAACTAACTATGTTTCCTGGTCTATGAAGTGCAGCCTACTTCTGCGTAAAGAAGGGCTATGGGCTGTAGTTCATGATCCACTGGATGTAACTGCTTGGAATCCAGCAGATGATGAAGATGCAAAGAAAATAGCCAAATTTAACCGGGATAATGAAAGGGCTCTTTGTATAATTGGACTGACATTGAGTGACCAGTGGCTAGTCCATATTCATGGTGAGGATTCTGCTGCCAGGTGTTGGGACACTTTGAAGAGGATTTATGTTTGTGATAGTGTGGGTGCACAGATACACCTTACACGTAAACTGTTTAGAGCCCGTCTTCTGAAAGGTGGAGATATGTTAGCTCATCTGGAGTTTATGAAGGGAACTTTACAAGAGCTACATGAAAAGGAGCTGATTTTCTCAGAGCTGCATCAGGTTTATATTATTTTTTCTTCTTTGGATGGAAGTTATGATGATTATGTGTCTTCACTGGAAGTCCTGACCAGAGATGGACTGACATTGACTGGCATAACCAGAAGATTGTTAGAAGAGTCCAGAAGGCAAGATAAAGACCAACTGAGAGAGAGACAACCACGGAAAGAAAACCTGTCTTCAACTGCCTATACTGTTAGGAAATGTTTTTCTTGTAGGGGTAAGGGTCATATAGCTAGATTCTGTAAACAGGGCAAGAAACTGAATACTGGTAGTCAACAGAGAGTTAAAAAGAATGTTAGTTTAGCTATATCCAGCTCAACGACAACTATAAACCATGATTTGTGGGTAGTTGACAGTGGAGCATCACAGTCTATAATTAGGAGTAAAGAGATGTTTGTTAACATACCCAAGAGTAAACAACATGTATCATTAGCCAATGGATGGAAAATGAAAGCATCTGGAGAAGGTACTGCATATTGTTCATGTATAAATGAGCACTTACCTATGTTGTATGTACCTAAACTTCAATTTAACTTGCTATCTGTAAAAAGCATTGTTAAAAGCTGGGTTTGTAGTAAGATTTAGGGGAGATAAATGTCTGATAGAAAAGGATGGTATAAGTGTTACTGCAAAGTTAGAAAACAATTTGTTTGTTCTGAATGATGATGATGATGATGATGATGATGATGATGATGATTATTATTATTATTATTATTATTATTATTATTATTATTATTATTATTATTTGTTTACATTTCTATACCACCCTTCTCCAATATAGAACTCAGGGCGGTGAACAGCCAAAGTAAAAACTGTCATGAATAAATGCCTTGCCTCTGATCCAGAGCTAGGAGCAGGGGGGCTGGACAAGCCAGCCCCTAAGGTCCACCCTAACCCAATAACCCCTCCTTACCTTAGCCACGCCCTGGGGGTACTTAAGGGTCAGCCATGCGGTCCTGCTTCAGTTCCAGACTTGTACCTCTAACGATAAGATGTATAATTAATAAACAATAATTGATTTACTACGAACCTGTCTATGGAGTTATTGGGCACGATCCTCGAACACAATTAACAATATGGTAGCAGAGGATGGTTGGATAGCCTAATCCTGATACTCCACAGCATGCAAAGGACCACAACAGACAGGGTGAATACCAGAGCATTCACCAAGAAGATGGCAGAACGATCTGCCCAACCCGAAACCACACAAGGAGAGGCACCCGAGAAGAGCGGCCTACTCCACCACCCATCCACCCCGGCCAGGAGCAACGAGGGGTGGATGAAACACGAAACCTCAAAAGAAGAAATGCACGATCTAAAAGGAAAACTCCTCGAGCTGATAGATTCATCACAAAGCAACAACGACCTCATCGCGGAACTCCGAAGCCTGATCAAAGGCTGCGAAGCAGCGAGTGAGGAAGATGAAGACGAATCCGATTACAGCGAGGAAGACCCGGTAAGGGAAGATTTCCCCCACCAAAAACCTACCACAAAGGCCGAAGGAGACTTCGCACCCTTTTCACGGCGGCCATCTTGGGAGACGGCATCATCAAAGATGGCCGACCACCCACCAATGGACTCCCGAGATTTAAATCCCATGGCGGGAATCGGGGCCTACTCAAAAACAACCGACCAAAAATACTACAAAAAACAGAAAAGTCCAAAACCCAAACCTACAGACTCGCCTACCGAGCCCGAGGTCAATAAAGCCATCGAACTAATCGCCGCGGCCCTAGGGGACAAAGTGAAATTACCGACCACACACCCCGGTGCCAGGCCAAAACGCAAAGGGGACCCCAGCGCGACGAGGGCCGGTACTGACGCCCACCCTGGGAAGCCAACCACCATCGCGTGGACCCAGGACCACCCAGAGCCCCTAAGGAGCCTACCCACGAAAAAGGGACACCAAGGGCGATGGGGTTACTCACCGGGCCGACGACCGGGACCAGATCCGTGGACCGTGAGGCCATCCGCAGGCAGGGGACGTCCATCGGCGGGCAGGGGGCTCGGCCCGACACCCACAGACGGCATCCGCACGAGACCGGGCCATCTGGGACCATTCGCGGCCCCAGCGGGACTCCCAGCGTCCATCGGCGACTCTCACCGCTTCCCGAGACTCCAGGCGACGATCCGCGACGATCCCGAGCAGACAAGGCCAACCGGAGAGGAACTGAAGGCCCATCCGGAAGATTGGGGCCTTCACCCAGGAGCAGCATGGACGAGCTCCTCACTCCACAACGACTGGGGAGAAATGAACCTCACGCGTGCGCAGCATGCCCCTGCAAGAGAAACAGAACAGGACATAGAGCTACACCGACGCAGACACATAGAGACAAGTCAGTTCAGACTTGCCACAGTCGTTCCTCTGCCTTATTACGAGTATCCTTACGTGAGGAACCATGGACAGCGACATAATGTGAGTAATTTAACTTACAATTCAGGGACTTTGCCCAGTGACTTTCCCAAACTAAGGCTAGATGGGGAGAATTTCCTGGACTGGAATCAACAACTCCAGGCCACCCTGCTTAAGGAAGACCTATTGTCTATGGTTACAGACCCCCCAGAAAAACCCTGGACTTTTGAATTGGATTGCATCCATCACAAAGCTTATTGTATTGTCATTGCCAGTATTACCCCCAGCATTTACCCCAGCATTAGCCACCACCTGACTGCATTAGAAATAATACAGAGAATGCACAAATTATTTTACTGCCAGAGCATTGCCAGCACCACCAGGCTATCCAGGGAATTTTATGCCACCAAACTCAAGGCAGGAACACCCATGAGCGAGCATTTACTATCCCTAAATAATACTAGGGCTCAGCTGACACAAAGGGGGGAGGTCATAAGCGAGAGGACCATGATAAGTATCATAGTAAATTCCCTAGACCCCGGTTGGGACACCTTCATTACGCAGATAGACAATCTAGGGACAGGGAGGCTCTCACTGGAATTACTAACAAGCAAACTAATATCAGAAGATTGCATCAGAAAGGACCGCTCTTTAAGCCGCAGGGAGCAAAAACCCAGCAGAAAGGTTGAGCCACAGGGCAGGAGCCACAGCAACACAGAGTGTTATATATGTGGGTCAAGAAACCATTACAAAAGGGACTGTCCTAAAAATACAGGAGACAGGGTACATAGAAGAGATAGGCCAGAGCAAAGGGGAAGATATACCAGTGGACGCTCACCAGAGGTCAGACACAGGCGTAGGGATTCCCCTAGCCCTAGGGACAGGAGAGATCACAGGGACAGTTCCAGGGATAGCCACACCGGATCACTGTATGGCATAGGGGATCAAGCACGACACATAGGCCAGGACAAGGAGAAAGGCACATGGCTACTGGACTCAGGAGCCACAAACCACACCACACATGACCGCAATCTACTAACCTCTTTTACAGGGGAAAGCTTTGTAGTGAAAGTGGCTAACCAGAATAACGTACAAGTAACAGGCAAAGGTAATGCATACGTGCCAGGGATAGGTGTGATACAGGGAGTACTTCTAGTGCCAAACATACCATATAATATCCTTGCCACCCTAAAACTGAGCAAGGATAACAATGTCGAGGTGACTTTCAAAGAAGGAAAGGCACAGGTAACCAGAGGGGGTAAAGGGATAGGGAAAGTAGTGGTCAGTGGGGAACTACCATTCTTCCACCCAACCAAGGACAAGCAGCCAGAAGTAAACAATCACCGAGGGGCTAGACCCAATAGCACAGACAACGCAAGTAAGGAAGTAGAGGGGGTTAAGCACACACACACCACCGATGAACCCAGTGAGCAGGGGGCACCCAGGAAGGAGAAACCAGAGATAGGAAAACCGATGCATGACAACTGTGCCCACCTATTACACAGAAAACTAGGACACATTAGTTTTCCCGTAGTGCAGAAAATGTTGGAATGCTCTGAAGGTATAAAAATAAAGGATTGTGAGAACTATCTCGAGTGTTCTATTTGTAAGGGCTCCAAATTAAAAACCAAACCAAGACCTAAGAAGTCAGTACGCACAACTAATTCGATCTTTCAACTTGTACATATGGACCTAGTGGGGCCACTAAGGCCTTCCATCAAGTACAGGAAAAGGTACTTCCTGACCATAGTAGATGACTTCAGCCGCTATGGCTTCGTGTACACCCTAAAACACAAAAATGAGGTATTCCAAAAATTTAAGGAATTCTATGCGAGGGTGGAGACACAGCACAACACCAAAATCAGGCAGATAATGACAGACTGGGGGTCTGCATTCTTATCAAGCGACTTCTCGCGATGGCTAAAGGCACGCGGGATGGTCCATTACACAACTTCTCCGTTTTCCGCCTTTCAAAATGGCGTGGTAGAACGAAAAAACGGAACGCTACAGACCATGATGAGGTGCGCGCTGGATGATGCCGGCCTAGGACAGCATTTCTGGTCCGAAGCACTCATTTATTCGAATTATACTCTAAATAGGCTATGGTCCAGCGTACTGAATAAAACCCCATACGAGTTAATGTATCAAAGGAAACCACAGGTGTCACACTTACACATATTCAGGGTCACAGCAGATGTGCACATCCCCAAACAACTCAGGCGTAAGGGGGACAGGGTATCCAGGAGGCTGAGGTTTATGGGCTATGAACCGGGGACGAAGGGATACAGGTTCATAGACAACAGCAACAATTTCGTAATATCACGAACAGCTGTTTTTCACGAAAATGCTAACTGGTCCAAGATACACCTCAACGAGGTGTCCCTTAACAAGGACGGACCAGGGGATGACCAAAGGGAAATAAAACACCAAACAGGAAGGGGCACTGAACAAGGAAAGAACAAACCCAAGGGACAGGAAATACCAGTGAAGGGATGGAAGGAGAACCACCCGCACATCAAAGTGGACTCACTCACCGAGAGAGAAGCTAGGTACATGCATGACACAGAGACACCTCCTGACAGACCAGTCAGGGCAAACAGAGGCAAAAGGCCAGAAAGGTTAGGGGACTACATACTATCCCTACACACTAACCAACTAACCCCCAACACATATGAGGACGTACTGGGGTTACCGGATGAGGAGAGAGAGAAATGGGAACAAGCCATGGAAAGGGAAATGGACAGCCTGAGGGAACTAAACGTATACACCCCCTCTAAAGTCCCGACAGGGAAGACGGCCATAGGCACTAGGTGGGTCTACAAAGTTAAAACACTAGAGGGAAACAAAGCGCTCTACAAAGCAAGACTGGTGGCACAGGGGTTCGCCCAGAAATATCCTGATGACTACACGGAAACGTACTCTCCCACAGTCAGGGCCGAGAGCGTGAAGTGTGCGCTAGTAATCGCATCACTGCTAGGGTTAGAAGTGCACCAATTCAACGTGCAAACCGCTTACCTGCACGCTGAGCTCGACAAAGAGATATACGTGAGAGCGCCACCCAGCCAAAGTACCAAAAAGGGAGAAACCTGGGTCTTAAACCGAAGCTTCTTTGGACTCAAACAATCAGGGAAACGTTGGTATGAGTGCCTATCCAAGACATTAAAATCCATGGGATTCTCAGCCACCTCAGCCGACAACTGCTTCTTCACCAAGAAGTCAGACAGCTCCCTCGAATATATTTTGATATACGTAGACGATATATTGTATATCGGTGATCAAGCTAGCAAATGTAATAACTTCGCCAATGAGCTGGGAAAACACTTTACCCTAAAAATATTGGGCAAGGTAGACAAATACTTGGGGGTGCAGATCACGAGAACAGGCAAGGGTTTCCAACTTTCACAGAAGGACAAAATTTTAGAATTAATACATAAGTGCAACATGACAAACGCCAAGGGGTGTGAAACGCCAATGCAACCAGATTTCCTGAAGGACATGTATAATGAGGCTGAGGCGTTCAAGGACAACACATTATACAGATCCACCATAGGCTCCCTCCTATACATTGCGAACTGGACCAGACCAGACATTGCTCTACCAGTTAACTTGCTGTCAAGACATGTGGGTAAGTCCACAGTGTACCACTGGGAGGCCATCAAAAGGGTATTAAGGTATCTAAAGCAAACTTCCGAGGCTTGCCTATCATTAGAACCCGAGAACACCACAACACCCACACTCACGTGCTATGCTGACGCTGACTGGGCTGGGGATGTGAAGTGCAGAAAGAGCACTTCGGGTTACATATTCTTTTTAAACAACAGCCCAGTTCATTGGTACACAGGCAAGCAAGACTTGGTAGCCACATCCACCACGGAGGCCGAATATATCTGTTTGTCCAAAGCAGCCAACAACCTGGTCTGGTTCGATGATCTGCTCGCTGACATATGGGCCGAACCCAACTACCCCATCATCATGCACGAGGACAATAAGGCTGCAATGGAAATATCTAAGGCTGAAGCGGTGGGTCAAAGGTCAAGGCATATCGATATAAAGTACAAGCACGTTAGACAGTTCGTGGACATAGGATTTGTGAAAGTTATACACTGTGACATGGAAGAACAAACAGCAGACATCCTAACTAAGCCATTGCAAAATAAACAGCACACGTACCTCACATCAAAATTAGGCGTTCTCCTGAAAAGAACACCTCAGGTACACACCACACAAAAATATCCCGGCCAGGCATTTAGAGGGGGTTTTGTCATGAATAAATGCCTTGCCTCTGATCCAGAGCTAGGAGCAGGGGGGCTGGACAAGCCAGCCCCTAAGGTCCACCCTAACCCAATAACCCCTCCTTACCTTAGCCACGCCCTGGGGGTACTTAAGGGTCAGCCATGTGGTCCTGCTTCAGTTCCAGACTTGTACCTGTAACGATAAGATGTATAATTAATAAACAATAATTGATTTACTACGAACCTGTCTATGGAGTTATTGGGCACGATCCTCGAACACAATTAACAAAAACAAGACATACAAAATCTAAAAACTGTTTAAAATAATTAAATATTTTGGCCGTAATTAAAACAATTCCAATTTAAAATCAGTTTAAAATTTAACTCAAGCCAGCCCAGCTAGTTGAAATAAATGGGTTTTCAGGGCCCGACGAAAAATCCGGAGGTCTGTTATTGTACGTATCTCTGGGGGGAGGTTGTTCCAGAGGGTGGGCACCGCCACAGAGAAGGCTCTCCCCCTGGGGGTCGCCAGCCGACATTGTCTGGCGGACGGCACCCTGAGGAGGCCCACTCTGTGTGAGCGTACTGGCTGGTGGGAGGCTATTGGTGGTAGAAGGCGGTCTCGTAAATACCCCGGCCCTGAGCCATGGAGCGCTTTAAAGGTGGTCACCAACACCTTGAAGCGCACCCGGAAGACCACCAGGAGCCAGTGCAGCTCGCGCAGGAGAGGTGTCACATGGGAGCGCCTCGTCGCCCCCATAATCCCCCGCAGGGCCGCGTTCTGGACCAGCTGGAGCCTCTGGGTGCACCTCAGGGGGTGCCCCATGTAGAGAGCGTTGCAGTAGTCCAGGCGGGAAGTGACGAGTGCCTGAGTGACTGTGCGTAGGGAGTCCCGATCTAGAAAGGGGCGCAACTGGCGTATCAGGCGAACCTGATAAAAAGCCCCCCTGGCCACGGCCGTCAAATGATCTTCTAAAGACAGCCGTGCGTCCAGGAGGACACCCAAGTTACGAGCCCTCTCTGTGGGGGCGAGTGATTCACCCCCAATAGCCAGCGATGGCATCAGCTTGCTATATTGGGACGCCGGAAGCCACAGCCACTCGGTCTTGGAGGGGTTGAGTCGGAGCCTGTTTCTCCCCATCCAGGCCCGCACAGCCTCCAGGCACTGGGACATCACTTCAAGGGCATCATTGGGGTGGCCTGGGGTGGAGATGTACAGCTGGGTGTCATCAGCGTACTGGTGGAACTCCACCCCGAAGCCACGGATGATCTCACCCAGCGGCTTTACATAAATGTTGAACAGAAGGGGCGAGAGGACCGACCCTTGTGGCACCCCACAAGCAAGGTGCCTCGGGGTCGACCGCTGCCCCCCTGTCAACACAGATTGCGACCGGTCAGAGAGGTAGGAGGAGAACCACCGCAGAATGGTGCCTCCCACCCCCAACCCCGCCAACCGGTGCAACATGATACCATGGTCGATGGTATCAAAAGCCGCTGAGAGGTCTAACAGGACCAAGATAGAGGAGCAACCCCTATCCCGGGCCCTCCAGAGATCATCCACCAATGCGACCAATGCCGTTTCTTTGCTGTGCCCAGGCCGGAAGCCGGACTGGAGCGGGTCTAGATAGACAGCTTCATCCAGGTACCGGGGAAGCTATTGCGCCACCACACTCTCAACAACCTTCGCAATGAAGCGAAGGTTGGAGACTGGACGATAGTTAGCCAAAACAGCCGGATCCAGAGAGGGCTTCTTGAGGAGGGGCCTCAAAACCGCTTCTTGATGATCCATTAATCATGGTTAATGCTAACTCAGTTTATGAGAACACGAAGCCACATGATGAATGCATTCACTTGCTTCATAGGCATTTGGGACGTGTAAATTTTAATACGTTAAAGAAAACGGTGGAATTACCTGATGGGATAAAACTAAAACCTTGTAAAAAATATTTAAACTGCAATGCTTGTAGCCAAGAAAAGAGTAAGGTAACCCCTGCAAACAGAGATAATGGGTTTACAACCAATGAACCTTTGGAGGTAGTGTTTGCAAATATCATTGGACGTAAAAAAACCTAGTTTAGGTGGAGCCTGTTATATATTGAGCATAATAGACCATTTTTCCCATTATGGTTTCTGTTACCTTATGAAAACCAAAGCAGAAACATTCCAGCATTTTTCAAACTGGCTGAAGTTTGCTGAGAGGAAAAAGAAATGCAAGGTTCTTTGCCTGGTAACTGACATTGGTACTGAGTTTACCAATAAAAGGTCTGAAATTATGTTACAGAAAGATGGCATTGAACACAAGCCTTCCGCCCCTTATAGACCGCAACATAATGCGTATATTGAATGCAGAAGGCAAACGTTGCAGGCTATGGCTTGAACCATGATATCTGATTCTGGTTTGCCTGAGTCACTTTGGGGTGAGGCAATAATGTGTGCTAAATATTGTCTTGAATAATGTAGTCAATTCAACAACTGGTGAACTACCATTCACACGTTGGCATGGTAGAAGACCAGAATTAAGTTATTTGCACACATTTGAGCCCCAGCATGGGGTCATATTCCCTCGCAATTGAGGCGAAAGGGTCAACATAGAGCAAAGAAGCTGTTTTTTGTTGGTTATGAATCCAACCACAGGTCATATAGATTTTGGGTGCCAGGTACCTCTAGCATGTTTTGCAGTGCTAGTGCCAAGTTCCTGGAGCATGTTGGTTGGAGTAAGCTTGAACATGAATCCAACAAGGTAAATGATAGTGTTGTTGATAATCATGTATTTAATGATACTCTTGACGATGAGAAAGTTGAGGAAGAACCTTCTATTACTGTAAAGGAGGAGGAGGCTATAGGGGAGGTAGAAGAGGAGATACCAACATCGAGTCCTGAGTTACCTAGACGTTCAACTCGAGATAAACATCCACCTGATAGGTATCAAGCCAGTGTAGTATGTCAGGTGAACACAGATCCTTCTAACTTTGATGAAATTAAACTGTATCCTGCAAAGGATCAGGTAGCTTGGAAGGAAGCGATGAATAAAGAGCTGAAATCATTCAAGGAGTTAGATGTTTACGAGAACGTTAGGCTACCACCAGGTGAGCATGCAATTGGTTGCTAGTGGGTTTACAAACTGAAAACTGGTGTGGATGGGACTGTTACCCATAAGGCAAGGTTAGTCGCTCAAGGATTTGCTCAGTCAGATAAGGACTATGATGAAATGTTTGCACCTAGTCAGAGGGCGACTACGTTGAGAGCATCATTAGTATGGGCTAGGAAGAATAGATATATGATAAACCATATAGATGTTGAAACTACATATCTGCATGCGCCATTACAACATACAATCTATATGAAGAAGCCACTAGGTTTGAAAACTTGTGGGAAGACTGATTGCTGGAGACTGAAGAAAAGTCTTTATGGCTTGAAACAGTCAGGTTACGAGTGGAGTAAATACATTGTCAATGAGTTAGTTGCTATGGGTTTTGTAGCTGGCATAGCTGATCCATGTTTGTTTAAGAGAGAGAAAGATGGTTTAGTTTCTCTATTATTGCTATTCACTGATGATATAGCAATTATTACCAAATCTGAACATGAAGCAACCAAAATTGTTTCTGTGTTGCAAAAGAAACTCAGAATTAGGAATTTGGTTGTAATTAAGCATTATCTGGGTCTTGACATAGTTAAAACTAGTAAAGGTTACAAAATTTCGCAGGGCAAGAAAGTTAGTCAATTGCTGAAATATTACAACATGGAACTCTGTAAGCCTGCTAAGACACCAATGAGTCAGGATTTTAAGCATAGTAATATTCAAAGTCCTGTATTCGATAAGGAAATATATCAATCCTTAATAGGCAGTCTGTCATATCTGAGTAGTTGGTCTAGGTCAGATATATCTTACAGTGTAAATCAACTGGCTAGATATAATGCTAAACCTACTGAAAGGCACTGGAAAGCTGCTAAGCGAATACTTAGGTATCTGAAGCAAACGATTCATTATTCGTTATATTTGGAGCCTAGTAATGACCTAGCTTTAACGGCATATGCTGATGCAAGGATCCCCTTCAGTACATTTAAAAAGAAAGAACATCACATCTTTTCCACTTTGTAAAACCTTTATTTTTTGTAACGTTTTGTAATATACAGCAAAGAGGTGATTTTAGAGTCGTTTTTGGAAAACGTTTCCCAGCAGAAACTGGGAAAAGTCTAAAACTCTTTTGGCCAAGTGTCCAGAGCCATTAATTAACTCAGTTCCTGATGTGCCAGGAATGAGCTCATCCTCCCTTGAGCTGACTTCTGAGGAAGAATCTGGGGAGTTGTCCATGGGGGACATCATACTGCCTGCTGTTTGTTTAGTAAACAAAGACACTTCAAAGTTTATTTATTATGGGGATAGACTTTCTTTTCTTTATACTTGCCCTTCAGTATTCATGTTAGACACCGAGAACCAGGGGTGAAATGCTCCTGGTTGGACCGGATTGCCCAATCTAGTAGCAATGTTGGCGGGTGGTTCAGAGAACCGGTGGCAAAAATTCCTCCCCCCCCCACCCCATGCCCAGTTAAACCATGCGATGAGAGACAAAGGCACTTCAAAGTATAAAGGTTCTCGGCAGTGGTGAAATGTAAACTTTGTTACTACCGGTTCTGTGGGGGTGGCTTGGTGGGGGTAATGTGATTGAGTGGGCCAAAGAGGTTGCAAAAAATGCTTTTAAAAGCCTCTGATGATCAGGCAACTCAGCTGGAATTGTCAGAGACTTTTAATGTATTTTTTCTGCAACCTCTTCAATTGAAGAGGTTGTAAAAAAAAAAAAGCTTTTAAAAGCCTCTGATGATCCTAGCTGAGTTGCCTGATTGTCAGTGGCTTTTTTTTCTTTTAAAAGCCTCTGATGATCCCAGCTGAGCTGTGCAATCATCAGAGGCTTTTTTTTTACATTTAAAAGCATTTTTTCAGCCGAAGAGGTTATAGAAAAAAAAGTGCTTTTAAAAATAAAAAAAAAAGCCTCTGACAATCAGGCAACTCAGCTGGGATCGTCAGAGGCTTTTAAAAGAAAAAAAAAGCTTCTGACGATCAGGCAACTCAGCTGGGATTATCATAGGCTTTTAAAAACATTTTTTTCAGCTGAAGAGGTTGTAGAAAAAATGGTTTTAAAAGTAAAAAAAAAAAGTTGGCCGTGCCCACTCAGTCACATTACCCCCACCAAGCCACGCCCACAGAATCGGTAGTAACAAAGTTTACATTTCACCACTGCCGAGAACCTTTATACTTTGAAGTGTCTTTGTCTCTGATCGCGCAGCTTAGCTGGGCATGGGGTGGGGGTGGGGCCAGGAATTTTTGCTACCGGTTCTCTGAACCACCCGCCAACATTGCTACAGGATCAGGCAATCCGGTCTGAACCGGGAACATTTCACCCCTGGTACTCGGTGTCTAACATGAATACTGAAGGGCAAGTAGAGAGAAAAAAAAGTCTATCCCCATAACATACTCCATATTTACCCAATGATACAGTTGGCCAATTATCAATTCCAAACCCTTTGTCTCAAATATCACCCCAAAATTGATATTTCTAGGGCAAATGAAATTTCACTATCGCATGAGCAATTTAAAAATCACTTCCAAATTGTGATTATTATATAGAGATCTAATAGAAAAGTAAATTACAAACAGATCCTATTCGTAAATTAGGCAGGGTTCACGGTTACAGATTTCTTCCTTAAAATTAGAAGACAGGCATTATTAGAATTAAGCGTCATCAACCTAAGTGTCAGGGTTCCAAGTAACACTCCCAACGATAGAAGACTCTGAAGCTTGAATTTCCTAAAAGTTCCATTTTATTAGAGATGTCATATTGGCACATCTGGGAAAACCTGAATCAAAAAGTTTCCAGGTTTTTCCCACCCAAAAGAAAGTTGAAGTCCCTGCCCAGCACCCATCTTTCCATCACATGATCCAATCAGGCACCATCCAAAACTGGAGATGCCTCCCAGTCACCTCATTGCAGCTGCAGGGCAAGGTGGCCTTGACTCTCTGAGAAAAGAATGTTATTTTGACTACATATCACCTCTACTCTATAAAATCCCCCCTCCCATTTTCCCACAGTAGAAAAAGTGGCAGGTCTGAAGGCCCAAATGTAAAAGATGGCTTCCATGTCTGACACTAAGGTGGAACCAAACTCTATAGTTCTGGGTGACCTTCCCCAGGAGTCTCTGGAGACAAGACAGTACATTGAAGGACAACACCCAATTTCCTGGGTGTCGAACTATCTTTCTTCAGCATCACTTTCTAGACATGTTCAGAAAGGAAGGACCACAACCACTTCAAACCAGTGCTCTCTAGGGGTATATCTATGATTTTTCACTATGCTTTTCTCCAGCTTCTCCTTCGCACGTGGTGGCCCAGAGGTAGTTCAGGATTCCCAGAGGAGATGTTGCTCTGTGAGATCTCTCCTGATATTTCTCCAGTGATCGCCTTTGATGTAAACATCAAACTGAAGCTACTTGAAAGGGATTTTGCATCAGAAAAGGATAAATGACTCAGGTCACACTTCGGGTGTCACAAATTTTGGGACATTCAGGGACTGTGCTTCTTGAGTGTACCTTTCCTTTCTCTCCTTTCCAGGTGAAGTTCTGTTAATATCTCTCTCATTCAAGAAAGTCACTCTCATTTCCATTTTTGAATGGTGCTTTGAATTCTTCGAATGCTCTTGTTCTTCTTTAGAAACAGGAAAGGGATTGATTCAGCCCCATGAATTATGGACCTCCTCCTTCTGCTTCTGCTGCTGCTGATGTCCCAGCCAGTTTCTGGGAAGCTGAGAATGAAGTGCCTGCTGAGTGTGGAGGAACATGAGGGAAGAAAACTACAGAGCTATTACAGGCCAGGAGACCACCTCATTAGTATAATCTCCATTGCCACAATAATATCCCAAATAATGCTGTCTTTCAACACAGCTCCTTATACTCAAGCTCCGTCGTAAGTCATTCAGTGTGATGGAGGTGCCTTCATTCCATTTGCAGTCCTAACACTCTTCTTCTTTTTTTTCAGTTACTCCTATATTGCAGGACCTGTTTAATTTCTTGAATCATTTGGATTTCCATGGATTCTCTCTTATGTCTTATTTTAAGAGACCCAAATCCAAAGATGGAACAACCCGGCCCCCCAAAGTCCAAATTATTTTCCCCTCTCGTACAATCCTGAGTTAATCACAACTAGCTTATTGAAAAGTTTGTAGTTGCCTCTGCCCCATTAATTTCCCCATTTTTATAACCATTCATTGATATTCAGTGCCTGACCCTGGTATGGAATAGAGGATGGCTTGTTTTTAGAATTGCTTTTCTGGATCATTTATTAGTCTTCTTTGCTGATGATTCTATTTTAATGATTGAATGATTTTGAATCTTAGTCATTGCACAAATTAAAAATGAGCACTATTACAATTAATGATATATTTTAAATATTAAATCTCCATCCCACCTTCTCAACACTCATAACAATTAAATGGTGATGGGTGACTATAACTTTATTCTTATATTGGACACTTTTGTCTTAAGACTGAATCAGCTTGTGGAGAGAAAGAGGAATAAATAAAAACATATTTTGTTGTTGTTGTTAGAGATAATGTTATCATGAACATTTTTTTATAGTAGTTTATTTACTGATGCAACAAGAATCCTACCTTTCATTTTTACCATTCAACAAGTCAACAAGAAATCACGGCTTTTGTACAATCTCACACTTGGCTACAACATCCATGACAATTATTTCAACACCCTTGGGACTTCAGATGCCTTGCTGGACATGCTCTCTACTGGAAAAGCCAATGTTCCCAACTACAGCTGTGGAAAGAAGGACAACCTGATGGCTGTTCTTGATGGATCTCTTGATGACATCTCCATTCAGATGTCAACATTAGTAGGCACCTACAAAGTCCCACAGGTTTGGTTTTTTGTTTCTCTATCTGGCAAAGTTAGCAGGTTGTTGGTGGGTGGGTAATAGATTCAATCATATCTTTTCTATGGAATTCATGAACTGCTTTTCTCATGGCCATTGTCATGGCTAGGAATTGGGATCCAGAGTGGGAAGGTGGCCTAAACATTTACTCGAGCAAAAATTGAGCAGCTGGATACAATGTTAAATAGGGAACATTTAAGCAAATCTCTAAAATGAACTGATTTGCATTTGCAGTGCTCTAGAGATAGAATATAATAGACATTCAGTCTATTATCTGAATGTCAATTTTATTAGAAAAGAGAAAGACCAGTATTTTAGACCTCAGATTAGACAAATAATTATATTTAATCTTGCTAATATTCTGCATTTTGTTTTCTTTAGCTTGATATGGCTTAAGGGTTAAGAACAATCGACTATTCTAATATGTTTGTGAGAACCACATTGGATGTGTTAAAAGCTTACATTTTGGACTTGATCTGATCTAACCATAATACACCATTCTTCATTGCTTCTTCAGATCAGTTATGGAATTGTTTCAGAGGCTCTGAGTGATAAAAGACAAATTCCTTTTTTCCATGAGATGCTCCCCCAAAATGGGATCCAGTATCCAGGAATTGTCCAACTCCTCCTCCATTTCAGATGGACTCTGATTGGTCTCTTTTCAACAGACACAGAGGAGGGAGAGAATTTCATGAGAACTTTCACCCCTATGCTTGTCAGAAATGGAATTTGTGTGGTTATCTCACAACAATTCTCAGTGACTACACCTACAGAACCTCTCAGAAATGCCATCTCTAAGTGGAGAAAAGTCAATGTCTTTGTACACTTCATAGAATTTGCTTCCCTTGTGGATAGAGCTCGCCATATCCATTTAACAATTGAAGGTTTGCCAGGACCCATTGAAGGGAAAGTCTGGATCACCACAATTGTGGAGAAAGTGTCAATGAGAAGGGATCCACTTTTCAAATATATCCATAGCATTTGGAACTTTGCTTTTCAGGAAAGAAAATGGCCAAATGATGATGCCTTTCAACTCAGTCTTTTTAAGGATTCCAAATTTGAAGACCAGTCTTTTCGCTGTTCTTTTTCAAAGCATGTCCTTTCTGTCAAGGGCCGGAGACGATGCACCCAGATAGCACCACTGGACATGCAAGAGAAAAAGAATAGAATTCAGATAAAAAATGACCTCCGTTTTTACAGTATTGTTAAGACTCTGGCCCATGTTTTGAATGTTGCATATTCCTCAATATCTAGGAGGAGAAAAATGGAGAAGAAAGAGAGATTGGGAGCACCAAGGCTAGAGCCATGGCAGGTATGGGCTCCTGACAAGGATCCATCAAACCTATTTCCTATTTAGAAAAAAATCCAATGCTGAAATAGGGGAACCATTTTTCTACAAAAACCCAACAGGTTTGGCCAAGCTGAGGCCAGATTTAGTTCACAAGATTATGTTCCAAAGAGCAGGCACTGTGACAATTATATTTTGTTATTAAACACTGCTATTATAAAATTATTTCATATGTATACGTTTTAAATAAATTCCTGTACTTATGGGTTTGTATTTAGCATGATAGAATTTTATATTCATAAATTTCAGCTAAACCTGGGAACATTTAGCTTAGCCCCTCCTCACTGCAGGAATCCAATTAAAGCTTTTCAGATTGATGGCTACTCGGTCTTTGCATTTAGCCGTTGCCTTTATGCTAACGCTAACGCTAACTCTAAATCACTGCTCACTCCCAGGAGTTCAATCCTGACAAGTTCAAGGTTGACTCAGCCTTCCATCCTTCCAAGGTTGGTAAAATGGGTACCCAGATTGTTGGGGGAAATATTCTGATTCTATAAACCATTTAGAGAGGGCTGTAAAAGCACTGTGAAGTGGTATATATCAGTTGTGGGTTGCTCCTGGTTCGCACTGCTTCTCAAGAACCAGTAGTAAAAAAATTTAATAGTTCGGAGAACTGGTAATAAGATTGGCTGGCCACGACCCTGAACCGGTTCCCGGCCCGGTCGCCGTTCGCTTACCCCTCCCATTCCCAATCTATGCTGCTTCCTGAGTCCCAGCTGATGGCTAGAGAGAAAAAAAACTGTTTAAACTCTTGCCACTGGGCTTCAAAGGGCATAAATGATGACCAGTCATAAGTGCGAAGACCAGTCAAAAGTGCGAGGACCTGTCAGAAATCACTTTTTTTCAGCCCTCTGGGTAGTCCTTTTGTGCATATGGACTACGCAGAGGACTGAAAAAGTTATTTTTGACTGGTCCTCGCACTTTTGACCAGTCCTCAAACTTACGACTGTCCTCACATTTTACGTTTTTTGCCCTATCTTATCACCATGGTGAAGAGAAGCAGTTGTGAAATGAGTGACATGGTTGTTAAGAATGCTACACGGGCATAAATGTGAGGATGCTCATAAGTGTGAGGACCAGTCAAAAGTGCGATGACCTGTCAGAAATGACTATACACATAGCCATGGCCACCCGGTCACATGACCAGCTAGCCACGCCCACCCAGTCACATGACCTCCAAGCCACGCCCACAAAATAAGCCACACCCACAGAACTGGTAGTAAAAAATTTAGAACCCACCCCTGGTATATAAGTCTAAGTGCTATTGCTATTCAGGAAAATATTGTAGAGGGGGACTGGACATCTATCTATAAATTCGTAAGATCTCCGACCTCCGGGCGTTTCGCTGCGCACTGAAGACCCTATTATTCCGCCAGGCCGGACTAACAACACAATAGTTTTTAAATTGGGATATTTAAATTTATTGGGGTTTCAAATCTGAGCCACTTTATGGTGGCCGCCTGGGATAGGGCGGCTGCTGGTGCTCTGGATCGGGTCATGCCTTTGCGGCCTCTGACCCGGCGCCGATCTCAATTGGCTCCTTGGTTTACCGAGGAGCTGAGGGAGTTGAAGCGCCGGAAAAGACGCCTAGAGAGTAGTTGGAGGGCCAGTCTTCTTGAATCTGACCGGACACTAGTAAGATCCCACATTAGGAATTACTTAGTGGCGATAAAAGCAGCGAAATGTAGTTATTTTGCTGCTCTTATTGCGTCATCAGATAATCGCCCGGCCGCCCTCTTTAGGGTGACCCACTCCCTGCTCCACCAGGAAGCGCGGGAGGACCCCTTGGAGGGTAGAGCCGAGGATTTTGTTCAGTATCTGTATGACAAAATCACTCAGATTCGGGAAGATTTGGACTCCGACTGGGTAGTCTCAGGGGGAGAGACAGGGGCAGGTCTTGAGAATGTTATCTGGGATGAGTTTGATCCTTTGACCCCTGAGGACGTGGACAGGATTCTGGGTAGACTGAACGCGACCACTTGTTTATTGGACCCGTGTCCTTCCTGGTTAGTACTGGCTTCCCGGGAAGTGACACGAGGCTGGCTCCAGGGGATTATAAACGCTTCGCTGAGTGAGGGTGACTTTCCCGCCGCCTTGAAAGAGGCGGTGGTGAGGCCTCTCCTCAAGAAGCCTTCCCTGGACCCGGCAATGTTGGTAAATTATCGTCCGGTCTCCAATCTTCGCTTTGTTGCGAAGGTTGTTGAGAGTGTGGTCGCGCAATAGCTCCCCCAGCACCTGGATGAAACGACGTATCTGGATCCGTTCCAGTCGGGCTTCAGGCCCGGGTACAGCACGGAAACGGCATTGGTCGCGTTGGTTGATGATCTCTGGAGGGCTCGGGACAGGGGGTGCTCCTCTGTCCTGGTCCTGTTAGATCTCTCAGCGGCTTTTGATACCATCGACCATGGTATCATGCTGCACCGGTTGGAAGAGTTGGGGGTGGGAGGCACTGTGTTGCAGTGGTTCTCCTCCTTTCTCTCTGACCGGTCGCAGTCTGTGTTGACAGGGGGACAGAGGTCGGCCCCGAGGCCCCTCATATGTGGGGTGCCGCAAGGGTCGGTCCTCTCGCCTCTCCTGTTCAACATTTATGTGAAGCCGCTGGGCGAGATCATCCATGGTTTCGGGGTGGAGTACCATCAGTACGCTGATGACACCCAGCTGTACATCTCCACCCCGGATCACCCCAACGATGCCCTTGAAGTGATGTCCCGGTGCCTGGAGGCCGTACGGATCTGGATGGGGAGGAACAGGGTCAGGCTCAACCCATCCAAGACTGAGTGGCTGTGGTTTCCGACGTCCCGATATAGTCAGTTGACGCCATCAATGACTATTGGGGGCGAATCATTGGCCCCCACGGAGAGGGCTCGCAACTTGGGCGTCCTCCTGGATTCACGGCTGTCTTTAGAAGAGCACTTGACGGCCGTGACCGGGAGGATTTTTCATCAGGTTCGCCTGATTCGCGAGTTGCGTCCCTTTCTGGATCGGGACTCTTTACGCACGGTCACTCATGCCCTTGTCACCTCCCGCCTGGACTATTGCAACGCTCTCTACATGGGGCTCCCCTTGAGGAGCACCCGGAGGCTCCAACTGGCGCAGAGTGCGGCCGCGCGGGTGGTAATGGGAGCGACATGGCGTTCCCATGTAACACCTCTCCTGCGCGAGCTGCACTGGCTCCCGGTGGTCTTCCGGGTGCGCTTCAAGGTCTTGGTTACCACCTTTAAAGCGCTCCATGGCTTAGGACCCGGGTACTTGCGGGACCGCCTACTACCACCAATAGCCTCCCACCGGCCGGTACGCTCCCATAGAGAGGGGCTCCTCCGGGTGCCGTCAGCCAAACAATGCCGACTGGCGGCCCCCAGGGGGAGAGCCTTCTCTGTGGGGGCACCTACTATCTGGAACGAGCTCCCCCCAGAGATACGGAGGATCCCGGATCTGCGCACCTTCCACCGCGCCTTAAAGACCTTACTATTTCACCAGGCCGGCCTGGCCTAATTTTCCCCCTCTTTTATAAAAGATTTTTAAAATTTTAAATATCTTTTAGTATTTATATATTCAATTTTAAATTGGTTTTAAAAGTTTGGGGTTTTAAATTTGTCGGGGCCAAAATTATTTAATTTGATTTTATTCTATTTTTTAAATTTTGTATTGTATGTGTTTTTATTGTTTGGCTGTGCACCGCCCTGAGTCCTTCGGGAGTAGGGCGGTATAGAAATCTAATAAATAAAATAAAATAAAATAAAATAAAATAATTATTTTAAATTTTATATTGTTTTGTTTGTGTTTTTAAACAGGTTGTACTCCGCCCTGTGTCCTTCGGGAGAAGGGCGGTATAGAAATAAAATTATTATTATTATTATTATTATTATTATTATTATTATTATTATTATTATTATCTCTCATTCACAAACTCAGCTTTAAAATTGCTCTTCCTTTTTGGTTGTTTCAAGTTGCTTTCAAAATTCCTGGATGTTTCAATTCTAGTTCCATCCCTTTCTGGAGAAGAATGAGTTTTGCAATTTTTCATGGGAGAAACTGTACTTGGACCAAAGTGGAAATGTAGCAGCAGATCTGAATATCATAAATTGGTTACTTTTCCCTGAGGAGGATACCATCGAAGAGCAACTGGGGAGTTTTGAAAGACAGAGGCTTATTATCAACCAAGATGCTCTTTCACGGCTAAAGTTGCTCAACAAGGTGGTTGAAAATATTGGCAACTTTTCTCGGTCTATATGGTTTTTGTTAGGGTCCCCTGAAAGAGCAGGCTCAGATATTTTTTAACAGCCCATATCTGACCACAGTTATTCATGCCTTTGTTTCGTTCCCACTGGGATAGGCCTCCTGCTGCTAGGAAGGTCATCCAAGGTGTTCAATCAAAATGGAACCGCTATGACTTGTCCAAGATGAGATAATGCCTTAAACTAGAAAAATGAAGAACTGAAAATGGAAAACTTGCTTAACTCTTGAAATAATGAGACAATGCGGATCAATTTGTAATGAAATGCTACTTAGATTTGATCTTTGGCTTGTAATCCATCTAAAAACCCCTTGAATGATATTGTTTATCTTGATTGTCAGCTACCTTAAATCTTCCACTGAAAGAAAGAATTCTCCAAATTTAAGTAGTAAATAAACGTGGGTCTGTCTTTCCATGTCATCTAATTGTAGCTCTAATTTTGAGAGGCAATATAGGAAAGTGGGTCCCGGAGTGCTTTGGTTCTTGGGGGCTGAAAAAGTTGGACACAAGTAGCGACTAACAACAAAACTATAATTCTTCAATGGAAAGGACCTTGTCTTGAATCCCTCACTTGGCCTTAGAAATATCCCTTTACCACACAGGGTTCATACTCATGTCCCATGGGCTGCAGGAAAACATGCCTGGCTCACCCTTTTTAAGTGACATGTTCTCATGATTTCACCTCCACTCATCCTCACTATAGTTCTAGAAACTAGGCAGTAATGTTTAGTCTTATTTCACCAGCATGGCAGATGTGTGAATTAAAAATATAAATGTACAGATATGAGTAAACAATACTTCATTTGAATTTGGCAGCCCTAGTTTGTGAGGGATTTTTTCTTTATATCTTAACTGGAAGAAGGATTTGGATTATTTTCAAAGGGGAGTGGCTTTACAATATTTTACGTTTTTCTGATCTATTGCTAAGAAGTGTCTTTCTTAAGCACATTCTCATTTTATTTTAATCAATCAATCTAATAAATAAAAATTTGGCAGATATTTTGGAATGAATGTTGTTTTTCTGCTTAGTCTCTGCCTCAGTCCAAATGTGTGGACAAGTGTCACCCTGGATTTGTAAAACGGGCCCGGAAAGAAGAACCGATTTGCTGCTATAATTGTATTCCTTGTCCGGAGGGGACTATCTCCACACAGGAAGGTGAGTGACACCAGAGGAAAGGGATTGGATTCAACCACAACATTTTATCAAAGTGCATGTTAAAAGACACATGTGAACATGACTATTTTATTCTTCATTGCTATTTTCAACATGACCAATATATTCCATAATGGGAGGAATAAGATCTTGAAGAATAAGGCAGGAAGAGATAGAAGAATGTAGTATGAATTCTGCTAAAGGAATTATCTTTTCTACTTGTCAGCTCAGAAGTTTCCTTCCATGTTTACCATCTAAATTCTTTGAAACTTGAGGATTGGTTTCAGGTCAATGGGTTTTGCTCATCCAAATCAATTTTATCTTAAAGGGCAAAAGATATCTCAATCAGACAGTCAGTCAATATTTATTAAGATCGTTAGGATGAAGTGATTACAGCAAGGTATATTGTCTCGGTGAAGGGTGGTTGTGGCGTCAATTATTTCTCTTTCGGGTTTTATTTATTGTTGATATTTTGATAGTCATATATATTGTGTTTTTTAAACTGGACTGTAAGCTGCCTGTCTGTATCTATATTTCAGTTTATCAATTTATCAATTACTATTGCTTTCCTGTCTCTCGGTATCAGCTGTCATCCAAAGAAGTTCTTTCTTTGGAATGTGAAAAGAGGGTCTATAGAAATAATATTACTTACTGTTTTCTCAGATACTGAAAAATGCACCAAGTGCCCAGATGATAAATATCCAACTGATGACAGAATCCAATGTATCCCCAAGAGAATAGCCTTCCTGTCCTATGAAGAACATCTGGGCATCATCCTGGTCTCCTTTGCTGTACTCTTGTTTCTAACAACAGGCCTTGTTTTAGTCATATTCCTTAAATACCTAGAAACTCCCATTGTCAAAGCTAACAACCGTGACCTGTCCTACATTCTCCTGGTTTCCCTCTTGCTTTGCTTCTTGTCCTCCTTTTTCTTCATTGGCCGACCAAGGAAAGCCACCTGCCTTCTCCGACAAACAATGTTCAGCATCATCTTCTCAGTAGCTGTGTCTTGTGTGTTAGCCAAAACAATCATGGTAGTGCTGGCCTTCCTGGCCACGAAACCAGGGAACAGGGTGAGGAGATGGTTGGGGAAGAGCCTGGCCAACTCCATCATCCTTTCTGGTTCTGCTGGAAAAATTGTAATTTGTGCCATCTGGCTGGGAGTTTCTCCTCCGTTTCCTGATTTTGACCTGCACTCCCAATCAGGAGTGATCATCCTTCAGTGCAATGAAGGCTCTGTGACCATGTTTTATGTGGTTCTCTGCTACATGGGTTTCCTTGCTGCCATTTGCTTCACAGTGGCTTAATTATTTATTGCAGTTATTATTGAGTTTGTATGCTTGTTTTGACAATTAAGGTTATTTAAAATCAAAAGAAATAAACATACAAAGAATGTAAGGCTAACTTAAGATAATCATCAAAGTGTAAAATAAATTAATTAATAATTTAAATGGTCATGAAACTAGGGAAGGACAAGAGAAGAAATGAGATTTTATTATCGTATAGGACTGACTGACTAAATAAATAACAGACATATGTTTGAAACAAGTTTACCAGTCAGTGGTTAGGATCCTCTTTAGTGCATTTAAAAAGAAAGAACATAACATCTTTTCCACTTTGTAAAATCTTTATTTTTTGTAATCTTTTGGAATATACAGCAAAGAGGTGATTTTAGAGTCGTTTTTGGAAAACTTTCCCCGGCTGATACTAGGGAAAGTCTAAAACTCTTTTGGCCAGATGTTCAGAGCCATTAATGAACCCAGTTCCTGATGTGCCAGGAATGAGCTCATCCTCCCTTGAGCTGACTTCTGAGGAGGAATCTGGGGAGTTGTCCAAGGGGGACATCATACTGCCTACTGGTTGTTTAGTAAACAAAGACACTTCAAAGTATAAAGGTTCTCGGTGTCTTACATGAATACTGAAGTACAAGTAGAAAGAAAAAAAGTCTATCCCCATAATGCATTCCATATTTACCCAATGATACAGTTGGCCAATTATCTATTTCCAAACCCTTTGTCTCAAATATCACCCCAAAGTTAATATTTCTAGGGTAAATGATAATATAATGTAATATAATATATTAGCACATTGTAAGCCGCCCTGAGTCTCCGGAGAAGGGCGGCATATAAATCAAATTAAAAAAAAAAACTTAAGATAATCATTAAACTGTAAAATAAATTATTTAATAATTAAATTGTGATGAAACTAGGGAAGGACAAAATAAGAAATGAGTTAGTTATGTTAATATAATGCATCTGCAGAGGAGACAAGACTTCCCAGATTGGGGTAAGGGGGAGGGATATGACATCATCTTTCTCCAGTCCTCAACACAGTCCTCTCAACAGTTCCAAAAAGGCTCCACATCCATTTGCAT
Organism: Pantherophis guttatus; assembly: GCF_059756535.1. Lineage (NCBI taxonomy): Eukaryota > Metazoa > Chordata > Lepidosauria > Squamata > Colubridae > Pantherophis > Pantherophis guttatus. The sequence goes on from NC_142064.1 coordinate 286,600,674, forward strand.
CATTCAGGTGACCCCGATGACACAGATCAACCTCCAACTGGCCTCAATGACTCTCTAAAACAGGGGTGTCAAACTCGTGGCCTGTGGGCCGGATGCGTCAAGTGCTGGCCCTGCTCCCACCTGGTTTAGCGAAGGGGAAAAAAGTCTCGATATGTCATGAGTTGCCACTGTGATGACATGAGTTTGACACTCCTGCTCTGAAAGAATGCAAATGATGTCTGCAAGGAGTATAAATCCTTCCATTCCCCACCCTCCAGTCAGAGCTGAAGAAGCTTCTTGGATGAGTAGTGAAATGTCTTCAAAGAAAAACAAAACAATCCAGTTACCTCTTGAAAAAGGCACCTTTGGGACATCACCATACTAGAAAACTGCACTTCAACTGTAGTCTCAAATGATGCTGAAATTGAACAAAATAAAACAAAATAAAGGATGAGTAGAGAGGCCTTCACTGCAAGGGGTGGAACTTCCATTTCACTGGCGACAGAACTTTACCTCAAATTTTGGATATTATGGGTATCAAATAAAATACCATATTTTGTTCCTTAAACTTTAAGTCCTGATTCTGTAGATAGATTCAGATCCCAATGATGGAGCATCACAATGGAGATGGTTGATGAACTAAGAGGCAGTCCCAGCCCCCACATATCCAGCTCCTTCCCTCCCTATTGTTTAACTATAATTCTATTTTGATTATAGTTTCCATTTTAATTATTTTATTTTTCTTTTATGATTTTAATGGTATAAGTTTCCCAGAGTTGTTTCAAAACAAGATGGGTGGCAAATAAGCTGAATGAAGGAACGAACAAACAAACAAACAAACAAACGTCTGAAACAAGTTTACCAGTCAGTGGGTGGAATCCTCTTCAGTCCATTTACCACATTTTTTGGAATATAAGACTCACCTTCCCCCCGGCCAAAAAAAGAGGGTGGAAATCTGGGTGCGTCTTATACTCCAAATGTAGCCCTGCCCAGCTTCTCAAATGGAGGTTTCAGAGGCTGAAAAAAGCATCAGAAAAGAAGCTTCAGAAAAGAAGCCCCCAAACAGAGCTTCAGAGGCTTTGTGAGATTTTAAAAAAACAGCAAACCTCATAAAAAGTGAAACAGAGACCATGAACAAGTAAAAAGCAGATTTATTGTAAGGATATATATATCCCATAAACTTTTGCAAAAGGATTCTCCCATGAAAGAGAGAGAACGTCTTATCACTCAGGTTACATGGTTTAAATACAGTTTCAGACGATCAGCAAAACAATTAGAACGCCCCCACCATATATTGTTTTCAGTTTTTATATAATCTTTTGGCTTTCTTCACATGTTCTGCCCTGGAGTTCCCCTCCAAAATTACCCTCTAAAAATACCCTCTAAAAATGTATTCTTATTTGTTTGTTATTGTTCTTATTAATTGGACACTTAGTCTCTTCCTCCTTTTTCAATGGAGCTTGGGTCAGCCTGACCCAACTTAGAATGTACCAAAACATCTGTTTCCTCAAAACAGGCAATTCTATATCTCTTACTCAGATTAATAGCTGAAGGTTAGCTCAGGTTATGTAAAGGGTAAATATGGAGTCACTTAGGCTGTATTCTTTATTATTCTTTACAGGAATAATTCTTCTTCTCTCAGGCTTTTATTCTGAAGCTCTGTTTCAGAGGCTTTCAGAGCAGAAAAAAAAGCAAAAAAAAGCAAGGCACAGAGTTCACAACCAAGGAACCTGTTGCTAAAATTTACCTCTGGGAACAGCTGATTGGGAGTATTCCGGGAGGCCGATCCACCTGCCAATCAGCTTTTTTCTTATTTTCCTCCCCCAAAACTAAGGTGCGTCTTGTACTCCAAAAAATACGGTAAAAAGAAAGAACATTAGATCTTTTCAATTTTGTAAAATCTTTATTTTCTGCAATCTTTCGTAATATACAGCAAAGAAGTGATTTTAGAGTTGTTTTTGGAAAACTTTCCCCAGCTGAAACTGGGGAAGGTCTAAAACTTTTTTAGCCAGGTGTTCAGAGCCATTAATGAACCCAGTTCCTGACATGCCAGGAATGAGCTCATCCTCCCTTGAACTGACCGCTTTTTCTTTTGGTAAAGTTTTTTTATTTTTTAAACACACAAACAAACATACAATACATCTTTTCTGAACAGAATATTGGCTCGGTCTTAAACTTGTACAGATTTTTGTTCATCTTTAACACAATTTTATATGTTCAATTTTTCTCATAGCATTTATTCTCTCTAATTTTAAGAAGTCAATATTACCTTTCCTCATAACTTCTCATCCTATTATAGTTCAATTTTTCTTTTCCCTCCTTAAAATTTGAACCCCTAAATTTACATTCACAAAACATAGTTCAATCCCCAATTATTTCTTTAAATTCTCTTATTCTAATCACCAATGATTCTTTTTTCAGCTATTCCAAATAATACAATTCACTATATTAGTAGAAACCAATTAAATAAATAGAGAAACCAGCAATCCAAAATTAATAGGGCTAGCAGTGCATGTAACATAGATGTCTGTGCAAGTAAGATTTTCACCCCTGGTGTCAACCAAAACCAAGCATTTAATAGCAAGTGCCATATCATGTGCATTAATCAAACAGGTGGCAAGAAAGTAGGGGCAGTCATGCACGACACAAGTTATGTAGAGAGTAAACACAGGGTCAATCAAAATGGACTCAAATGTCTATACACCAATGCACAGAGTATGAGGAATAAACCGGGTGAATTAGAAATTCAAGTAAACGAGGGCAGATATGACATTGTTGGCATTACGGAAACTTGGTGGGATGAAACCCACAAATGGAACATACAGCTAGAGGGATACAAACTATTTAAAAGAAATAGACCAAATAAAAGAGGAGGTGGATTTGCACTATATATAAGAAATAACTACAACTCTACAGAAATAGAGCACAACAATGATGAAAATTATCTTGAATGCATTTGGGTCAATATTAAAGTGGTGGGGGGATGACCTTGTCATAGGTCTATATTATAGGCCGCCCAACCAAACAGAGGAAGTAGATGAACTTTTTGCTCGTCAGCTAACTAAGGTATGTAGGAAGCACATCACAATAGTAATGGGGGATTTTAACTACCCTGACATCAACTGGGAGACAAACTCTGCACCAAGTGGAAGATCCAACAGGTCTCAAAGATCACCCCAAAGTTGATATCTCTAAGGCAAATGAAATTTCACTATTCCCTGAGCAATTTTAAAATCACTTCCAATTTGTGATTCAGACCAGTGACTATCTATGATTTTTCACTATACTTTTCTCCAGTTTCTCCTCTGCACATGGAGGTCCATAGGTAGTTCAGGATCCCCAGAGGAGATGTCTTCTTACTTATTATTATTATTAACATCGTGGTTTGTGAGATCTCTCATGATATTCCTCCAGTGATTGCCTTTGATGTAAACAACAGACTGAAGCAACTTGAAAGGAATCTTACATGAAATAAGGATAAATGTCTCAGGTCAAACTCCATGTGGCACAAATTTTGGGACATTCATTGACTGTGTTTCTTGAATGTACTTTCCTTTTTCTCCTTTCCAGGTACAATTCTGTTTATCTCTCTCTCAGTCAAGAAAGTTAAGCTCATTTTCATCTTGTGACAGTGCTTTGAATTCTTTGAACTCTCTTGTTCTTCCTTAGAAACAGGAAGGGGATTGATTCAGCCCCATGAATTATGGACATCCTCCTTCTGCTTCTGCTGCTGCTGATGTCCCAGCCAGTCATTGGGAAGCTGACAATGAAGTGCCTGCTGAGTTTGGAGGAACATGAGGGAAAAAACCTACGGAGCTATTACAGGCCAGGAGACCACCTCATTAGTATCGTCTCCTTTGCCACATTAATATCCCATATAACACTGTCTTTCAGCACAGCTCCTTATACTCAAGCTGCCTCGTAAGTCATTCAGTGTGATGGAGTTGCTTTCCTTCCATTTGCAGTCCTAACACTCTTCTTCGTTTCTTTCAGTTACTCTTATATTGGAAGACCTGTTTAATTTCTTGAATCATTTAGATTTCCATGGATTCTCTCTTATGTCTTATTTTAAGAGACCAAAATCCAAAGATGGAACAACCCCGCCCCCCCAAAGTCCAAATTATTTCCCCCTCTCGTAGAATCCTGAGTTAATCACAACTAGCTGATTGAAAAGTTTGTAGTTTCCTCTGCCCCACCCATTTTTCTATTTTTATAACCATTCATTGATATTCAATGCCTGACCCTGGTATGGAATTGAGGATGGCTTGTTTTTAGAATTGCTTTTCTGGATCATTTATAAGTCCTCTTTGCTGATGGTTCTATTTTAATGATTGAATAATTTTGAATCTTGGTCATTGCACAAATTAAAAATAATTACAAATAATGTAATTACAAATTACATTACAAATAATGATATATTTTAAATATTAAAACTCCATCCTACGTTCTCAACACTCATAACAATTAAACGGTGATGCGTGACGATCATTTGATTCTTGTTTTGGACACTTTTGTCTTAAGACTGAATGGTCTTGTGGAGAGAAAGAGGAACAAATGAAAATATGTTTTGTTGTTGTTGTTAGAGATGATGCTATGATGAACATTTTTTTACAGTAGTTTATTTACTGATCCAGAAAGAATCCTAAGCTTCATTTTTGCCATTCAGCAAGTCAATAAGAAATCTCAGCTTTTGTACAATCTCACACTTGGCTACAACATCCATGACAATTATTTCAACACCCTTGGCACTTCAGATGCCTTGCTGGACATTCTATCGACTGGAGAAGCCAATATTCCCAACTACAGCTGTGGAAGGAAGGACAACCTGATGGCTGTTCTTGATGGATCTCTTGATGACATTTCCATTCAGGTGTCAACATTAGTAGGCACCTACAAAGTCCCACAGGTGTGTTTGTGTGTTTCTCTACCTGGCAAAGTGAGCAGATATTTGGTGGGTGGGTAATAGATTCAATCATACCTTCTCTATGGAATTCATGAGCTGCTTTTCACCATGGCCATTGTCATGGCTAGGGATTGGGATCCACAGCAGGCCTAAACATTTAATTGAGCAAGACTTGAGCAGCTGGACACAATGTTAAATATGGAACATTTAAGCAAATCTCTAAAATGAACTGAGTTGCATTTGCAGTACTCTAGAGATAGAAGACGTAGCACATCTATTATCTGAATGTCAATTTTATTAGAAAAGACAAAGAGCAGTATCTCAGACCTCAGATTAGATAAATGATTATATTCAATCTTGTTAATATTCTGCATTTTATATTCTTTATGTTGATATGGCTTAAGGGTTACGAACCATAGACTATTCCAGGGGTCACCAATCTTTCGGAAATCAGGGACCACCAAATTCAAAATTTTAAATCCTGTGGACCACTAATATGATTTTTTTTTCAAATATAAACATGCAAACAATTTTTCTACAGACCACCAAAATTTTCTCGCAGACCACCAGTGGTCCTTGGACCACCAGTTGGTGACTGCTGGACTATTCTAATATGTTTGTGAGAACCACATTGGATGTGTTAAAAGCTTACATTTTGGACTTGATCTGATCTAACCATAATACATGATTCTTCATTGCTTCTTCAGATCAGTTATGGAATTGTTTCAGAGGCTCAGAGTGATAAAAGTCAAATGCCTTTTTTCCATCAGATGCTTCCAAAAAATGGGATCCAGTATCCAGGAATTGTCCAACTCCTCCTCCATTTCAGATGGATTTTGATTGGTCTCTTTGCACCAGACTCAGAGGAGGGAGAGAATTTCATGAGAACTTTCACTCCTATGCTTGTCAGAAATGGAATTTGTGTGGTTATCTCAATGACTAGACATACAGAACCTCTCAGAAATGCCATCTCTAAGTGGAGAAAAGTCAATGTCTTTGTTCACTTCATAGAATTTTCTTCTATTGTGGATAGAATTTGCCACATCCATTTAGCAATTGAAGGTTTGTCAGGACCCATTGAAGGGAAAGTCTGGATCACAACAATTGTGGGGAAAATGACAATGAGAAGCAATACACTTTTCAAATATATCCATAGCATTTGGGCCTTTGCTTTGCAGGAAAAAAAATGGCCAAATGATGATGCCTTTCAACCCAATCTTTTTCAGGATTCCAAATTTGAAGACCAGTCTTTTCACTGTTTTTTTTCAAAGCATGTCCTTTCTGTCAAGGGCTGGAGACGATGCACCCAGATAGCACCACTGGACATGCAAGAGAAAAAGAATAGAATTCCGATACAAAATGAGCACCGTTTTTATACTGTTGTTAAGACTCTGGCCCATGTCTTGAATGTTGCATATTCCTCAATCTCTAGGAGGAGAAAAATGGAGAAGAAAGAGAGTTTGGGGACTCCAAGGCTAGAGCCATGGCAGGTATGGGGTCCTGACAAGGATCCATTAATCCTATTTCCTATTTAGAAAAAAATCCAATGCTGAAGTAGGGGAACCATTGTTCTACAAAAACCCAACAGGTTTGGCCAAGATGAGGCCAGATTTAGTTCACAAGATTATGTTCCAAAGAGCAGGCACTGTGACAATTATATTTTATATTAAACACTGCTATTATAAAAATATTTAAAATGTCAGATGTAAATGCCTTATTCTCTAATGTGTAAATAGTGTACAAACAGGGTATCAGGGGTTAACTTATTCTTCACTTCTTAATGTATTCATAATTCACCACTCCCACATATAGCTCCACCCATTGTATATATAAGGAGCTACCTACACCCTTTCCCTTGCTTCTATCTGTGAATATTCAGTGAATATAGAATGCCTAATGTAAATAAAAGAATATATAGTTAAAACTTTAACTCTTGCTAATCTTATTGAGTCTGATCCTGAAAATATTGCAACAAATTGGTAGCAGAGGATGGTTAATTGACTCAATAAAAAAACTTTAAAATGTCTAAGAAAGATAGGCCCAACACCAGGGCCTACAGCAAAGAAATGGAAACGGAACAAGAAATAATCAACGAATCCACAAATGCAATTTCGAGAGAATCCGAAGAATACACCACTGAAGACGAAGAAATAATTGATGACCAGGAGGAAATCGAAATAGAAAATAACGAACTCAGGTCAGAGATATTAAAATTATTAAAAAGCCAGAAGAATGATGAAAGCCTCATCGCGAACCTCCAAGATATGCTGAAGAACAGCGGAGCAGCGAGAGAGAAAAACATCACCAATGAAAAACCTAAAGATCCAAAAATAGTGAGTGATATGACTGCGGAGAAAATCATTACAAGGAAGAAAAACGATGATCCCGCGCGAAAATTTGAATGGCGGCCATCTTGGTTTCAACCGGCCTCCAAGATGAACGAAGCAGAACCAATCAGCAAGCTCAATTCAAAATTTCTGGCGCGAAAAATGTTATCAGACAACGAAAACGAAAAAGAAGATTCAAACACCTCAGAAGAATCAGAACCAGAAAGTGAGGAAGATCCAACAAAACACCAAATAAAATCAGCGATGAAAACGCTCTTTGCTGCATTTGGGCCAAAACTGAAAATTACTAAAAAGATGCCGAAAAAGCGAGCGAGCAAGCCAATGCCTCAAGACCTACCCGCTCCCATCCTGACTACTAGAGCGCTGACGCCAGAACCCAGAGAGCCCTGCCGATACCGCCCTACGCCGCAGACCGAAGCAAGCACCAACGCTCTCAATAGAAGAGGAAGAACAGCCACCGTCGTCAGAACCCCCAAAGTCGAACCAGAGACCAACTCGTCTGAAGAAGAGCAGAGCGAGCAAGCCGCAATGAGGAGAACCTTCCACGACGACGCCGAAGAAGAAATGAGCAACGCGCATGCGCGAAACTACGCTGACGATCCGGGAAGACATGAACTGGAGAGAAGATCATGCAGACTCGTAGCGAGCATCCCCACGCCGTTTTGCAATTTTCTGCATTTACGAGACCACGGACTACCTCAGGTTGTAAGTAATGGACCCAATAATGTCGGAAATTTACCCAGTGACTTCCCAAAACTAAGGGTTGATGGCATTAATTTACAAGAATGGTATCAACAGCTCCAGGTTGTCTTTATGAAGGAAAACTTACTGTTTTTTATCACTAGTCCCCCAAAAAGACCTTGGACACTAAAAATAGATTGTTTACACCATAGAGCTTTTTTCTTAATAATATCTAGTGTGTCTCCTGCAATGTATCACAGCATTAAGCCAAATTTGACTGTTTCAGAAATTATTCAATGCATGTTTAATTTGTTTCACAGTGACAGTGTAGCTACCACCACAAGGATATCTAAAGACTTCTTTTCATCTAGGATAAAACCAGGGGTTTCCATAAGTGAACATTTAATATCTTTGAACAAAATAAGAGCTGAACTGCATTTGAGGGGGGAGGTGATTTCAGACCAAACAATGAAAAGTGTTATTATCAACTCACTTGATCCATCATGGGACAATTTTATGTCACACTTAGACACAATCAATCTAGGATATTTATCCATAGAAAGTCTATCTAACAAATTGATAACAGAAGATAATTCTAGAAGGAATCGTTCTAACAATCACACAGAACATAAACCATATAGGAAAGTAGCTTTCCAAGAAAAATATAGTGGAACATTTAAATGTCATAATTGTGGATCCAGGGAACACAATAGAAGAGATTGCCCAAAATTCTTAAAAGAAAGATATAGATCAGAATACAGAAACAAATACGATTATAGACAGCCTTCCATAGAAAGGCATAGATATAGGAGCCCACCAAATCACAGGGAGAATAGAGGGGGCAGAGACAATTCAAAGGATAGAAAGTCTGGTTCACTGAATGGATTAAATAAACAAGACAACACTAACACACAACAAAGTGAGAACAATAATTGGCTTATTGATTCTGGAGCAACTAATCACACCACTAATAACAAAAGTATATTGTCTTCATTTGCAGAAGATAAATTTGTAATTAAGGTAGCTAACCAAGAAAAGGTTCAAGTATTAGGTAGAGGAAATGTAACCTTGCCTGGTCTAGGAAAAATAGAGGGGGTATTACTAATACCTGAAATACCTCATAACATATTAAGTGCCATAAAACTAAGCAGAGATTCTGACATTAACATTGTCTTTTCAAAAGGAAAGGCAACTTTGGAAAAGAATAAAATAAATGTAGGCACTGTGGTGACTAAAGGAGGCCTACCTTATCTGATAACAAAAGAAAAATGGTTACATAACATTGATTCAAATATGGAAGATTGTATTGAAATAGATGATGAGAATGTTAGCAACAGTGACAATGATGAATGTAAAATATCTCATGATCACACAGATGCACACAACGATAAGAAGCCAAAGATAGGTAAACCAATTCATGATGAGTGTGCTCACATATTGCATAGGAAGTTAGGACATGCCAGTTTTCCTGTAGTGCAAAAAATGACTGAACACGCAGAAGGTGTTAAAATAAAAAATTGTGAAAATTATCTGGAATGCTCAGTATGTAAATCTACAAAACTAAAAACTAGTCCCAGGCCAAGAAAATCTACCAGATCAACTAACAAAATTTTTGATTTAGTGCACATGGACTTAGTTGGTCCATTAACTCCATCAATCACTTATAGAAAACGTTACTTCCTGACAATAGTGGACGATTATAGCCGCTATGGATTTGTTTATACATTAAAACACAAAGATGAAACATTTCAAAAATTTAAAGAATTTTACAAACGCATAGAAACACAACACAACATCAAAATAAAACAAATTATGACAGACAGAGGATGCGAATTCATGTCTAAAGAATTCTCACAATGGTTAAAAGACAAAGGAATGTTACATTACACATCTAGTCCATTTTCTGCGTTCCAAAACGGGATTGCAGAGAGAAAAAATTCCACATTACAAACCATGATTAGATGCACATTGGAAGATGCTGGCTTAAGCAAACAATTCTGGTCAGAAGCCTTACATTATTCAAATTACACACAAAATAGAACATGGTCCAGCATTGTAAATAAGACACCATATGAAGTGATGTATAATAGAAAACCAAAATTAGCACACATGCATATATTTGGAGTCACAGCAGACGTACACATACCGAAACAATTAAGAAGAAAGGGAGAAAATGTGTCCAGAAGACTCAGATTTATGGGATATGAGACTGGCACTAAAGGATACAGATTCATTGATAGTAACAACAAATTTATAGTCTCCAGAACAGCTGTGTTCCATGAACAAGCTAACTGGTCTAAATTACATCTTAATGAGATATTCCCAAATAAACATGAAGATACAAAACCTCATGAGAAAGGGACTATAGAAAAGCAAAATATCAACAAATATAAAAACAAAACCAAAACTTGGACAAATAGCCAACACAAAATAAAGACAGACACACTAACAAAAAAGGAAGCAAGATATTTGCATGATAACGATAGTAAACCCGAAAAAATCATTAGAAACACCAGAAATCAAATGCCAAATAAATACAAGGATTATGTAATGCACATGGATGGTGAACCAACAACACCCAATACATATGAGGAAGTGTTAAAACTTCCTCACGAAGAAAAAGAAAAATGGGAATTAGCAATGAAGAAAGAGATGGAAAGTTTACAAAGATTAAATGTATTTACACCTGCAATTGCACCTAAAGATAAGACAATTATTGGTACCAGGTGGATATATAAAATTAAGAATTTAGAGGGAGGAAATACTCTATACAAAGCTAGATTAGTTGCACAGGGTTATGCACAGAAATATCCGGAGGACTATACTGACACGTATTCCCCCACTGTAAGAACAGAGAGTGTCAAAACAGCTCTAGTGGTAGCATCAGCACTCAATCTTGATGTATTCCAATATGACATACAGACTGCGTACCTACACGCAAAATTAGATAAAGAAATATACGTGAGAGCACCTCATAGTCAATACACAAACAGAAATGAGACTTGGTTGTTAAACAAGAGTTTATACGGGCTAAAACAATCTGGTAAACGGTGGTATGATTGTTTAGTAAAAGTACTTAAGACCATGGACTTCAACGCTACCACTGCTGATAATTGTTTCTTTGTCAAGAGGGGTGATGATTACATTGAATTTGTATTGATTTATGTGGATGACATTTTATACATAGGAAAACATAAAGAAAGAAGAGAAACTTTTGTAACTAAACTAAATGAGCATTTCTCATTGAAATCTTTAGGCAAGGTAAACAAATACCTTGGTGTCCAAATTAATAAGACAAAAAGGGGATTCAAACTTACCCAGAGAGATAAGATCATAGAACTTTTAAATAAATGCAACTTAAACAATGCCAAACCTTGTGATACCCCTATGCAAACTGACTTTCTAAGAAATTCTGATGAATCTTCTCCCGAGTTCAAGGACAATACATTCTATAGATCAATCATAGGTTCACTCCTTTACATATCTAATTGGACTAGACCAGATATCGCTTTACCACTCAATTTATTATCTAGGCATGTCAGCAAACCAACAATGTATCACTGGGAAGCTGTTAAAAGAATTTTAAGATATCTAAAAAGTACACTAGACTTTTGTTTAATGTTAGAGCCTAATGATATTAAAGAACCAAAGCTTACGTGTTATGCAGATGCAGATTGGGCTGGAGACACCTCATGCAGAAAAAGTACATCTGGTTATGTATTTCTCTTAAATGACTGTCCAGTTTACTGGTACACTGGTAAACAAGAACTAGTGGCCACTTCAACGACAGAAGCGGAATATGTTTGTTTATCCAAAGCCGCAAATAACCTTGTATGGTTTAATGATTTAATTTCAGATGTCTGGAAAAAACCTGCTCTGCCCTTTGTTATGCGTGAAGACAATAAAGCAGCCATTGAAATATCTAGATCTGATGCCATTGGACAAAGGTCCAGACATATAGATATAAAATTTAAACATGTGAGACAATTATCTCAGGATGGATTTATTAAAGCAGTGCATTGCGACACTTCAGAACAATTAGCTGATATATTGACAAAGCCTTTACCTTCTAAGCAGCATAAATATTTAACCTCTAAGTTGTATGTTTTGTATTGTCCTGAATCTGAGTGTAACTGGTGTTGTATAACGAATCGGCATTTAGAGGGGGATTTGTCAGATGTAAATGCCTTATTCTCTAATGTGTAAATAGTGTACAAACAGGGTATCAGGGGTTAACTTATTCTTCACTTCTTAATGTATTCATAATTCACCTCTCCCACATATAGCTCCACCCATTGTATATATAAGGAGCTACCTACACCCTTTCCCTTGCTTCTATCTGTGAATATTCAGTGAATATAGAATGCCTAATGTAAATAAAAGAATATATAGTTAAAACTTTAACTCTTGCTAATCTTATTGAGTCTGATCCTGAAAATATTGCAACATAAAATGTATACATTGTAAATAAATTCCTGTACTTATGGGTTTTAATTAGCATGATAGAATTTTATATTCATGAATTTCAGCTAAACCTGGGAGCATTTAGCTTAATCCCTGCTCACTGCAGGAATCCAATTAAAGCATTTCAGACATATGGTTCCTCAGTCTTTGCATTTAGCCATGGTGGTGCAGAGGTTACAAGGCAAATATTACTGGCTAACTCATTCCTCATTGCCAGGAGTTTGATCCTGACCATCTTAAGGTTAGTTTAAAAGATTATGTTTCAAAGAGCAGGCACTGTGACAATTATATTTTGATATTAAAAACTGCTATTATAAAATTCCTGTAGATATGGGTTTGTAATTATGGGTTTGTAATTATATATCATAAATTTCAGGCAAGCCTGCAAGCATTTAGCCTAATCCCTGCTCACTGCAGGAATCTAATTAAAACTTTTCAGACTGATGGCTACTCAGTCTTTGCATTTAGCCGTGGCATTTATGCTAATGCTAATCCTAACCCTATCCCTAACTCACTGCTCACTGCCAGGAGTTCGATCCTGACCAGCTCAATGTTGACTCCGCCTTCCATCCTTCCAAGGTTGGCAAAATGGGAAACCAGATTTGTATGGGTTTGTAACTAGAATGACAGAATTTTATATTCATAAATTGTAGCTAAACCTGGGAGCATTTCGCCTAACCCCTCCTCACTGCAAGAATCCAGTTAAAGCCTTTCAGACTGATGGATACTCAGTCTTTGCACTGACTCTAACCCTAACCCTAACCATAACTCACTGCTCACTACCAGGAGTTTGATCCTGACCAGCTCAAGGTTGACTCAGCCTTCCTTTCTATCAATGTTGGTAAAATGGGTGCCTAGATTGTTGGGGGCAATATACTGATTCTATAACCCACTTAGAGAGGGCTGTAAAAGCACTGTGAAGCAGTATATAAATCTAAGTGCTATTGCTATTCAGGCAAATAGGAGCCTGAATAGCTCTGAAGAGAAGGCACTGTAATTTAACACCAGCTGTCTGCAATTAAAGTAAGTTCGAATCTTGCCAGGCTCAAGGTTGACTCAGCCTTCCATCCTTTCTAAGGTAGGTAAATTGAGGACCCAGTTTGTGGGGGCAATAAGCTGACTTTGTATAAATATACTAAAGTATGAAGGCTATTGCTTAACACACTGTAAGCCGCCCTGAGTCTCCGGAGAAGGGCAGCATATAAATCAAATTAAAAAAAAAATAGTGAAGAGTGGACTGGACATCTCTCATTCACAAGCTCAGCTTTAAAATGGGTCCTCCTTTTAGGGTGTCTCAAATTGTTTTCAAAATTCCTGGATGTTTCAATTCTAGTTCCATCCCTTTCTGGAGAAGAATGAGTTTCGCAATTTTTCCTGGGAGAAACTGTACTTGGACAAAAGTGGAAAATTAGCAGCAGATCTGAATATCATAAATTGGTTGATTTTCCCCAATGAGGATCCCATCAAAGAGCAACTGGGGAGTTTTGAAAGACAGAGGCTTATTATCGACCAAGATGCTCTTTCACGTCTAAAGTTGCTGAACAAGGTGGTTGAAAATATTGGTAACTTTTCTTGGTCTATATGGTTGGTGTTAGTGTCCCCTGAAAGAGCAGGCTCAGATATTATTTTTAACAGCCCATATCTGACCACAGTTATTCATGCTTTTGTTTCACCCCACTGGGATAGGCCTCCTGCTGCTTGGAAGGTGATCCAAGATGTTTAATCAAAATAGAACCACAATGATTTGTATAATTTGAGATAATGCCTTAATTTAGAAAAATGGAAGACTTAAATTTGCCTTGACTGCCCACCTCCCAAGTCCTTCTTGATACTTGTAATAATGAGGGTCAATTTGTAATATAATGCTACTTATATTTGGTCTTTGGCTTGTAAGCCATCTCAAAACCCTTTGAATGCAATTTTTTATCTTGATTGTCTTACATTAAAACAAAGAATTATCCAAGAGTTGGACACAACTAGCAATTAACAACAAAACTGTAATTCTTCAGTGGAAAGGGCCTTGTCTTGAATACCTCACTTGGCCTTAGAAATATCCCTTTCCCACACAGGGCTCATTCTCATGTCCCATGTGCTGCAGCAAAAGATGCCTGACTTAACCTTTTTGAGTGACATGTTCTCGTGATTTCATCTCTACTCGTCCTCACTATAATTCTAGAAACTAGACAGTAATCTTTAATCTTATTTCATCAGCATGGCAGCTGTACAAATTGAAAATATATATGTACAGATATAACTTAATAATACCTCATTTGAATTTGGCAGCCGTAGTTTGTGAGGGATTTTTTCTTTATATCTTAACTGGAACAAGGATTTGGATTATTTTCAAAGGGGAGTGGCTTTACAATATTTTATGTTTTCCTGATCTATTGCTCAGAAGTGTCTTTCTTAAGCACAGTTTCATTTTAATCAGTCAATCTAAGAAATAAAAAATTATTTATTTATTTATTATTTATTTATTTGTTCAACTTGTATGCCGCCTTTCTCCAAAGTCTCAAGGCGGCTCACAATGCATTTAAAAACCATATATAAAAACATTAAAAATTAAAACATTAAAAACAATTAAAACCCATTCACAGGATTCATGGAGGGATCTCACCAGATCGCAACAGCGAGATCAACGGCCTAGGCCTGCCGGAAAAGCCAGGTCTGCACCACTTTTCGGAAGGCCAATAGGGTGGGGATGGTCCGGATCTCAGTAGGTAACTGGTTCCAGAGAGCTGGGGCAGCCACAGAGAAGGCCCACTCCCGCGGGCCCGCCAGTCGGCATTGTTTAGCTTACGGGACCTGGAGGAAACCAACTCTGTGGGTTCTTATCGGTAATTGGGAGCTATGCGGTAGAAGGCGGATTTGGCAGATATTTTGGAATGAATTTTGTTTTTCTGCTTAGTCTCTGCCTCAGTCCAAATGTGTGGAGAAGTGTCACCCTGGATTTGTAAAACGGGCTCGGAAAGAGGAACCAATTTGCTGCTACGATTGTATTCCTTGTCCGGAGGGGACCATCTCCACACAGGAAGGTGGGTGACACCAGAGAAATTCTGGCTTTCCTATCTCTCAGTATCAACTGTCATCCAAAGAATTTCTTGGAATGTGAAAGGAGGGACTATAAAAATAATAATACTTACTGTTTTCTCAGATACTGAAAAATGCACCAAGTGCCCAGATGACAAATATCCCACTGATGACAGAATCCAATGTATCCCCAAAAGAATAACCTTCCTGTCCTATGAAGAACTTCTGGGCATCATCCTGGTCTCCTTTGCTGTACTCCTGTTTCTAACAACAGGCCTTGTTTTAGTCATATTCCTTAAATACCTAGAAACTCCCATTGTCAAAGCTAACAACCGGGACCTGTCCTACATCCTCCTGGTTTCCCTCTTGCTTTGCTTCTTGTCCTCCTTTTTCTTCATTGGCCGACCAAGGAAAGCCACCTGCCTTCTCCGACAAACAATGTTCAGCATCATCTTCTCAGTAGCTGTGTCTTGTGTGTTAGCCAAAACAATCATGGTAGTGCTGGCCTTCCTGGCCACGAAACCAGGGAACAGGGTGAGGAGATGGTTGGGGAAGAGCTTGGCCAACTCCATCATCCTTTCTGGTTCTGCTGGAAAAATGGTCATTTGTGCAATCTGGCTGGGAGTTTCTCCTCCGTTTCCTGATTTTGACCTGCACTCCCAATCAGGAGTGATCATCCTTCAGTGTAATGAAGGCTCTGTGACCATGTTTTATGTGGTTCTCTGCTACATGGGTTTCCTTGCTGCCGTTTGCTTCACAGTGGCTTTCCTGGCCAGGAACCTGCCTGGGGCCTTCAACGAAGCCAAACTGATCACCTTCAGCATGCTGGTCTTCTGCAGCGTCTGGATCTCCTTCCTGCCCACCTACTTGAGCACCAAAGGGAAATACATGGTGGCCGTGCAGGTTTTCTCCATCTTGGCTTCTGGGGCTGGTCTGCTGGGCTGCATCTTCTTCCCCAAGTGCTACATTATCATCCTGAGACCAGATCTAAATACTAAGGAACATTTAATGATAAAAGTCGGTATCTGATCATGAAGTAGTTTCTTAAGCTCATAACACTTAATTATTTATTGCAGTTATTATTGAGTTTGTATGCTTGTTTTGACAATTAAGGCAGGGATGAAATCTAAAGTTTTTCCCTACCAGTTCTGTGGGTGTGGCTTGGTGGGGGGGGTGTCTGTGACTGAGTGGGTGTGGCCAACTCGATGTCACTCATAGCCATGCCCACTTAGTCAGAAGACCCCCTCCCACAAAGCCATGCCCACAGAACCCGGTAGGAAAACTTTGAATTTCTATTCTGCCGGTGTGTCCTTACCTTTCTCCTGTGGTTCCGCCAATCCGCCCCATTCCCCAGAGTCAGGGAATGCACCATTCCCTGACTCCAGCCTTGCTGTGGAGCCCCTGCCTGCTCTCCCTTCACCACGTGGCTCCGCCCACCTGCCCCATTCCCCGGAGTTGGGTAATGCACCATTCCCTGACTTCTACTGCTCACCTTTCTCCCGCAGCTGGCTGTCAAGGAAGGCAAGCACTCGAAAGGTTCCGGAGTCACTCACTCTCCTTCTTGAATGAGCCGCTCTGGTCCCCGCACCGGCTGTGCAAGCACACATCCAACCTGCCACTGAATTAAATAAATGGTGTGTACTTGCACAGCCGGTGCATGGACCAGAATGGCTCATTCAAGAAGGAGAGTGAATGACTCCGGTACCTTTTGGGCGCTTGCCTTCCCTTACAGCCAGCTGTGGGAGAAATGTGACTCCGGGGAATGGGGTGGGTGGGTGGGCGGGCGGGCGGAGCCTTCAGCTGCCATTGCTACCGGTTCTCTGAACCACTGGCCATCATCGCTACTGTTCTATCCCCGTCCCAAACATGCACCCAAACCATCCAGCCAAGGGTTAAATAAAGTCTTCAAACACTCAACGTCAGTGATAAGGAACTTGGCAGCAACTCCATAGCTGCCTGCCAAGAACTTTTACTCCGATAACACAGACAAAAATACACACAGTTTGAATAGTTCAGTTTGTAATTAAATCCACAGCAAATAGGCGTTGTGTCCAAAGGTGCAAAGTGACTTGCCAGAGATTTAGCTTTGTCCGTCACAGAGTCCGAATGGCCACCACTCTCCTTTTTATAGCCTGTGGAGTGTGGTCCAGTGACTCAGCTTAATCTCTGGCATGCCTCCTTTTCTGCTACACACACTTGTCTCTCCGATGCTGGCGTGGGTCCAACCACAATGTTTCATCGTCACTATCCAATGGCTCGGAAACACCTGGCTCCTAGCCAATCTCTTCTCCTTAGGGAGACACCTGAGGCATTGCCAGAGAAGAGGGTCCTGGAGAGGGAGGCCTGGCCGTCTCCTCTCCTTCATGTTCGGAGCCTTCTTCCTCCGATAAGATAGGCTAAGAGGACGGAGCCACAACAGCTACCTACTGTCCCGAGCCAGTCCGAACTGGGAGCATTTCACCCCTGAATTAAGGTTATTTAAAATCAAAAGAAATAAACATACAAAAAATTTAAGATTAATTTAAGATAATTATCAAAGTGTAAAATAAATTAATTAATAATTTAAACGAGTTTCACTGGGGACAGAACTTTACCTCAAATTTTGGATATTATGGGGATCAAATAAAATACCATATTTTCCTTAAGCTTTAAGACCTAATAATGTAGATAGCAATGATGAAGCATCACAATGGAGATGGTTGATGAACTTAGAGGCAGTCCCACCCCCCACATATCCAGCTCCTTCCCTCCCTATTGTTTAACTATAATTCTATTTTGATTGTAGTTTCCATTTGAATTATTTAATTTTTCTTTTATGATTTTAATGGTATAAGTTTCCCAGAGTTGTTTTGAAACAAGATGGATGGCAAATAACCTGAATGAATGAATGAACGAACAAACAAACAAAGAAACAAATAAAGAATGTTTGTTATTTAGGTTATTTAGGTTGTTAATAAGGTTATTTAGAATCAAAAGAAATAAACATACAAAGAATATAAGACTAACTTAAGATAATCATCAAAGTGTAAATAAATTATTTAATGATTTAAATTGTCATGAAACTAGTGAAGGACAAGATAAGAAATGAAATAGTTATATTAACATCATGCATCTTCAGAGAAGACAAGACTTCCCAGATTGGGGTGAGGGGGAGGGATACGACATCATCTTTCTCCAGTCCTCAACACAGTCCTCTCAGCAGTTCCAAAAAGGCTCCACCCCCATTTGCACCACTCAGGTGACCCCGAGGACACAGATAAACCTCCAGGTGACTTTCATGACTCTCTAAAAGGATGCAAATGACCAGCTATCAGCAAGGAATATAAATCCTTCCATTCCCCACCCTCCAGTCAGAGCTGAAGAAGCTTCTTGGATGAGTAGTGAAATGTCTTCAAAGAAAAATAAAACAGTCCAGTTACCTCTTGAAAAAAGCACCTTTGGGACATCACCTTACTACATATCTACACTTCAACTATAGTCTCAAATGATGGTGAAATTGAACAAAATAAAACAAAATAAAGGGTGAGTAGACAGGCCTTCATTGCAAGGTGTGGAATTTCCATTTCACTGGGGACAGAACTTTACCTCAAATTTTGGATATTATGGGTATCAAATAAAATACCATATTTTGTTCCTTAAGCTTTAAGACCTGTGTTACATATAAATGCCTAACACTAATCCCCCATGGCAGGGCAGGGGTTAACCTCATCCACCCACCAAACCCTTCCCTTGACCTCTCCTTACCTTGGCTCCGCCTCCCAGGTATATAAGGTATTGTCCAGGAGTCCAGCCAGCACTCCAGATGTTCACCTGTAAGAGTAAATATGATGTAAATAAAGATCCTTTGAATTAATCTTATCCTGCATTGGAGTTATTGGGTTGGATCCTTGGAAACACATAACAGATTGGTAGCAGAGGATGGTTAACAATCCAATTAAACCAAGGTATGCAAGGAACCCCCAAACTGCCTGAGAAGAAGGGGAGACCTAACATCCGAGCATACACAAAGAGAATGGCGGTGCAGGCATCTACCACAGGGACCATGCCAAGAGAGACGGCGGATGAGAGCGAGCAGAGCTCCAGCCCAGGGACCCCAGCAAAACCCGAAAGAGATGACGACCCCGCGACCAATACAAAAAAGAGAAGCAATTTGAAAATCAAGTTGCTAGACCTCGTTGAGGCAGCCCTGACCAACCTAGAACTCATCGCGGAACTCCGAGCCCTGATCGAGGACTGCGGAGCAGCGACAGAGGAAGAGGGAGCTGAGCCTAGCCACGAAAAAGACAACATGGTAGGAAAAATATGTACTAAATGTTTCCCCACCAAAGAAACCGAGGCCGAACGCTCACCTTCCTCATGGCAGCCACCTTGGGTAATGACGTCACCCAAGATGGCCGACCAACAACCAATGGGACCCGGGATTTGAATTTCTTTGCGGGAACCGAGGCCTACTCGCAAACCGCCGAAGAAAACGCCAACAACGACCAAAATGAATGGGGAGATGACCAAGTTAGCTCGCCTACCAAGCTAGAGATAGACAAGGCCATGCGGATACTAACCGCGGCCTTTGGCACCAAAATAAGCCTACCGGGCCCGTACCCGAACACACCGAAGAGACCAAAAGGGGCAACTGACACACTAAGGGCCACAAGAGCAACCTACCGTATAGCCACCGCAAACTGGGCACCGCGTCCACAGCCACCCACCGGGGATCCCTACTCACCACATCCAAGGCCCTCACCGGATCCCAGGGGAATCGCCCAACGCTTACCAATCTGATGACCTGCTCCAAGGCATCTGGAACATCCAGCCAGCGAGAGCTTTGTCCCGAACCCAGTCCACGGCTTCCACGTCGAGTCGAGCCATCCGGACACCCAACCGATCACCGTGGGACCTCCAAACCTCCTGACCCCCCAAGGGGCAATTCGGCAACCCAGATCACTTCCCAACTGGACCACGACCGACCGAGACCACTCAAGGCCGAGCCATGGAGCCATCCCGCCGATTGGAACCTTCACCCAAGAGCCACGAACAGAAGCTCCTTCTTCAACGACTGCTGGACGAGAATGAATCCGGAGTATTGCATTTCACATCTTCGCCATTCTCCGCATTCCCGAATGGAGTAGCGGAATGAAAAAAAATGGTGTATTACAAACCATGACCAGGTGCGTGCTAGAGACGCAGGGCTAGGACAATCCTTCTGGGCTGAGGTACTCACATACTCTAACTATACCCTGAACAGGCTATGGTCCAGTGTAGTAGATAAGACCCCTTATGAGACAATGTACAACAAAAAACCCCAAATAGCACATCTACATATATTTGGGGTCACGGCAGATGTGCATATCCCAAAAAAACTGAGACGCAAGGGCGACAAGGTCTCGAAAAGGTTAAGGTTCATGGGGTATGAAACTGGGACAAAGGGTATCGATTCATCGACAAAGACAATAAGTTTATCATATCCAGGACAGCGGTGTTTCATGAAAATACCAATTGATCCAAAATACACCTCAATGAAGTACTCCACAGACAGGAAAACACAGACAGTGCAAGGGATGAGGACAAGCAAGACACATTAGACACCAAAACACATGAGAAGCACAAACCTAGACACCAGGGGGTAACTACCAAAGAGTGGAAGGAGGACCATCCCATCATAAAAATAGATACACTCACAAAAAGGGAGACTAGATACATGCATGACACAGAGACACAACCCAACAGACCCATTAGATCCAACAGAAATAAGACCCCCAAAAGACTCGAGGACTACATCCTATCAATACACACAGGCAAAACAACACCCAACTCATACAAAGAGGTCTTCAGGCTGCCACCGGAAGAAAGTGTGAGGTGGGAACAAGCCATGGATAAAGAGATGACCAGCCTGAGGGAATTAAATATATACACTCCCTCTAAGGCACCAGCTGACAAAGCACCATTGGGACAAAGTGGGTCTTTAAGATCAAAGAACTTGAGGACAACCAGACTCTATATAAAGCCAGACTAGTAGCACAGGGGTTTGCTCAGAAATATCCCGATGACTATACAGACACATACTCACCCACAGTCAGGGCCGAAAGTGTCAAGAGTGCTCTGGTAATAGCATCCCTCCTTGGCCTCGAAGTATACCAATTTGACGTGCAGACCGCCTATCTCCACGCTGAACTAGATAAAGAAATTTATCTAGGGAGATACTTGGTTGTTGAACAAAAGTTTGTATGGCTTGAAGCAGTCTGGAAAGAGGTGGTATGAATGCTTAGCAAAAATTCTCAAGGACATGGGCTTCACGGCCACTTTTGCTGATCTCTGCTTCTTCCTCAAGAAAGAAGGCATGTCTATTGAGTACGTTCTCATTTACATGGACGATATATTATACTTTGGCCAACACAAACATAAATGCGATGAGTTTGCAGAGAGATTAGGGAAACACTTCACACTTAAGACATTGGGGAAGGTGAACAAGTACCTAGGGGTACAAATCAACAGAACACAGAGTGGATTCAGAATCTCCCAGAAAGAAAAGATATTGGAACTCTTACACAAATGCAACATGAAGGAGGCCAAACCGTGTGAGACACCCATGCAGGCCGACTTCCTAAAACACATGTACGATAAGGGCAAACCATTCAAGGACAACACACTATATAGATCTGTCATTGGATCCCTATTGTACATAGCCAACTGGACCAGACCAGACATCATCCTAGCGGTCAACCTCCTGTCTACGCACGTCAGCAAACCAACAACGTATCACTGGGAGGGCGCAAAATGAATACTCAGGTACCTAAAATACAGCTTAGATGCTTCCCTATGTTTAGAACCAGCAAACTCCAGAGAACCCATCTTAACCTGTTATGTGGATGCCGACTTGGCAGGGGACATGAAGAGCAGGAAAAGTATTTCCGGCTACGTATTTTTCATCAACAACTGCCCGGTACACTGGTACACCGGAAAGCAAAATCTGGTAGCCACCTCCACAGCAGAAGCAGAGTACATCTGCCTGTCAAAGGCAGCCAACAATCTAACGTGGTTCGATGACCTGCTTTCCAACATCTGGACTGAGCCAGCTTACCCAATAATTATACATGAAGACAATAAAGCGGCTATAGACATATCCATGGCAGATGCCGTAGGTCAAAGATCAAGACATATAGATATCAAATATAAACACGTTAGGCAACTGTCAAGCATTGGATTCATCAAGGCCGTACATTGTGAGACTGTCGAGCAAATTGCGGGCATACTAACCAAACCACTACAGAACAAAGAGCACGCTTACCTTACCTCGAAGTTAGGTGTGCACGTGCAGCATACACACACACCTCCAGCTGTTAGGCATTTAGAGGGGGATTTGTTACATATAAATGCCTAACACTAATCCCCCATGGCAGGGCAGGGGTTAACGTCATCCACCCACCAAACCCTTCCCTTGACTCCTCCTTCCCTTGGCTCCGCCTCCCAGGTATATAAGGTATTGTCCAGGAGGCCAGCCAGCACTCCAGATGTTCACCTGTAAATACGATGTAAATAAAGATTCTTTGAATTAATCTTATCCTGCGTTGGAGTTATTGGGTTGGATCCTTGGAAACACGTAACAACCTGATTCTGTAGATAACTTCAGATCCCAATGATGCTGCATCACAATGGAGATGGTTGATGAACTAAGAGGCAATCCCACCCCCCACATATCCAGGTCCTTCCCTCGCTATTTTTTAACTATAATTCTATTTTGATTGTAGTTTCCATTTTAATTATTTTATTTTTCTTTTATAATTTTAATGGTATAAGGTTCCCCGAGTTGATTCAAAACAAGATGGGTGGCAAATAAGCTGAATGAATGAATGAATGAATGAATGAACGAACGAACAAACAAACAAACAAACAAACAAACAAACAAACAAACAAGCAAACAAACAAATGTTTGAAGCAAGTATACCAGTCAGTGGGTGGGATCCTCTTCAGTCCATTTAAAAAGAAAGAACACCACATCTTTCAAACTTTGTAAAATCTTTATTTTTTGTAATGTTTTGTAATATACTGCAAAGAGGTGATTTTAGAGTCGTTTTTGGAAAACTTTCCCCAGCTGAAACTGGGGAAAGTCTAAATCTCTTTTGGCCAGGTGTTCAGAGCCATTAATGAACCCAGTTCTTGACGTGCCAGGAATGAGCTCATCCTCCCTTGAACTGACTGCTTTTCCTTTTGGTAAAGTTTTTTTTATTTTTTAAACACACAAACAAACATATAAGACATCTTTTCTGAACAGAATATTTTCCCGGTCTTAAATTTGTACAGATTTTTGTTCATCTTTAACACAATTTTATATGTTCAATTTTGCTCATAGCATTTATTCTCTCTAATTTTAAGAAACCAATATTACCCTTCATCATAACTTCTCATCCTATTATAGTTCAAATTTTCTTTTCTTTCCTTAAAATTTGAACCCCTAAATTTATATCCATATAATATTGTACAATCCCCAATTATTTCCTTAAATTCTCTTATTCTAATCACCAATGGTTCTTTTATCAGCTATTCCAAATAATACAATTCAACATATTAGTAGAAACCAATTAAATAAATAGAGAAACCAGCAATCCAAAATTAATAGGGCTATCAGTGCATGTAACATAGATGTCTCTGCAAGTAAGATTATCACCCCTGGTGATAACCAAGCATTTAATAGCGAATGCTATACCATGTACATTAATCAAACAGGTGGCAAGAAAGTAGGTGCAGTCAGGCACGACACAGGTTATGTAGAGAGTAAACATAGGGTCAATCAAAATGGACTCAAATGTCTATACACCAATGCACAGAGTATGAGGAATAAACCGGGTGAATTAGAAATTCAAGTAAATGAGGGCAGATATGATTTTGTTGCCATTACGGAAACTTGGTGGGATGAAACCCACAAATGGAACATACAGCTAGAGGGATACAAACTATTTAAAAGAAATAGACCAAAAGAGGAGGTGGAGTTGCACTATATAGAAGAAATAACTACATCTCTACAGAAATAGAGCACAAAAATGATGAAAATTATCTTGAATGCATTAGGGTCAATATTAAAGGGGGGGGAATGATCTTCCCATAGGTCTATACTATAGTCCACCCACAAACAGAGCAAGTAGATGAACTTTTTGCTAGTCAGCTAACTAAGGTATGTAGGAAGCACATCACAATAGTAATGGGGGATTTTAACTACCCTGACATCAACTGGGAGACAAACTCTGCACCAAGTGGAAGATCCAACGCGTCTCAAAGATCACCCCAAAGTTGATATCTCTAAGGCAAATGAAATTTCACTATCCCCTGAGCAATTTTAAAATCACTTCCAATTTGTGATTCAGACCAGTGACTATCAATGATTTTTCACTATATTTTTCTACAGTTTCTTCTCCTCTGGAGGTCCAGAGGTAGTTCAGGATCCCCAGAGGAGATTTCTTCTTACTTATTATTATTATTAACATCGTGGTTTGTGAGATCTCTCATGATATTCCTCCAGTGATTGCCTTTGACGTAAACAACAGACTGAAGCAACTTGAAAGGAATCTTACATGAAATAAGGATAAATGTCTCAGGTCAAACTCCATGTGGCACAAATTTTGGGACATTCATTGACTGTGTTTCTTGAATGTACTTTCCTTTTTCTCCTTTCCAGGTACAGTTCTGTTTATCTCTCTCTCAGTCAAGAAAGTTAATCTCATTTTCATCTTGTGACAGTGCTTTGAATTCTTTGAACTCTCTTCTTCTTCCTTAGAAACAGGAAGGGGATTGATTCAGCCCCATGAATTATGGACTTCCTCCTTCTGCTTCTGCTGCTGCTGATGTCCCAGCCAGTCTCTGGGAAGCCGAGAATGAAGTGCCTGCTGAGTTTGGAGGAACATGAGGGAAAAAACCTACAGAGCTATTACATGCCAGGAGACCATCTCGTTAGTATCGTCTCCTTTGCCACATTAATATCCCATATAATGCTATCTTTCAGCACAGCTCCTTATACTCAAGCTCCCTCGTAAGTCATTCAGTATGATGGAGTTGCATTCCTTCCATTTGCAGTCCTAACACTCTTCTTCGTTTCTTTCAGTTACTCTTATATTGGAAGACCTGTTTAATTTCTTGAATCATTTAGATTTCCATGGATTCTCTCTTATGTCTTATTTTAAGAGACCCAAATCCAAAGATGGAACAACCCCGCCCCCCCCAAGTCCAAATTATTTCCCCCTCTCATACAATCCTGAGTTAATCACAACTAGCTCATTGAAAAGTTTGTAGTTTCCTCTGCTCCACCCATTTTCCTATTTTTATAACCATTCATTGATATTCAATGCCTGACCCTGGTACGGAATTGAGGATGGCTTGTTTTTAGAATGGCTTTTCTGGATTTTATAAATCCTCTTTGCTGATGACTTTATTTTAATGATTGAATAATTTTGAATCTTGGTCATTGCACAAATTAAAAATAATTACAAATAATGTAATTACAAATTACATTACTAATAATGATATATTTTAAATAGTAAACTCCATCCTACGTTCTCAACACTCATAACAATTAAACGGTGATGGGTCACGATCATTTGATTCTTGTTTTGGACACTTTTGGCTTAAGACTGAATGGTCTTGTGGAGAGAAAGAGGAACAAATGAAAATATGTTTTGTTGTTGTTGTTAGAGATGATGCTATGATGAACATTTTTTTACAGTAGGTTATTTACTGATCCAGGAAGACTCCTAAACTTCATTTTTTCCATTCAGCAAGTCAATGAGAAACCTCAGCTTTTGTACAATCTCACACTTGGCTACAACATCCATGACAATTATTTCAACACCCTTGGCACTTCAGATGCCTTGCTGGACATTCTATCGACTGGAGAAGCCAATGTTCCCAACTACAGCTGTGGAAGGAAGGACAACCTGATGGCTGTTCTTGATGGATCTGTTGATGACATTTCCATTCAGATGTCAACATTAGTAGGCACCTACAAAGTCCCACAGGTGTGTTTGTGTGTTTCTCTACCTGGCAAAGTGAGCAGGTATTTAGTGGGTGGGTAATAGATTCAATCATACCTTTTCTATCGGAATCATGAACTGATTTTCTCATGGCCATTGTCATGGCTAGGGATTGGGATCCACAGCAGGCCTAAACATTTACTTGAGCAAGACTTGAGCAGCTGGACACAATGTTAAATATGGAACATTTAAGCAAATCTCTAAAATGAACTGAGTTGCATTTGCAGTGCTCTAGAGATAGAAGACATAGCACATCTATTATCTGAATGTTAATGTTATTAGAAAAGAGAAAGAGCAGTATCTCAGACCTCAGATTAGATAAATGATTATATTCAATCTTGTTAATATTCTGCATTTTGTATTCCTTATGTTGATATGGCTTAAGGGTTAAGAACAATAGACTATTCCAGGGGTCACCAATCTTTCAGAACTCAGGGACCACCAAATTCATTATTTTAAATCCTGTGGACCACTAATATGATTTTTTTTTCAAAAGATAAATAGTATTTAGTGCAATATAAAAATGCAAATAATTTTTCTACAGACCACAAAAATTTTCTCGCAGACCACCAGTGGTCCTTGGACCACCAGTTGGTGACTGCTGGACTATTCTAATATGTTTGTGAGAACCACATTGGATGTGTTAAAAGCTTACATTTTGGACTTGATCTGATCTAACCATAATACACCATTCTTCATTGCTTCTTCAGATCAGTTATGGAATTGTTTCAGAGGCTCTGAGTGATAAAAGTAAAATTCCATTTTTCCATAAGATGCTCCCCCATAATGGGATCCAGTATCCAGGAATTGTCCAACTCCTCCTCCATTTCAGGTGGACTTTGATTGGTCTCTTTGCACCAGACACAGAGGAGGGAGAGAATTTCATGAGAACTTTCACTCCTATGCTTGTCAGAAATGGAATTTGTGTGGTTATCTCAATGACTACACCTACAGAACCTCTCAGAAATGCCATCTCTAAGTGGAGAAGAGTCAATGTCTTTGTTCACTTCAGAGAATTTGCTTCCCTTGTGGATAGAATTCGCCACATCCATTTAGCAATTGAAGGTTTGCCAGGACCCATTGAAGGGAAAGTCTGGATCACAACAATTGTGGAGAAATTGCCAATGATAAGGCATACGCTTTTCAAATATATCCATAGCATTTGGGCCTTTCCTTTTCAGGAAAGAAAATGGCCAAATGATGACGCCTTTCAACCCAATCTTTTTCAGGATTCCAAATTTGAAGACCAGTCTTTTCACTGTTCTTTTTCAAAGCATGTCCTTTCTGTCAAGGGCCGGAGACGATGCACCCAGATAGCACCACTGGACATGCAAGAGAAAAAGAATAGAATTCAGATACAAAATGATGGCCGTTTTTATACTGTTGTTAAGACTCTGGCCCATGTCTTGAATGTTGCATATTCCTCAATATCTAGGAGGAGAACAACGGAGAAGAAAGAGAGACTGGGGGCTGCAAGGCTGGAGCCATGGCAGGTATGGGGTCCTGACAAGGATCCATCAAATCTAGTTAATATTTAGAAAAAAATCCAGTTGATGTGGTGGAACCTGAGTCCTTCGGGAGTAGGGCGATATATAAATTCAATAAACTAAACTAAACTAAACTAAACTAAACTAAACTAAACTAAACTAAACTAAACTAAACTAAACTAAACTAAACTAAACTAAACTAAACTAAACTAAACTAAACTAAACTAAACTAAACTAAACTTTGTTCTTCCAAACACCAAAGGTTTGGTTAAGATGAGGCCAGATTTCCTCACTATCTAGGAGGATAAAAATGGAGAAGAAAGAGAAATTGGGGGCTGCAAGGCTAGAGCCATGACAGGTATGGGGTCCTGACAAGGTTCCATTAATCGTATTTCCTATTTAGAAAAAAATCCAATGCTGATGTAGGGGAACCATTGTTCTCCAAAAAACCAACAGGTTTGGCCAAGCGGAGGCCAGATTTAGTTCACAGGATTATGTTCCAAAGAGCAGGCATAGTGACAATTATATTTTTATATTAAACACTGCTATTATAAAATTAGTTAAAATGTATACATTGTAAATAAATTTCTGTACTTATGGGTTTGTAATTAGCATGATAGAATTTTATACTCATAAATTTAAGCTAAACCTGGGAGCATTTAGTTTAATCCCCCCTCAGTGCAGGAATCCAATTAAAGCTTTTCAGACTGATGGCTACTCAGTCTTGGCATTTAGCCACGGCATTTACCCTAACCCTAACCCTAACCCTAACCCTAACCCTAACCCTAACCCTAACCCTAACCCTAACCCTAACCCTAGCCCTAGCCCTAGCCCTAGCCTTAGCCCTAACCCTCACTCCACCTGTAACTCACTACTCACTTCCAGGAGTCTGATCCTGACCAGATCAAGGTTGACTTAGCTTTCCATCCTTCCAAGGTTGGTAAAATGGGTACCCAGATTGTTGGGGGCAATATGATGATTTTATAAACCACTTAGAGAGGGCTGTAAAAGCAGTGTGAAGTGGTATATAAGTCTAGGTATTATTGCTATTCAGGCAAATAGTGAAGAGGGGATTGAACTTCTCTTATTCACAAGCTCAGCTTTAAAATTGCTCCTCCTTTTAGGATGTTTCAAGTTGCTTTCAAAATTCCTGGATGTTTCAATTCTAGTTACATCCCTTTTTGGAGAAGAATGAGTTTTGCAATTTTTCCTCGGAGAAACTGTACTTGGACCAAAGTGGAAATGTAGCAGCAGATCTGAATATCATAGGTTGGTTATTTCTCTCCAAGGAGGATCCCATCAAAGAGCAACTGGGGAGTTTTGAAAGACAGAGGCTTATTATCAACCAAGATGCTCTTTCACGGCTAAAGTTGCTCAACAAGGTGGTTGAAAATATTGGCAATTTTTCTCTCTGTATGGTTGGTGTTAGGGTCCCCTGAAAGAGCAGGCTCAGATAGTTCTAATTTTGGGAGGCAGTGGAGGACAGGGGGTCCTGGAGTGCTATGGTTCTTGGGGGCTGAAAGAGTTGGAAACAAGTAGTGACTAACAACAAAACTGTAATTCTTCAATGGAAAGGACCTTGTCTTAAATACGTGACTTGCAGAAGTGGGTTGCTACCAGTTTATACCAGTTTGGGAGAACTGTTAGTGGAAATTTGGTGTGGTTCCCCAAACAGATAGTGACCTCTGACTGGCCACACCCCTGAACCAGTCCCTGCTTGCTCACCCCTCTCACCTGATTCTCGCTTGCCCTGCCTGCCCACCCGCTCTGCCCAACCACTACTTGCAGAATCTAGCCACGTCCTTCTGCTCACCGCTGCTGGCAAAGGTAAGGCCGAAGGGCATTGGCCAGTGGGTGGGCAGGGGAGGGAGAGCTGGTGGAGGGGTGATATCAGCAGTGGGTGGTGGACCGATGCACGTGGGGAGGGAGGGGAGCATGCGGGAGATCGTGGCACTGGAGTTCTTCCGGTGTGTTTCCACCAGCCGGTCTGGCCTGCGAGGGAAGCATGTGGGAGATCCTAGCTGAAGTTTACTCATAAGCAATATTGGCCGGGAGAGTAAGGGAGAAAGGCCAATGGTGCTCACTAGTAAACTGAGGCTCCTAAGGGGGAGGGTCGAGCCTCCCCACCCACAACATGTTCACCTGAGGGCATTTCTGGCAGCCACTTCCTGCACCTCCCGTCCTGTGCTCTTCCCACTGCTGCTCGGCCTCCTCGATGCACAGAGGCAGGAGGCAGCAGTTTCTTTCACTGCCTGTGAGCTGCTGGCTGCGATCCGCAGATTGAGTAAACCAGCGATCTGCTGGCTGCCTCTATTCTGCAGTTTACTTGTGAGCAAGTTTACTCGTGAACATGATGCTCTCAAGTAAACTGCAGATTACAGGAAGCCGGCAGATCCCTTGCTCTGCTGCTCGCCTGGCAGAGCGCAGACTGGCAGCTCTGGGTTGTCTCTCAGCCGTTGTGTGCAGGGAAAAACCTTGCAAAGTAAAAAAAAATTTCTCTTGAGTGTGAGAATTTAATTGCCTCGCAGTCGCAAGAAGTTTTTCTTTACTGTGGAAAAGTTTTTCCCTGCATGCAACGGCTGAGAGATGACCTGGAGCTGTCACTCTCTGGTAAAATGCACGTCTCGCAGTGGGGCGCAATTTGGGGTGGCAGGTGGGGTGGGGGATGGGGGGGATCTCGGGAAGCTCTGCAGCTGCATGGCTACAAAGATTGCAGGCTCCCATCTCCCTGCCGGCCAGTGCTTCCTGAAGCCGCCAGTGTTGCATGCAGCTGTTGTGCTGGGACTGATAGGGGCAGCAGGAGCCCTCTCCTGTCTTTCTCCAGCTGTGTGGGAAAAAATGGAGGAGGAGTTCACAAACAAAAGAGAATTCTCTCTTTCGGCACCAGAGCCAAAGCTAAAAGAAACTGGAGGGGAGAAAAAGAGGGAGGGTAGGAACAGGGGAAGGGCAAATTTTTCATTGTTTTAATTCCATAGCAATTTCTACTTAGTTGCTGGTTCTATAACAACCAACTACTGTCAAGGTTCAGTGCAGGTATTCCAAACTAACAAGTCTTAATGTCTGGTTAAAATGGGTAGTACTTCCATTGAAAGAAGAAAAGCCTAGCTCAGACAATTGCTTTGATTTTTTGCTCCTATATTCTGTTGTTTAGGTATAAATTTTGTTAATGTAGAAATTTTACTTACAGCCTATTAAACAACGGAGCTAGCTGTCTGCCTGCAATCATATGTATCTATTAGGATTAAATCCTACTGAAAGGGAGTAGCCTTACTGCCAAGTAAACATGCATAGGCTTTATGTAGTTGAGAGATAGGGTATTGATTAGTATTAGGTGTATTATAGAGAGAAATTAGAACTTCTGTAACAACAGATACTTTGTGCCCAGACCATGTGTGTGTGTCTCTCTCTGTGTGTGTGTGTGTGTGTGTGTGTGTGTGTGTGTGTGTGTGTGAGAGAGAGAGAGAGAGAGAGAGAGAGAGAGAGAGAGAGAGAGAGAGAAGAAAGAAAAAAAGAAAGAAAGAGAAAGAAAGAAAAAGAAAGAAAGAGAAATTGTGTGTGAGAGAGAGAGAAGAGGGAGAGACAAAGAAAGACAGAGAGGAAGGGAGAAAGAGACAAGACAGAAAAAAAGAAAGAAAGAAAGAAAGAAAGAAAGAAAGAAAGAAAGGGAGGGAGATAGAGAAATGAGACAGAGAAAGAAAAAGAAAAAGAAAGAAAGGAAGGGGGAGAGAGAGAGACAAGAAAGAAAAAGAGACAAAGAAAGAAAAAAGAAAGAGGAAGAAAGAAAGAGGAAGGAAGGAAGGGGGAGAGATACAAGAAAGAAAGAGGAAGAGGAAGAAAAAGAAAGGACGGGAGATTGTATGTTTGTGTGTATGAGAGAGACGGATTGTAGGGGCAATAAGCTGACTTTGTATAAAAAAGAACACCGCTTTGGGGGGGAGGGGGCAAAAAAGCCCTACTAAGCAGGTATATACAAAAGTATGAAGGCTATTGCTTAACACATTATAAGCCGCCCTGAGTCTCCGGAGAATGGTGGCATATAAATCGAACTAATAAATAAATGAATGAATGAATGAATGAATGAATGAATGAATGAATGAAAGAAAGAAGAAGAAGAAGAAGAAGAAGAAGAAGAAGAAGAAGAAGAAGAAGAAGAAGGAAGAGGAGGAGGAGGAGGAGGAGGAGGAGGAGGAGGAGGAGGAGGAGGAGGAGGAGGAAGGGAGAGAGAGAGAGAGAAAACGCTGTGCTTTTATTTTTAATTTTTCCATTATTTATCATGTGTTAATATTTTACACCGTCCCTACACCTAGAGTAATTTTATTGCCTTTCTTTTGCCCAGGACTACCACATATTTTTCAGGGATTTACATGCATTCAATGTCTATAGTCCAGAGCATAAATATGTGTGTGTTTATTTTGTACATCAGGTGGCATAAGTCCATCTTAATATGCTATTCCTGGTATGTGATGCTTTGTATACATACAGAGAAAGAAGCACTCTTGTGATCTTTGACTTTTAGGCTTCAGCCATAAACATCAGCCATAATACTAATGACTGTTTTGAACAATATGCGCGAATGGCTATTTTATATGTGAAATTATGACTGAAATATTTCTGCACCTATATTGGTTCTCACTGTCAGAAAGTTTCTCCTTAGTTTTAGGTTGCTTCTCTCTTTGTTCAGTTTCCATCCATTGCTTCTTGTTTTGCCTTCTGGGGCTTTGGAAAATACATTGCCCCTCCCGCTTCTTTCTGGCAGCCCCTTAAAAGCCTGTTGCCTGTCACACTCTTGGGCAAAGCATGGGAGCCATTTCCTCCTTTCAGTGGCCCATGAAAATACATCTATAGTATGTAGATAATAAAGTTGAAAAAAGGTGAACAACATTTTTACAGAACTATAGATACGTTGAGGCTGGGTGTGATAAGGAATGGCTGGGAGGGGAGGGGCCAGGCGAGGCACCGCTTGACGTGAGTGACATTGAGTTGGCCACACCCACACAGTCACATGACCATCAAACCACACCCAGTGTCACATGGCCAGCAAGCCATGCCCACAAAATAAGCCACACCCACAGAACCGGTAGTAAAAAATTTTACAACCCATCCCTGCTCACTTGGCCTTAGAAATATCCCTTTCCCACACAGGGTTCATACTCATGTCCCATGTGCTGCACAAAAACATGCCTGGCTCACCCTTTTTAAGTGATATGTTCTCATGATTTCATCCCCACCCATCCTCACTATAGTTCTAGAAATTAGGTAGTAATGTTTAGTCTTATTTCACCAGCATGGCAGCTGTATGAATTGAAAATATAAGTGTACAGATATAACTCAATAATACCTCATTTGAGGTTGACTGCCCTAGTTGGTGAAGATTTTTTTCTTCATATCTTAACTGGAACAAAGATTTGGGTGATTTTCAAAGGGGAGGGGCTTTTGCAATATTTTACTTAGTCCAGGAGAAACCTTTTCTTGATCTACTGCTCAGAGTTTCTTTCTTAAGCACAGTTTCATTTTATTTTAGTAAATCAATCTAATAAATAAACATTTGGCAGATATTTTAGAATGAATGTTGTTTTTCTGCTTAGTCTCTGCCTGAGTCCAAATGTGTGGACAATTGTCACCCTGGATTTGTAAAACGGGCTCGGAAAGAAGAACCCATTTGCTGCTATGATTGTATTCCTTGTCCGGAGGGGACATTCTCCACACAGGAAGGTGAGTGACACCAGAGGAACTCTGGCTTTCCTGTCTCTCGGTATCAGCTGTCATTCAAAGAAGGTCTTTCTTGGAATGTGAAATGAGAGACGATAACAATAATATTACTTATTGTTTTCTCAGATACTGAAAAATGCACCAAGTGCCCAGATGACAAATATCCCACTGATGACAGAATCCAATGTATCCCCAAAAGAATAACCTTCCTGTCCTATGAAGAACTTCTGGGCATCATCCTGGTCTCCTTTGCTGTACTCTTGTTTCTAACAACAGGCCTTGTTTTAGTCATATTCCTTAAAAACCTAGAAACTCCCATTGTCAAAGCTAACAACCGTGACCTGTCCTACATCCTCCTGGTTTCCCTCTTGCTTTGCTTCTTGTCCTCCTTTTTCTTCATTGGCCGACCAAGGAAAGCCACCTGCCTTCTCCGACAAACAATGTTCAGCATCATCTTCTCAGTAGCTGTGTCTTGTGTGTTAGCCAAAACAATCATGGTAGTGCTGGCCTTCCTGGCCACGAAACCAGGGAACAGGGTGAGGAGATGGTTGGGGAAGAGCTTGGCCAACTCCATCATCCTTTCTGGTTCTGCTGGAAAAATTGTCATTTGTGCAATCTGGCTAGGAGTTTCTCCTCCGTTTCCTGATTTTGACCTGCACTCCCAATCAGGAGTGATCATCCTTCAGTGCAATGAAGGCTCTGTGACCATGTTTTATGTGGTTCTCTGCTACATGGGTTTCCTTGCTGCCATTTGCTTCACAGTAGCTTTCCTGGCCAGGAACCTGCCTGGGGCCTTCAACGAAGCCAAACTGATCACCTTCAGCATGCTGGTCTTCTGCAGCGTCTGGATCTCCTTCCTGCCCACCTACTTGAGCACCAAAGGGAAATACATGGTGGCCGTGCAGGTTTTCTCCATCTTGGCTTCTGGTGCTGGCCTGCTGGGCTGCATCTTCTTCCCCAAGTGCTACATTATCATCCTGAGACCAGATCTAAATACTAAGGAACATTTAATGATAAAAGTCGGTATCTGATCACGAAGTAGTTTCTTAAGCTCATAACACTTAATTATTTATTGCAGTTATTACTGAGTTTGTATGGTTGTTTTGACAATTAAGGTTATTTAAAATCAAAAGAAATAAACATACAAAGAATGTAAAACTAATTTAAGATAATTATTAAAGTGTAAAATGAATTAATTAATAATTTAAATTGTCATGAAACTAGGGAAGGGCAAAATAATAAATGAGTTAGTTATGTTAATATAATGCATCTGCAGAGAAGACAAGACTTCCCAGATTGGGGTGAGAGGGAGGGATATTACATCATCTTTCTCCAGTCCTCAACACAGTCCTCTCAGCAGTTCCAAGAAGGCTCCACACCCATTTGCTGTACTTAGGTTACCCCAAGGACACAGATCAACCTCCAAGTGGCCTCAATGACTCTCTAAAACAGGGGTGTCAATCTTGTGGCCTGCGGGCTGGATGCGTTAAGTGCTGGCCCTGCTCCCACCTGGTTTAGTGAAGGGAAAAAAAGTCCCAATATGTTACGTGTTGCCACCGAGATGACAGGAGTTTGACACTCCTGCTCTAAAAGGATGCAAATGACCAGATGTCTGCAAGGAGTATAAATCCTTCCATTCTCCACCCTCCAGTCAGAGCTAAAGAAGCTTCTTGGATGAGAAGTGAAATGTCTTCAAAGAAAAACAAAACAGTCCAGTTACCTCTTGAAAAACGCACCTTTGGGACATCACCATACTAGAAAACTGCACTTCAACTGTAGTCTCAAATGATGATGAAATTGAACAAAAGAAAACAAAATAAAGGGTGAGTAGAGAGGCCTTCATTGCAAGGGGTGGAACTTCCATTTCACTGGGGACAGAACTTTACCTCAAATTTTGGATATTATGGGCATCAAATAAAATACCATATTTTGTTCCTTAAGCTTTAAGTCCTGATTCTGTAGATAGCTTCAGATCCCAATGATGGAGCATCACAATGGAGATGGTTGATGAACTAAGAGGCAATCCCACCCCCCACATATCCAGCTCCTTCCCTCCCTATTGTTTAACTATAATTCTATTTTGATTCTAGTTTCCATTTTAATTATTTTAGAAATATTTCTCATTTATGATTTTAATGCTATAGGTTTCCCAGAGTTGTTTCAAAACAAGATGGGTGGCAAATAAACTGAATGAACAAAGAAACAAATATACATTTGAAACAAGTTTAGCAGTAAGTGGGTGGAATTCTCTTCAGTCCATTTACCATATTTTTTGGAGTATAAGACGCACCTTTCCCCACCAAAAAAAGAGGGTGAAAAACTGGGTGCATCTTATACTGCGAATGTAGCCCTGCCCAGCTTCTCAAATGGAAGTTTCAGAGGCTGAAAATAGCATGAGAAAAGAAGTTTCAGAAAAAAAAGCCCCCAAACAGAGCTTCAGAGGCTTTGTGAAATTTGAAAAAACAGCAAACCTCATAAAAAGTGAAACAGAGACCATGAACAAGTAAAAAGCAGATTTATTGTAAGGATATATGTATCCAATAAACTTTTGCAAAAGGATTCTCCCATGAAGGAGAGAGAACGTCTTATCACTCAGGTTACATGGTTTAAATACAGTTTCAGACAATCAGACGCCCCCACCAGATATTGTTTTCAGTTGTTATAATGTTTTGGCTTTCTTCACATGTTCCGCCCTGGAGTTCCCCTCCAAAATTACCCTCTAAAAATGCCCTCTAAATATGTATTCATAATTGTTTGTTATTGTTCTTATTAATTGGGCACTTAGTCTCTTCCTCCTTTTTCAATGGAACTTGGGTCAGCCTGACCCAACTTAGAATGTACCAAAACATCTGTTTCCTCAAAACAGGCATTTCTATATATGTTACTCAGCTGTATTCTTTACAGGAATAATTCTTTTTCTCTCAGGCTTTTATTCTGAAGCTCTGTTTCAGAGGCTTTCAGAGCAGGAAAAAAAGCAAAAAAAAAAAAAAAAAAAAAGCAAGGCACAGAGCTCACAACCAAGGAACCTGTTGCTAAAATTCTCCTCTGGGAACAGCTGATTGGGAGTATTCCGGGCCGCCGATCCACCTGCCAATCAGCTTTTTTCTTATTCTCCTCTCCAAAAACTAAGTTGCGTCTTATACTCTGAAAAATACGGTAAAAAGAATGAACATCTTTTCAACTTTGTAAAACTTTATTTTTTGCAATCTTTTGTAATATAATGCAAAGAGGTGATTTTAGAGTTGTTTTTGGAAAACTTTCCCCAGCTGAAACTGGGGAAGGTCTAAAACTCTTTTGGCCAGGTGTTCAGAGTCATTAATTAACCTAGTTCCTGACCTGCCAGGAATGAGCTCATCCTCCCTTGAGCTGACTTCTGAGGAGGAATCTGGCGAGTTGTCCAAGGGGGACATCATACTGCCTGCTATTTATTTAGTAAACAAAGACACTTCAAAGTATAAATGTTCTCGGTGTCTTACATGAATACTGAAGGGCAAGTAGAAAGAAAAAAAAGTCTATCCCCATAATGTATTCCATATTTACCCAATGATACAGTTGTCCAATTATCTATTTCCAGACCCTTTGTCTCAAATATCACCCCAAAGTTGATATTTCTAGGGCAAATGAAATTTCACTATCGCATGAGCAATTTTAAAATCACTTCCAATTTGGGATTAATACATGGAGATCTAAAAGAAAACTAAATTACAAACATATCCTATTCTTAACATAAGGCAGGCTTCACGGTTACAGATTTCTTCCTTAACATTAGAAGACAGGCAATATTAGAATTAAGCGTCATCAAGCTAAGTGTCAGGGTTGCAAGTAACAGCCCCAACGAAAGAAGACTCTGAAGCTTGAATTTCCTCAATGTTCCATTTTATTGGAGATGTCATATTGGCACATCTGGGAAAACCCAAATCTGAAAGTTTCCAGGTTTTCCCCACACAAAAGGAAGTTCAAGTCCCTTCCCAGCACCCACATGTCCATCACATGATCCAATCAGGCACCATCCAATACTGGAGACGCCCGCAGACCACTAATATGAATCCAGTGCGCTGCTTGCTGAAGCTCCTGGACTCCCAGTGAAGGGTTGGTGTCCTTCAGGCCCTCTCTCTCTCTCTCTCTCTCTCTCTCTCTCTCTCTCTCTCTCTCTCTCTCTCTCTCTCTCTCTCTCTTCCTTTCTCCCTCTGAATCCCTCTCTGTCTCTTTCTTTCTCTCTCTCTCATTCTCTCTCTCTTTCATTCAGTCTCTTTCTTTCTCTCTTTTTCATTCTCTGTCTCTTTCTCTTTCATTCTGTGTCTCTGTCTCTGTCTCTGTCTCTCATTCTCTCTCTTTCATTCTGTCTCTTTCTCTCTCTCTCTTTCTCTTTCATACTCTGTTTCTCTCTGTCTCATTCTGATTCTCTCTGATTCTCTCTCTGTCTCTTTCTCTCCCTCTCTCTCATTCTCTTTCTTTCATTCTGCCTCTCTCTCTTACTCTCTCTTTCATTCTCTGTCTCTCTTTCATTCTCTCATTTTCTCTCTCTCTCCCCCTCTCTCTTTCTCTCTGACTCATTCTCTTCCCCCACTTCCCCTCTCTCATCTCTCTCCCCCTTTCTTTCTCTCTCTCTCCCCCACTCTTTCTCATTCTCTCTCACTTTCATTCTGTCTCTGATTCTCTCTCTGTCTCTTTCTTTCTCTCTTTCTCTCTCATTCTTTCATTCTCTCTCTGATTCTCTTTCTCCCTCTCATCTCATGGGCCAACCAATGTCTTGGAGCTGATAGGAAGTCAAGCATCTCCCTGAGAGACCGAGGTGTGCAGAGCACCAACAAGGGCCGGAAGAAACGGCTGCGAGATCCAGTAAGAGACAAAACTTCACTCTTACTCTGGAATATGGAGCGAATCTCCATCCCCTGCCCTTCCCTCGCCAGGCGAGAAGTGACTGAGAAGTGAGGGCGAGGGGTGGAGACAGCTACTGGTGGGTTCAGCTGACAGGAAGCTACAGCAGGGGGAAGAAACAGCCTGGGGTTCCAGCCACCCATTGCTTCGGCCCGCCTGCACTGCCACCCCCCCCACCGTGCATCATTATCTCATTCTGGCCAGCGGGGGCTGTGCTACAAAGTTACAAGTTGCATGAACCTCCCTCGACAGCGGAGATTTACAGCCCCACCATGAGCTGCCTGGCCAGTTCCATATCCCAGAGCTCTAGTCACAGGACTGTCCATTGTCATACCGGAGCAGCTCCTCCACCAGGGTGCACTGCAGACCACCAAAATTTTATTGTAGAACACCACTACGACACGGACCACCGGTTGGTGACCACTGGCAAGGTGGCCTTGACTCTATGAGAAAAGAATGTTATTTTGACTACCTATTACCCCTACTCTATGCAATCGTCTTTACATTTCCCCTTCAGCCTGCCACATAGAAAATGTGGCAGGCCTGGAGGCCCAAATGTAAAAGATGGCTTCCAGGTCTGACACTAAAGTGGAACCAAACTCTATAGTTCTGGGTGATCTTCCCCAGGAGCCTCTGGGGACAAGAGAGTACATTGAAGGACAACATCCAATTTCCTGGGTGTCAACTATCTTTGTTTAGCATCACTTTCTAGACATGTCCAGAAAGGAAGGACCACAACCACTTCAGACCAGGGCCCTATAGGGGTATATCTATGATTTTTCACTATGCTTTTCTCCAGCTTCTCCTCTGCACATGGAGGCCCAGAAGTAGTTCAGGATCCCCAGAGGAGATGTTGCTTCTTACAGTAATTATTAAAATCCTGGTCTGTGAGATCTCTCCTGATATTCCTCCAGTGATCGCCTTTGATGTAAACATCAGACTGAAGCAACTTGAAAGGGATCTTGCTTCAGAAAAGCATAAATGACTCAGGTCACACTCCGTGTGGCACAAATTTGGGGACATTCAGGGACTTCTTGAATGTACCTTTCCTTTCTTTCCTTTCCCGGTGAAGTTCTGTTAATCTCTCTCTCAGTCAAGAAAGTCACTCTCATTTCCATTTTTGAATGGTGCTTTGAATTTTTCGAATGCTCTTGTTCTTCCTTAGAAAGAGGAAGGAGATTGATTCAGCCCCATGAATTATGGACCTCCTCCTTCTGCTTCTGCTGCTGATGATGTCCCAGCCAGTCTCTGGGAAACTGAGAATGAAGTGCCTGCTGAGGTTGGAGGAACATGAGGGAAAAAACCTACGGAGCTATTACAGGCCAGGAGACCACCTCATTGGTATAGTCACCATTGCCACAGTAATATCCCATATAATGCTTTCTTTCAACACAGCTCCTTATACTCAAGCCACCTCGTAAGTCATTCAGTGTGATGGAGTTGCTTTCCTTCCATTTGCAGTCCTAACACTCTTCTTCGTTTCTTTCAGTTACTCTTATATTGCAGGAACTGTTTAATTTCTTGAATCATTTGGATTTCCATGGCTTCTCTCTTACGTCTTATTTTAAGAGACCCATATCCAAAGATGCACAACCCCAGCCCCCAAAGTCCGAATTATTTTCTCCTCTTGTACAATCCTGAGTTAATCACAACTAGCTTATTGAAAAGTTTGTAGTTTCCTCTGCCCCACTCATTTCTCTATTTTTATAACCATTCATTGATATTCAGTGCCTGACCCTAGTATGGAATAGAGGATGGCTTGTTTTTAGAATTGCTTTTCTGGATCATTTATTAGTCTTCTTTGCTGATGATTCTATTTTAATGATTGAATGACTTTGCATCTTGATCATTGCACAAATTAAAAATGAGCACTATTACAAATACTGATTATATATATATATATATATATATATATATATATATATATATATATATATATAAATTTATAAACTTTATTAAAACACATATAAAACACATATAAAAAACATTTACAAAACATACAACGTATAAGTAAATTTTCTTCTTAAAGCAATATTTCGTAGTGGTTCTTCAATTAATACAGTTGTGATTTTCCCCTTATGTTTCGCCTAGTAGTTTTTCCCATTCTATTTTCTCCCCCCCTTCTCTTTTTTCCCCTCCCGTTAGGATTTCTTAACAGTCTTTATATTTGAATTATACTTTTGTTTTGAAACCCCTGTTCATGTTTACTTGTCCATAGGAAATTATTAATATATCTGTTTACATCTTTATTCTATTTTTCTTGCACCTATATTTCTTTATTAGCGACGTTATACCATTTGTCCCATATTCTATAGTACTCTGTCTCTTCTTTTTCCTTGATCTCTTTTGTTAATCTATCCATTTCAGCACACTGTGCGATTTTATCTGTTAACTCTTCTTCCATTGGGATTTTTTCTTGTTTCCAATTCTTTGCGTATGTTATTCGAGCTGCCGTTAGAATATGTATTAATACTGATATATTTGAAATATTAAATCTCCATCCCACCTTCTCAACACTCATAACAATTAAATGGTGATGGGTGATTATAATTTTATTCTTATTTTCCACACTTTTGGCTTAAGTCTGATTGGGTTGTGGAGAGAAAGAGGAACAAATAAAAAATATATTTTGTTGTTGTTGTTAGAGATGATGTTATCATGAACATTGTTTACAGTAGTTCACATACTGATCCAGGAAGACTCCTAAGCTTCATTTTTGCCATTCAACAAGTCAACAAGAATTCTCAGCTTTTGTACAATCTCACACTTGGCTACAACATCCATGACAATTATTTCAACACCCGTGGCACTTCAGATGCCTTGCTGGACATGCTCTCGACTGGAGAAGCCAATGTTCCCAACTACAGCTGTGGAAAGAAGGACAACCTGATGGCTGTTCTTGATGGATCTTTTGATGACATCTCCATTCAGATGTCAACATTAGTAGGCACCTACAAAGTCCCACAGGTTTGTTTTTTGTTTCTCTATCTGGCAAAGTGAGCAGGGTGTTGGTGGGTGGGTAATAGATTCAATCATATCTTTTCTATGAAAATCATGAACTGCTTTTCTCATGGCCATTGTCATGGGTAGGGATTGGGATCCACAGAGGGCATAAACATTTACTCGAGCAAGACTTCAGCAGCTGAACACAATGTTAAATATGGAACCTTTAAGTAAATCTCTAAAATGAACTGATTTGCACTTGCAGTGCTCTACAGATAGAAGACATAGCACATCTCTTATCTGAATGTCAATTTTATTAGAAAAGAGAAAGAGCAGTAACTTAGACCCCAGGTTAGAGAAATGATTATATTCAATCCTGTTAATATTCTGCACTTTGTATTCTTTATCTTGATATGGCTTAAGGGTTAAGAACAATCGACTATCCTAATATATTCTTGAGAAACACACTGGATGTGTTAAAAGCTTACATTTTGGACTTGATCTGATCTAACCATAATACACCATTTTTCGTTTTTTCTTCAGATCAGTTATGGAATTGTTTCAGAGGCTCTGAGTGATAAAAGACACATTCCTTTTTTCCATCAGATGCTTCCAAAAAATGGGATCCAGTATCCAGGAATTGTTCAACTCCTCCTCCATTTCAGATGGACTTTGATTGGTCTCTTTTCAACAGACACAGAGGAGGGAGAGAATTTCATGAGAACTTTCACTCCTACGCTTGTCAGAAATGGAATTTGTGTAGTTATCTCACAACAATTCTCAATGACTAGACCTACAGAACCTCTCAGAAATGCCATCTCTAAGTGGAGAAAAGTCAATGTCTTTGTTCACTTCATAGAATTTGCTTCCATTGTGGATAGAGTTCGCCACATCCATTTAACAATTGAAAGTTTGCCAGGACCCATTGAAGGGAAAGTCTGGATCACCACAATTGTGGAGAAATTGACAATTACAAGGCATAGACTTTTCAAACATATACATAGCATTTGGAACTTAGCTTTTCAGGAAAAAAAATGGCCAAATGATGAAGCCTTTCAACCCAGTCTTTTTAAGGATTCCAAATTTGAAGACCAATCTTTTCGCTGTTCTTTTTCAAAGCATGTCCTTTCTGTCAAGGGCCGGAGACGATGCACCCAGATAGCACCACTGGACATGCAAGAGAAAAAGAATAGAATTCAGATAAAAAATGAGCACCGTTTTTATACTGTTGCTAAGACTCTGGCCCATGTTTTGAATGTTGCATATTCCTCAATATCTACGAGGAGAAAAACAGAGAAGAAAGAGAGATTGGGGGCTGCAAGGCTAGAGCCATGGCAGGTATGGGGTCCTGACAAGGATTCATCATACCTAGTTCCTATTTAGAAAAAAATCCAATGCTGATGTAGGGGAACCATTCTTCTCCAAAAAACCAACAGGTTTGGCCAAGCTGAGTCCAGATTTAGTTCACAGGATTATCACCTTCTGCTACCGATAGCCTCCCACCGACCAATATGCTTCCACAGAGAGGGACTCCTCAGTGTGTCCGTCGGTCCAACAATGTCAACTGTCGACCCCCAGGGGGAGAGCCTTCTCTGTGGGGTCACCTGCCCTCTTGAATGAATTGCCCCCGGAGATACGGGTGATCCCTGACCTACGCACCTTTCGCCGTGCCCTCAAGATGGTATTGTTCCAACAAGCTGGGCTGGCCTAAACACGATTTTTAATGATTTTTAAGGGTTGTTTTCAGTTTTTTAATAATATCAGGGCCAAACTATTTAATATATTTTAAACTGTTTTTAAATTTTATGTATATGTGTGTTTTATTGTTGGCTGTGGACCGCCCTGAGTCCTTCGGGAGAAGGGCGGTATAAAATTTTAAATAATAAATAAATAAATAATGTTCCAAAGAGCAGGCACTGTGGCAATTATATTTTGATATTAAAAACTGCTATTATAAAATTATTTAAAATGTATACATTGTAAATAAATTCCTGTATTTATGGGTTTGTAATTAGCATGATAGAATTTTATATTCATAAATTTCAGCTAAACCTGGGAGCATTTCGCCTAATCCCTGCTCACTGCAGGAATCCAATTAAAGCATTTCAGACTGATGGCTACTCAGTCTTTGCATTTAGCCATGGTGGTGCAGAGGTTACAAGGCAAATATTGCTGGCTAACTCACTCCTCATTGCCAGGAATTCAATCCTGACCACCTTAAGGTTAGCTTATAAGATTATGTTCCAAAGAGCAGGCACTGTGGCAATTATATTTGTTTGTCATTATATATTCATAAATTTCAGCTAAACCTGGGAGCATTTTGCCTAATCCCTGCTCACTGCAAGAATCCAGTTAAAGCCTTTCAGACTGATGGCTACTCAGTCTTTTCATTTAGCCATGCCATTTATGCTAATTCTAATGCTAATGCTAATGCTAATGCTAATGCTAATGCTAATGCTAATGCTAATGCTAATGCTTATGCTTATGCTTATGCTACCCCTACCCCTACCCCTACCCCTAACACTAAACCTAACTCACTGCTCACTGCCAGGAGTTCGATCCTGACCAGCTCAAGGTTGACTCAGCCTTCCATCCTTTCCAAGTTGGTAAAATGGGTTTCTAGATTGTTACTGATTCTATAAATCACTTAGAGAGGGCTGTAAATGCACTGTGAAGAGGTATATAAGTCTAGGTGCTATTGCTATTCAGGCAAATATTGTAGAGGGGACTGAACATCTCTTATTCACTAGCTCAGCTTTAAAATGGCTCCTCCTTTTAGGGTGTTTCAAGTTGCTTTCAAAATTCCTGGATGTTTCAATTCTAGTTCCATCCCTTTCTGGAGAA
Source organism: Pantherophis guttatus (assembly GCF_059756535.1). Classification (NCBI taxonomy): domain Eukaryota; kingdom Metazoa; phylum Chordata; class Lepidosauria; order Squamata; family Colubridae; genus Pantherophis; species Pantherophis guttatus. The sequence continues at coordinate 286,644,952 of NC_142064.1, forward strand.
GAATGAGTTTTGCAATTTTTCCTGGGAGAAACTGTACTTGGACCAAAGTGGAAATGTAGCAGCAGATCTGAATATCATAAGTTGCTTATTTCTCTCCAAGGAGGATCCCATCAAAGAGCAACTGGGGAGTTTTGAAAGACAGAGGCTTATTATCAACCAAGATGCTCTTTCACGGCTAAAGTTGCTCAACAAGGTAGTTGAAAATATTGGCAACTTTTCTCGGTCTATATAGTTGGTGTTAGGGTCTCCTGAAAGAGCAGGCTCAGATATTTTTAACAGCCCTTATCTGACCACAATTATTCATGCCTTTGTTTCACCCCACTGGGATAGGCCTCCTGCTGCTAGGAAGGTCATCCAAGGTGTTCAATCAATATGGAACTACAAGGACTTGTCCAATATGAGATAATGACTTAAACCAGAAAAATGAAGGATGGAAAATGACTTTGACTCTCCCAAAAAACTTTCTTGACTCTTGAAATCATGAGACAATGAGGATCCATTTGTAATGAAATGCTACCTAGATTTGATCTTTGGCTTGTAATCCATCTAAAAAATCCTTGAATGCAATTGTTTATCTTGATTGTCAGCTACCTTAAGTCTTCCACTGAAACAAAGATTTCTCCAAATTTAAGTAATAAATAAATGTGGGTCTGTCTTTCCATGTCATCTAATTGTAGTTCTAATTTTGAGAGGCAATATAGGACAGTGGGTCCCGGCGTGCTTTGGTTCTTGGGGGCTGAAAAAGTTGGACACAAGTAGCGACTAACAACAAAACTCTAATTCTTCAATGGAAAGGACCTTGTTTTAAATCCCTCACTTGACCTTAGAAATATCCCTTTCCCACACAGGGTTCATACTCATGTCCCATGGGCTGCAGGAAAACATGCCTGGCTTACCCTTTTTAAGTGACATTTTCTCATGATTTCACCTCCACTCATTCTCACTACAATTCTATTTATTTATTTATTTATTATTGCGATTTATATGCCGCCTTTCTCCCTGGGGACTCAAGGCAGCTTACAAAATGACAAATTCTAATACAAATCACAATGAAATAAAATTAAAATCCGCAACCCTATTAAAAACAGTTTAAAATTATGACAGTGTACCCCCAAACGGATCAGTTGAGTTGACAGAAGAGCCACATCGCGACGGAAGGAAAGAAGGTTGGGAGCTGTCCTGAGCTCAGTGGGCAATCCATTCCAGGTGGTCGGGGCTCCCACAGAGAACGCTCTCCTCCTGGGGGCTGTCAGCCGACATTGTTTGGCTGACAGCACCGTGAGGAGGCTGACTCTGTGAGAGCGCACAGGATGGTGGGAGTGCGGCTGGAGATGGTCCTGCAAGTACCCCGGGCCTAAGCCATGAAGGGCTTTATAGGTGAGCACCAGCACCTTGAAATGTATCCAGAGCGCCACCAGCAGCCAGTGCAACTCACGCAGGAGATATGTTACACGGGAGTATCTAGACGCCCCCATAACTACCCACGCGGCTGCATTCTGGACTATCTGGAGCCTCCGGACGCATCCCAAGGGCAGCCCCATGTAGAGGGTGTTACAGTAGTCCAACTTAGAGATAACGAGGGCATAAGTGACCATGGTGAGGGCATCCCGGTCTAGAAAAGGGCGCAATTGGTGCACAAGACGCACCTGTGCGAAGGCCCCCCTGGTTACGGCCTTCAGATGGTCCTCTAAAGAAAGCCGAAAATCCAGGAGGACACCCAAGTTGCGGACCCTATCAGAGGAAGCAAGTGTTTCTCCCCCGATCATTAAAGATGGAACCTCCAGATCCCAGGATGCCGGCATCCACAGCCACTCAGTCTTGGAAGGGTTGAGTCTAAGTCTGTTCCTCCCCATCCAAACCCGCACCGCTTCCAGGCAGTGGGACATCACGGAAAGGGCATCCCTAGAGTGGTCAGGGGTGGAGAAACTACGCAGTAATGTTTAGTCTTATTTCACCAGCATGGCAGCTGGATGAATTAAAAATATAAATGTACAGATATAACTAAATCATACCTCATTTGAGGTTGACAGTCCTAGTTGCTGAGGATTTTTTTCTTTATATCTTAACTGGAACAAAGATTTTGATTATTTTCAAAGGGGAGTGGCTTTGCAATCTTTTACATAGTTCAAAAGAAACCTTTTCCTGATCTATTGCTCAGAAGTGTCTTTCTTAAGCACAGTTTCATTTTATTTTAAACAATCATTATAATAAATAAAAATTTGGCAGATATTTTGGAATGATTTTATTTTTATGCTTAGTCTCTGCCTGAGTCCAAATGTGTGGACAATTGTCAACCTGGATTTCTAAAACGGGCTCGGAAAGAAGAACCCATTTGCTGCTATGATTGTATTCCTTGTCCGGAGGGGACCATCTCCACACAGGAAGGTGAGTGACACCAGAGGAACTCTGGCTTACCTGTCTCTCGGTATCAGCTGTCATCCAAAGAAGGTCTTTCTTGGAATGTGAAAGGACAGACTATAAAAATAATATTACTTACTGTTTTCTCAGATACTGAAAAATGCACCAAGTGCCCAGATGATAAATATCCCACTGATGACAGAATCCAATGTATCCCCAAAAGAATAACCTTCCTGTCCTATGAAGAACTTCTGGGCATCATCCTGGTCTCCTTTGCTGTACTCTTGTTTCTAACAACAGGCCTTGTTTTAGTCATATTCCTTAAATACCTAGAAACTCCCATTGTCAAAGCTAACAACCGGGACCTGTCCTACATCCTCCTGGTTTCCCTCTTGCTTTGCTTCTTGTCCTCCTTTTTCTTCATTGGCCGACCAAGGAAAGCCACCTGCCTTCTCCGACAAACAATGTTCAGCATCATCTTCTCAGTAGCTGTGTCTTGTGTGTTAGCCAAAACAATCATGGTAGTGCTGGCCTTCCTGGCCACGAAACCAGGGAACAGGGTGAGGAGATGGTTGGGGAAGAGCTTGGCCAACTCCATCATCCTTTCTGGTTCTGCTGGAAAAATTGTCATTTGTGCAATCTGGCTGGGAGTTTCTCCTCCGTTTCCTGATTTTGACCTGCACTCCCAATCAGGAGTGATCATCCTTCAGTGCAATGAAGGCTCTGTGACCATGTTTTATGTGGTTCTCTGCTACATGGGTTTCCTTGCTGCCATTTGCTTCACAGTGGCTTTCCTGGCCAGGAACCTGCCTGGGGCCTTCAATGAAGCCAAACTGATCACCTTCAGCATGCTGGTCTTCTGCAGCGTCTGGATCTCCTTCCTGCCCACCTACTTGAGCACCAAAGGGAAATACATGGTGGCCGTGCAGGTTTTCTCCATCTTGGCTTCTGGGGCTGGCCTGCTGGGCTGCATCTTCTTCCCCAAGTGCTACATTATCATCCTGAGACCAAATCTAAATACCAAGGAACATTTAATGATAAAAGTTGGTATCTGATCATGAAGTAGTTTCTAAGGTCATAAAACTTAATTATTTATTACAGTTATTATTGAGTTTGTATGGTTGTTGGGACAATTAAGGTTATTTAAAATTAAAAGAAATATACATGCAGAGAATGTGAGACTAACTAAAGATAATCATAAAAATGTAAAATAAATAAATTAATAATTTGAATTGTCATGAAACTAGGGAAGGACATGATAAGAAATGAGATTTTATTATCATCTGACTGACTGAATAAATAAACAGAGAAATGTTTGAAACAAGTTTACCAGTCAATGGGTGGGATCCTCCTCAGTACATTTAAAAGGAAACAACATCATATCTTTCCAATTTGTAAAATGTTTTGTAATATACAGCAAAGAGGTGGTTTTAGAGGGTTTTTTTGGAAAACGTTTCCCAGCTGAAACTGGGGAAAGTCTAAAACTCCTTTGTCCAGGTGTTCAGAGCCATTAATGAACCCAGTTCCTGACGTTCCCGGAATGAGCTCATCCTCCCTTGAGCTGACTCTGAGGAAGAATCTGGAGAGTTTTCCAAGGGGGACATTATACTGCCTGCTATTTGATTAGTAAATGAAGGCACTTGAAAGTATAAAGATTCTCAGCAGTGATGAAATGTAAAATTTGTTACTACCAGTTCTGTGGGTGTGGCTTGGTAGAGGTAATGTGACTGAGTGGGTGTGGCCAACTTTTTTTTTAACTTTTAAAACCATTTCTTCAGCCGAAGAAATTTTTGTAAAAAAAATTGTAAAAAATGCTTTTAAAAGCCTCTGATGATTAGGCAACTCAGTTGGGATTATCAGTGACTTTTAAAAGCATTTTTTTAAACAACTTCTTCAGCTGAAGAGGTTGTAAGAAAAAATGCTTTTAAAAGCCTCTGATGATCAGGCAACTCCAATGGGATCGTCACATACTTTTAAAAGCATTTTTTCTTACAACCTCTTCAGCTGAAGAAGTTGTTAAAAAATGCTTTTAATAGTCACTGATAATCCCAACTGAGTTGCCTAATCATCAGAGGCTTTTTCTCCTTTTAAAAGCCTCTGACAATCCCAACTGAGTTGCCTGATCATTAGAGGCTTTTTTTTTCTTTTGAAAACATTTTTTCTACAACCTCTTAGGCTGAAGAGATTGTTTTAAAAAATGCTTTTAAAAGCCTCTGACAATTGCAGCTGAGTTTCCTGATCATTAGAGGCTTTTCTTCTTTTACAGTTAAAAGCATTTTTCAGCCAAAGAGGTTGTAGAAAAAATGCTTTTAAAATTAATTTAAGAAAAGCCTCTGATGATTGTGTGGCTTAGCTGGGCATGTGGTGGTGGGGAGGGATTTTTGCTACCTGCCAACACTGCTACTGGATTGGGCAATCCGGTCTGAACCGGGAGGATTTCACCCCTGGTTCTTGGTGTCTTACATGAATACTGAAGGGCAAGTATAAAGAAAAAAAAGTCTATCCCCATAATGTATTCCATATTTACCCCATGAAACAGTTGGCCAATTATCTATTTCCAGACTCTTTGTCTCAAATATCACCCCAAAGTTGATATTTCTAGGGCAAATGAAATTTCACTCTCGCATGAGCAATTTTAAAATCACTTCCAATTTGTGATTAATATATGGAGATCTAATAGAAAAGGAAATTACAAACAGTTCCTATTCTTAACATTAGGCAGGGCTCACGGTTACAGATTTCTTCCTTAATATTAAAAGACAGGCAGTATTAGAATTAAGCGTCATCAACCTAAGTGTCAGAGTTCCAAGTAACAGCCCAAACGAAAGAAGACTCTGAAGCTTGAATTTCCTCAATGTTCCATTTTATTGGAGATGGCACATCTGGAAAAACCCAAATCTGAATGTTTCCAGGTTTTCCCCACCCAAAAGAAACTTCAAGTCCTGGCCCAGCACCCATCTTTCAATCACATGATCCAATCAGGCACCATCCAAAACTGGAGATGCCTCCCAGTCACCTCATCACAGCTTCAGGATAGGTGGCCTTGGCTCTCTGAGAAAAGAATATTATTTTGGCTACATATCACCCCTACTCTATGCAGTCCCCACTCCCATTTTCCACCGTAGAAAATGTGGCAGGCCTGAAGGCCCAAATGTAAAAGATGGCTTCCATGTTTGACACTAAGGTGGAACCAAACTCTATACTTCTGGGTGACTTTCCCCAGGAGTCTCTGGAGACAAGAGAATAGATTGAAGGACAACACCCAATTTCCTGCGTGTCAACTTTCTTTCTTCAGCATCACTTTCTAGACATGTTCAGAAAGGAAGGACCACAACCACTTCAGAACAGTGCCCTCTAGGGATATATCTATGATTTTTCACTATGCTTTTCTCCAGCTTCTCCTCTGCACATGGAGGCCCAGAGGTAGTTCAGGATCCCTAGAGGAGATGTTACTTCTTACAGTAATTATTAAAATCCTGGTCTGTGAGATCTCTCCTGATATTTCTCCAGTGATCACCTTCAATGTAAACATCAGACTGAAGCAACTTGAAAGGGATCTTGCATCAGAAAAGGATAAATGACTCAGGTCACACTTCGGGTGGCACAATTTTGAGACATTCAGGGACTGTGCTTCTTGAATGTACCTTACCTTTCTCTCCTTTCCAGGTGAAGTTCTGTTAATATCTCTCTCGGTCAAGAAAGTCACCCTCATTTCCATCTTTGAATGGTGCTTTGAATTCTTTGAACTCTCCTGTTCTTCCTAAGAAATAGGAAGGGGATTGATTTAGACCCATGAATTATGGACCTCCTCCTTCTGCTTCTGCTGCTGCTGATGTCCCAGCCAGTCTCTGGGAAGCCGAGAATGAAGTGCCTGCTGAGTTTGGAGGAACATGAGGGAAGAAAACTATGGAGCTATTACAGGCCAGGAGACCATCTCATTGGTATAGTCTCCTTTGCCACATTAATATCCGAAATAATGCTGTCTTTCAACACAGCTCCTTATACTCAAGCTCCCTCGTAAGTCATTCAGTGTGATGGAGTTGCAATCCTTCCATTTGCAGTCCTAACACTCTTCTTCTTTTTTTTCAGTTACTCCTAATATTGCAGGACATGTTTAATTTCTTGAATCCTTTAGATTTCCATGGATTCTCTCCTATGTCTTATTTTAAGAGACCCAAATTCAAAGATGGAACAGCCCCGGCCCACAAAGTCCAAATTATTTTCTCCTCTTGTACAATCCTGAGTTAATCACAACTATCTTATTGAAAAGTTTGTAGTTGCCTCTGCCCCACCCATTTCTCTATTTTCATAACCATTCATTGATATTCAGTGCCTGACCCTGGTATGGAATAGGGGATGGCTTGTTTTTAGAATTGCTTTTCTGGATCATGTATAAGTCCTCTTTCCTGATGATTCTATTTTAATGATTCAATGATTTTGAATCTTGGTCATTTCACAAATTAAAAATGAGCACTATTACAAATACTGATATATTTTAAATATTAAATCTCCATCCCACCTTCTCAACACTCATAACAATTAAATGGTGATGGTGACTATAACTTTATTCTTATTTTGGACACTTTTGGCTTAAGAGTGAATGGGCTTGTGGAGAGAAAGAGGAACAAATGAAAATATATTTTGTTGTTGTTAGAGATGATGCTATGATGAACATTTTTTTACAGTCATTCAGTTACTGATTCAGAAAGAATCCTAACCTTCATTTTTGCCATTCAACAAGTCAACAAGAAATCTCAGCTTTTGTACAATCTCACACTTGGCTACAACATCCATGACAATTATTTGAACACCCTTCGGACTTCAGATGCCTTGCTGGACATACTCTCAACTGGAGAAGCCAATATTCCCAACTACAGCTGTGGCAAGAAGGACAACCTGATGGCTGTTCTTGATGGATCTCTTGATGACATCTCCATTCAGATGTCAACATTAGTAGGCACCTACAAAGTCCCACAGGTGTGTTTGTGTGTTTCTCTATCTGTCAAAGTGAGCAAGTTGTTGGTGGGTGGGTAATAGATTCAATCATATCTTTTCGATGCAATTCATGAGCTGCTTTTCACCATGGTCATTGTCATGGCTAGGGATTGAGATCCACAGGAGGCCTAAACATTTACTTGAGCAAGATTTGAGCAGCTGGACACAGTTAAATAGGGAACATTTAAGCAAACTGATTTGTATTTGCAGTGATCTAGAGATAGAAGACATAACATGTCTATTATCTGAATGTCAATTTTATTAGAAAAGAGAAAGAGCAATATCTTAGACCCCAGATTAGACAAATGATTATATTCAATCTTGCTAATATTTTGCATTTTGTATTCTTTAACTTGATATGGCTTAAGGGTTAATAACAATAGACTATTCCAGGGGTCACCAACTTTTCTGAACTCAGGGACTACCAAATTCCTAATTTTAAATCAAATAGACCACTAATATGATTTTTTTTTCAAAAGATAAATTGTATTTAGTGCAATATAAAATATGCAAATAATTTTTCTGCAGACCATCAAAATTTTCTCGCAGACCACCAGTGGTCCGTGGACAACCAGTGGATGATTGCTGGACTATTCTAATATGTTCGTGAGAACCACACTGGATGTGTTAAAAGCTTACATTTTGGACTTTATCTGATCTAACCATAATACACCATTCTTCATTGTTTCTTCAGATCAGTTATGGAATTGTTTCAGAGGCTCAGAGTGATAAAAGTCAAATGCCTTTTTTCCATCAGCTGCTTCCCAAAAATGGGATCCAGTACCCAGGAATTGTCCAACTCCTCCTCCATTTCAGTTGGACTTTGATTGGTCTCTTTTCAGCAGACACAGAGGAGGGAGAGAATGTCATGAGAACTTTCACTCCTATGCTTGTCAGAAATGGAATTTGTGTGGTTATCTCAATGACTAGACATACAGAACCTCTCAGAAATGCCATCTCTAAGTGGAGAAAAGTCAATGTCTATGTTCACTTCGTAGAATATGCTTCCATTGTGGATAGAGTTCGCCACATCCATTTAACAATTGAAGGTTTGTCAGGACCCATTGAAGGGAAAGTCTGGATCACCACAATTGCGGACAAATTGACAGTGACAAGGCATGCACATTTCAAATATATCCATAGCATTTGGAACTTTGCTTTTCAGGAAAGAAAATGGCCAAATGATGATGCCTTTCAACCCAATCTTTTTAAGGATTCCAAATTTGAAGACCAATCTTTTCGCTGTTCTTTTTCAAAGCATGGCCTTTTTGTCAAGGGCCAGAGACGATGCACCCAGATAGCACCACTGGACATGCAAGAGAAAAAGAATAGAATTCAGATACAAAATGACCGCCGTTTTTATACTGTTGTTAACACTCTGGGCCATGTCTTGAATGTTGCATATTCCTCAATATCTACGAGGAAAAAAATGGAGAAGAAAGAGAGATTGGGGACTCCAAGGCTAGAGCCATGGCAGGTATGGGCTCCTGACAAGGATCCATCAAACTTATTTCCTATTTAGAAAAAAATCCAATGCTGAAGTAGGGGAACCATTGTTCTACAAAAACCCAACAGATTTGGCCAAGATGAGGCCAGATTTAGTTCACAAGATTATGTTCCAAAGAGCAGGCACTGGGACAATTATATTTTGATATTAAACACTGCTAATATAAAAATATTTAAAAAGTATATATTGTAAATAAATTCCTGTACTTATGGATTTGTAATTAGCATGATAAAATTTTATATTTATAAATTTGAGCTAAACCTGGGAGCATTTAACCTAATCCCTGCTCACTGCAGGAATCTAATTAAAGCATTTCAGACTGATGGCTACTCAGTCTTGGCCTTTAGCCATGGTGGTGCAGAGGTTACAAGGAAAATATTGCTGGCTAACTCACTCCTCACTGCCAGGAGTTCGATCCTGACCAGCTTAAGGTTAGCTTACAAGATTATGTTCCAAAGAGCAGGCACTGTGACAATTCTATTTTGATATTCGAGTTCGATCCTGTGTCTCCTTAGGACGTGGACAGGATTCTGGGGAGGTTAAATGCAACCACATGTTTACTGGACCCGTGTCCCTCCTGGCTGGTACTGGCTACCCGGGAGGTTATGTGAGGCTGTTTCCAGAGGATTATAAATGCTTCTTTGGGGGAGGGTTTCCTGCCGCCTGCTTTGAAAGAGGTGGTCGTGAGGCCCCTCCTTAAGAAGCCTTCTCTGGATCCGGCTGTTATGGCTAACTACTGTCCTGTCTCCAACCTTCGCTTTATTGCGAAGGTTGTTGAGAGTGTGGTTGCGCAACAGCTCCCGCAGTACCTGGATGAAACCGTCTATCTAGACCCATGCCAGTCCGGCTTCAGGCCTGGGTACAGCACGGAAATGGCATTGGTCACGTTGGTTGATGATCTCGGGACAGGGGTTGCTCCTCTGTTGTGGTCCTATTAGATCTCTCAGTGGCTTTTGATACCATCAACCATGGTATCATGCTGCACCGGCTGGAGGGATTGGGGATGGGAGGCACCGTGTTGTGGTGGTTCTCCTCCTATCTCTCCGACTGGTCGCAGTCTGTGTTGGCAGGGGGGGAGGTCGACCTCGAGGCGCCTTGTTTGTGGGGTGCCACAAGGGTCGGTCCTCTCGCCACTCCTGTTCAACATTTATGTGAAGCCGCTGGGTGAGATCATCCGTGGATTTGGGGTGCGATGCCATCTGTATGCTGATGACACTCAGCTGTACATCTTCACCCCAAACCACCCCAACGATGCCCTTGAGGTGATGTCCCAGTCTCTGTAGGCCGTGCGGGTCTGGATGGGGATGAACAGGCTTCGACTCAACCCTTCCAAGACCGAGTGGCTGTGGATGCCGGCATCCCGATATAGCCAGCTGGCGCCATTGCTGGCTATTGGGGGCGAGTCATTGACCCCCACAGAGGGGGCTCGCAACTTGGGTGTCCTCCTGGACACACGGCTGTCTTTAGAAGAGCATATGACGGCCGTGGCCAGGGGGGCTTTTTATCAGGTTCGCCTGATACGCCAGTTGCGCCCCTTTCTGAGTCGGGATATCTTATGCACAGTCACTCATGCTCTCGTCACTTCTCGCCTGGACTACGCTAATGCTCTCTACATGGGGCTCCCCTTGAGGAGCACCCAGAGGCTCCAACTGGTCCAGAATGCGGCCGCGCAGGTGATCATGGGAGCGACATGGCGCTCCCATATAACACCTCTCCTGTGCGAGCTGCACTGGCTCCCGGTGGTCTTCTGGGTGCGCTTCAAGGTGTTAGTTCTCACCTTCAAAGCGCTCCATGGCTTAGGGCCAGGGTATTTACGAGACCGCCTGCTGCTACCGATAGCCTCCCACCGGCCAATACGCTCTCACAGAGAGGGCCTCCTCAGGGTGCCATCGGTCAAGCAATGTCGGCTGACAGCCCCCAGGGGGAGAGCCTTCTCTGTGGGAGCACCCGCCCTCTGGAACGAGCTACCTCCCAGAATACAGCTGATTCCGGATCTCCCCACTTTTCGTAAGGCCCTGAAGACGTTTTTATTTCAGCAAGCTGGCCTGGCCTGAATAGGTTTTAGGGTTTTTTTTAAATTGTATTGCTAGGGGTTTTAAATTGGGGCAGCCGTTTAATTTAATTTATTTTTAATTATTTTAACTTTTATATTGTATGTTATTTTAATTCTTGGCTGTTCACCGTCCTGAGTCCCTTCGGGGAGAAGGGCGGGATATAAATTAATTAATTAAATAAATAAATAAATAAATAAATAAATAAATAGATAAATAAATAAATAAATAAATAAATAAATAAATATTAAAAACTGCTATTATAAAATTCCTGTAGATATGGGTTAGTAATTATGGGTTTGTCATTATATATTCAAAAATTTAAGGCAAGCCTGCGAGCATTTAGCCTAATCCCTGCTCACTGCAGGAATTTAATTAAAACTTTTCAGACTACACAGGGAACCTTCTTTCATGTCTGGTGGCTTTGCCCAAAAATTAAGAAATATTGGATAAAAATCAAAATTTGGATATCAGAAATAATTGAGGAGGATATTGAGTTAGAACCAGAAATTTTTTTGTTAGGAATGCTTAAACAAAACATTAGAAAGGAAAAAAGTACCTAATATTACATATAATTACGGCAGCTAGGTTAGCCCTAGCACAAGTCTGGAAAACAGATCAATTGCCAATGGAGCAGCAAATAATTCAAAAAATTTACACATGTGCAGAAATGGATAGACTAATGTTGAAATTGAAAGATAAGGAAGACTCACAGTATTTTAAGATCTGGGACAGTTGGTATCAGTGGATAAACCAATGGAAAAGAAGGTAAAGTCAAAATTTAGTAAGAAATTAAAAGTAATAATTATACACCGTCATTAAGGGGGAAAAAAAGGAAAATAAGTTTTTGTATATATGTGTACTTATATACATTATATATACTTTATTTGTTGTTTGTTGATACTGTTGATTGTATTTTAAGGTTGTGAATGTTTTATACAATTTTTAAAAAAAATCTAATAAAGTTTGTTTTTTAAAATTGAAAAAAAAAACTTTTCAGACTGATGGCTACTCGGTCTTTGCATTTAGCCATGGCATTTATGCTAACCCTAACCCTAACCCTAACCCTAACCCTAACCCTAACTCACTGCTCACTGCCAGGAGTTCAATCCTGACCAGCTCAAGTTTGACTCAGCTTTCCATCCTTCCATGTTTGGCAAAATGGGAAACCAGATTGTTGGGGGCAATATGCTGATTGTATAAACCATTTAGAGAGGGCTGTAAAAGCACTGTGAAGTGGTGTATAAGTCTAGTGCTGTTGCTAATTAGGCATATAGTGAAAAGGGGACTGAACATCTCTTGTTCACTAGCTAAGCTTTAAAATGGCTCCTCTTTTTATGATGTTTCAAGTTGCTTTCAAAATTCCTGGATGTTTCAATTCTAGCTCCATCCCTTTCTGGAGAAGAATGAGTTTTGCAATTTTTCCTGGGAGAAACTGTACTTGGACCAAAGTGGAAATGTAGCAGCAGATCTGAATATCATAAGTTGGTTGCTTTTCCCCAAGGAGGATCCCATCCAAGAGCAACTGGGGAGTTTTGAAAGACAGAGGCTTATTATTGACCAAGATGCTCTTTCACGGCTAAAGTTGCTCAACAAGGTGGTTGAAAATATCAGCAACTTTTCTGTCTGTATATTTTTGTCTGTTAGTATCTTGTGAAAGAGCAGGCTCAGATATTTTTAAAGAGCCCATATTTGACTACAGTTATTCATGCCTTTGTTTCACCCCACTAGGACAGACATCCTGATGCTACAAAGGTGATCCAAGGTGTTCAATCAAAATAGAACCACAATGACTTTTCTGAGGCGAGATTTTGCCTTCACCTAGAAAAATGAAGGACTGAAAGTTACCTTCACCCCCAACCCCGTTCAAGTGTCGTTCTTGACACTTGAAATAATGATGGTCATTTTATAATGAAATACTACTTAGATTTGGTCTTTGACTTGCAAGCCATCTACAAATCCTTTAAATGCAATTGCTTATCTTGATTGTCAGCTACCTTAAGTCTTCCACTGAAATAAAGAATTCTCCAAATTTATGTATTACATAAATGTGGGTCTGTCTTTCCATGTCATCTAACTGTAGTTCTAATTTTGGGAGGCAATGGAGGACAGGGAGTCCTGGAGTGCTATGGTTCTTGGGGGCTGAAAGAGTTGGACACACGTAGCGACTAACAACAAAACTGTAATTCTTCAATGGAAAGGACCTTGTCTTAAATCCCTCACTTGGCCTTAGAAATAGCCCTTTCCCACACAGGGTTCATATTCATGTCCCATGGGCTGCAGGAAAACATGCCTGTCTTGCCCTTTTTAAGTGACATGTTCTCATGATTTCATCTCCACTCCTCCTCAGTATAATTCTAGAAATTAGGTAGTAATGTTTAGTCTTATTTCACTAGTATGGCAGCTGTATGAATTGAAAATGTACAGATATAACTAAATAATACATCATTCGAGGTTGACAGTCCTAGTTGGTGAGGATTTTTTTCTTCATATCTTAACTGGAATAAGGATTAGGATTATTTTCAAAGGGGAGGGGCTTTGCAATATTTTATGTAGTCCAGAAGAAACCTTTTCTTGATCTACTGCTCAGAAGTTTCTTTCTTAAGCACAGTTTCATTTTATTTTAACCAACATAATAAACACAAATTTGGCAGATATTTTGGAATGAATGTTGTTTTTCTGCTTAGTCTCTGCCTCAATCCAAATGTGTGGACAAATGTCACCCTGGATTTGTAAAACGGGCTCGGAAAGAAGAACCAATTTGTTGCTATGATTGTATTCCTTGTCCGGAGAATACCATCTCCACACAGGAAGGTGAGTAACACAAGAGGAACTCTGGCTTTCCTGTCTCTCGGTATCAGCTGTCATCCAAAGAAGGTCTTTCTTGGAATGTGAAAAAAGAGACTATAAAAATAATATTACTGTTTTCTCAGATACTGAAAAATGCACCAAGTGCCCAGATGACAAATATCCCACTGAGGACAGAATCCAATGTATCCCCAAAAGAAAAACCTTCCTGTCCTATGAAGAACTTCTGGGCATCATCCTGGTCTCCTTTGCTGTACTCTTGTTTCTAACAACAGGCCTTGTTTTAGTCATATTCCTTAAATACCTAGAAACTCCCATTGTCAAAGCTAACAACCGGGACCTGTCCTACATCCTCCTGGTTTCCCTCTTGCTTTGCTTCTTGTCCTCCTTTTTCTTCATTGGCCGACCAAGGAAAGCCACCTGCCTTCTCCGACAAACAATGTTCAGCATCATCTTCTCAGTAGCTGTGTCTTGTGTGTTAGCCAAAACAATCATGGTAGTGCTGGCCTTCCTGGCCACGAAACCAGGGAACAGGGTGAGGAGATGGTTGGGGAAGAGCTTGGCCAACTGCATCATCCTTTCTGGTTCTGCTGGAGAAATTGTCATTTGTGCAATCTGGCTGGGAGTTTCTCCTCCGTTTCCTGATTTTGACCTGCACTCCCAATCAGGAGAGATCATCCTTCAGTGCAATGAAGGCTCTGTGACCATGTTTTATGTGGTTCTCTGCTACATGGGTTTCCTTGCTGCCATTTGCTTCACAGTGGCTTTCCTGGCCAGGAACCTGCCTGGGGCCTTCAACGAAGCCAAACTGATCACCTTCAGCATGCTGGTCTTCTGCAGCGTCTGGATCTCCTTCCTGCCCACCTACTTGAGCACCAAAGGGAAATACATGGTGGCCGTGCAGGTTTTCTCCATCTTGGCTTCTGGGGCTGGCCTGCTGGGCTGCATCTTCTTCCCCAAGTGCTACATTATCATCCTGAGACCAGATCTAAATACTAAGGAACATTTAATGATCAAAGTCGGTATCTGATCATGAAGTAGTTTCTTAAGCTCATAACACTTAATTATTTATTGCAGTTATTATTGAGTTTGTATGCTTGTTTTGACAATTAAGGTTATTTAAAATCAAAAGAAATAAACATACAAAGAATGTAAGACTAACGTAAAATAATCATCAAAGTTTAAAATGAATAAATTAATAATTTAAATTGTCATGAAAGTACAAGATAAGAAATGAGATTTTATTATCGTAAAGGACTGACTGACTGACTGAATAAATAAACAGATATATGTTTGAAACAAGTTTACCATCCAGTGTTTGGGATCCTCTTCAGCCCATTTAAAAAGAAAAAAAACATCACATCTTTCCCACTTTGTAAAATCTTTATTTTTTGTAATCTTTTGTAATATACAGCTAAAAGGTGATTTTAGAGTCATTTTTGGAAAACTTTCCTCAGCTGAAACTGCGGAAAGTCTAAAACTCTTTTGGCCAGGTGTTCAGAGCCATTAATGAACCCAGTTCCTGACGTGCCAGGAATGAGCTCACTTCTGAGGAGGAATCTGGGGAGTGGTCCAAGGGGGACATCATACTGTCTGCTGTTTGTTTAGTAAACAAAGACACTTCATGGTATCAAGGTTCTCGGTGTCTTACATGAATACTGAAGGGAAAGTATAAAGAAAAAAAGTCTATCCCCATAGCGTATTCCATATTTATCCAATGATACAGTTGGCCAATATCTATTTCCGGACCCTTTGTCTCAAATATCACCCCAAAATTGATATTTCTAAGAGAAATAAATTTCACTATCGCATGAGCAATTTTAAAATCACTTCCAATTTGTGATTAATACAGGGAGATCTAAAAGAAAAGTAAATTACAAACAGGTCCTATTCTTAACATTAGGCAGGGCTCATGGTTACAGGTTTCTTTCTTAATATTAGGAGACAGGCAGTATTAGAATTAAGTGTCATCAACCTAAGTGTCAGGGTTCCAAGTAACAGCCCCAACGAAAGAAGACTCCGAAGCTTGAATTTCCTCAAAGTTCCATTTTATTGGAGATCTCATATTGGCACATCTGGGAAAGCCCAAATCTGAAAGTTTCCAGGTTTTCCCCACCCAAAAGGAAATTCAAGTCCCTGCCCAGCACCCACATATCAATCACATGATCCAATCAGGCACCATCCAAAACTGGAGATACCTCCCAGTCACCTCATTGCAGCTGCAGGGCAAGGTGGCCTTGATTCTCTGAGAAAAGAATGTTATTTTGACTACATATCACCCATACTCTATGCAATTCCCCCTCCCATTTTCCCACAGTAGAAAATGTGGCAGGTCTGAAGGCCCAAATATAAAAGATGGCTTCCAGGTCTGACACTAAGGTGGAATCAAATTCTATAGTTCTGGGTGACCTTCCCCAGGAGTCTCTGGAGACAAGAGAGTACATTGAAGGACAACACCCAATTTCCTGGGTGTCAACTATCTTTCTTCAGCATCTAGACATGTTCAGAAAGGAAGGACCACAACCTCTTCAGATCAGTGCCCTCTAGGGGTATATCTATGATTATTCAATATGCTTTTCTCCAACTTCTCCAGAAGCCCAGAAGTAGTTCAGGATTCCCAGAGGAGATATTGCTTCTTACAGTAATTATTAAAATCCTGGTCTGTGAGATTTCTCCTGATATTCCTCCAGTGATCGCCTTTGATGTAAACATCAGACTGAAGCAACTTGAAAGGGATCTTGCATGAGAAAAGGATAAATGACTCAGGTCACACTCTGTGTGGCACAAATTTTGGGACGTTCAGGTATTGTACTTATTGAATGTACCTTTCCTTTCTCTCTTTTCCAGGTGAAGTTCTGTTTATTTCTCTCTCAGTCAAGGAAGTCACTCTCATTTCCATATTTGAATGGTGCTTTGAATTCTTAGAACTCTTCTTATTCCTTAGAAATAGGAAGGGGATTGATTCAGCCCCCTGAATTATGGACCTCCTTCTTCTGCTTCTGTTCCTGTTGATGTCCCAGCCAGTCTCTGGGAAGCTGAGAATGAAGTGCCTGCTGAGTTTGGAGGAACATGAGGAAAAAAAACTACGGAGCTATTACAGGCCAGGAGACCACCTCATTGGTATAGTCACCATTGCCACAATAATATCCCATATAACGCTGTCTTTCAACACAGCTCCTTATACTCCCTCGTAAGTCATTCAGTGTGATGGAGTTGCATTCCTTCCATTTGTAGTCCTCACACTCTTCTTCTTTTCTTTCAGTTACTCCTATATTGCAGGACCTGCTTAATTTCTTGAATCATTTGGATTTCCATGGATTCTCTCTCTCTCTTTTTTTTTTTTAGGGTTGCAGATTGACTGGAGTGTTGTTGTTTTTTAAAAAAAATTTAAATTTTTATTAATTTAAGAAACCACATAATACATTTATAAATGCAAGTAAAACAATTTACAACAAGCATCATCTTAATTACATCTACTTATAATATCTGAATTGTTACAATATCAATATCCTATATTCTTCAGTATACATTATTTCTCTCACCTTATATAATGATATTATTTTATTGATATCTGGTGTCTCTTTCTTAAATTTCATTTGATGTAAAAATTTATTTTACTCTATTGATATCTTTTCTTTTATTTAATTTTTCTTTCTTTCTTCTTCTCTTTTTTTTCACTTCCCTCTAACCATTTATACCACTTTTGCCAGACCAGATCATATTCAGATTCTTCCTTTCCTTGGATCTCCTTGGTGAGTCTATCCATCTCAGCGCATTCCATAATTTTGGATATTAATTTCTCTTGAGTCAAGACCTTTTCTTGTTTCCAATTTTGTGCGAATATGATTCTTGCTGCAGTTAAAATGTGTGTTATTAAATATATTATTTCTTTTTCATATTTGCTTGTAGGTATTCCTAATAATAATAATCATTTAGCTTTCCATAGCTTCTCTCTTATGTCTTATTTTAAGAGACCCAAATCCAAAGTCAGGGCAAACCCACTCGCCAAAGTATAAATTATTTTCCCCTCTCGTACAATCCTCAGTTAATCACAACTAGCTTATTGAAAGGTTTGTAGTTGCCTCTGCCCAACCCATTTCCCTATTTTTATAACCAATAGTTTATAATCAATAAATTGATATTCAATGCCTGACTCTGCTTTGGAATAGAGGATGGCTTTTTTTTAGAATAGCTTTTCTGGATCATTTATAACTCCTCTTTGCTGATAATTCTATTTTAATGAATAATTTAATTGAATAATTTTGAATCTTGGTCATTGCACTATTACAAATAATGATATATTTGTGAATATGTTAAATCTCCATCCCACCTTCTCAACATTCATAAAAATTAGAATAGAATAGAATTCTTTATTGGCCAAGTGTGATTGGACACACAAGGAATTTGTCTTTAGTGTATATGCTCTCAGTGTAGGTAAGGAGAATAAAATACATTCATCAGGAATAAAAAGATACAACACTTAGTGATAGTCAAGGTTACTAATAAGCTATCAAATCGTACTAGGAAACAAATAAAAACAATATAAATTGAAAGATACAAGCAACATGGTTATAGTAATAAGTGGGAAGAGATAGATACTAGTAAGGAAGTGAAGAATAATAGTAATATAGTCTTAGTAAATTATTTGACAGAATTGTGGGAATTAGTTGTTAAGCAGAGTGATGGCATTTGGGGGAAAATGTCCTTGTGTCTAGTTGTTCTGGTGTACAGTGCCTTATAGCATCGTTTTGAGGGTAGAAGTTAAACAATTTATCTCCATGATGTGAGTGGTCTGTAGATACTTTCAAAGCCCTCTTTTTGACTCGTGCAGTACACAGATCCTCAGTGGAAGGCAGGTTGGTAGCAATTGTTTTTTCTGCAGTTCTAATTATCCATTGAAGTCTGTGTTTGTCTTGTTGGGTTGCAGAACCAAAGCAGACAGTTATAGAGGTGCAGATGAGAGACTCAATAATTCCTCTGTAGAAATGGATCACCAGCTCCTTGGGCAGTTTGGGCTTTCTGAGTTGTCACAGAAAGAATGATGAAAGAAAAATGGTGATGGGTGACTATAATTTGATTGTTGCTTTTTTTTTTTTTAATTTGATTTATATGCCGCCCTTCTCCGGAGACTCAGGGCAGCTTATAATGCGTTAAGCAATAGCCTTCATTCTTTTGTATATTTTATACAAAGTCAGCTTATTGCTCCCACAAACTGGGTCCTCATTTCACCTACCTTAGAAAGGATGGAAGGCTGAGTCAACCTTGAGCCTTGGAGAGATTCGAACCAGCAGAAATTGCAGGCAGCTGTGTTAATAACAGGGTGCACTAAACCACTGTACTATCAAGGCTTTGAACTCTTTTAGCTTAAGACTGAATGAGCTTGTGGCGAGAAAGAGGAATAAATGAAAATATATTCTGTTGTTGTTTGAGACGATGTTATCATGAACATTTTTTTACCATAGTTCACCTAATAGGGCAGCAAGAATCCTGTGCTTCATTTTTGCCATTCAACAAGTCAACAAGAAATCTCAGCTTTTGTACAATCTCACACTTGGCTACAACATCCATGACAACTATTTCAACACCCTTGGGACTTCAGATGCGTTGCTGGACATGCTGTCGACTGGAGAAGCCAATGTTCCCAACTACAGCTGTGGCAAGAAGGACAATCTGATGGCTGTTCTTGATGGATCTCTTGATGATATCTCTATTCAGATGTCAACATTAGTAGGCCCCTACAAAGTCCCACAGGTGTGCTTGTGTGTTTCTCTATCTGTCAAAGTGAGCAGGTTGTTGGTGGGTGGGTAATAGATTCAATCATATCTTTTCTATGGAATTCATGAGCTGCTTTTCATCATGGCCTTTGTCATGGCTCATCCACATGAGTCCTAAACATTTACTTGAGCAACAATTGAGCAGCTAGACACAATGTTAAATATGGAACATTTAAGCAAATCTCTAAAATGAACAGATTTGCATTTGCAGTGCTCTAGAGATAGAAGACATAACACGTCTATTGTCTGAATGTCAATTTTATTGACATTCAGGGAAAAGGGAAAGAGCAGTATTTTGGACTTTAGATTAGACAAATGATTATATTTAATGTTGCTAATATTCTGCATTTCGTATTCTTTATATTGATATGGCTTAAGGGTTAAGAACAATCTATTATTCTAATATGTTTGTGAGAACCACACTGGATGTGTTAAAAACTTACATTTTGGACTTGATCTGATCTAACCATAGTACACGATTCTTCATTGCTTCTTCAGATCAGTTATGGAATTGTTTCAGAGGCTCTGAGTGATAAAAGTCAAATGCCTTTTTTTCATCAGATGCTCCCCAAAAATGGGATCCAGTATCCAGGAATTGTCCAACTCCTCCTCCATTTCAGTTGGACTTTGATTGGTCTCTTTGCACCAGACACAGAGGAGGGAGAGAAGTTCATGAGAACTTTCACTCCTATGCTTGTCAGAAATGGAATTTGTGTGGTAATCTCAATGCCTAGATATACAGAACCTCTCAGAAATGCCATCTCTAAGTGGAGAAAAGTCAATGTCTTTGTTCACTTCGTAGAATATGCTTCCCTTTTGGATAGAATTCAACACATCCATGTAACAATTGAAGGTTTGCCAGGACCCATTGAAGGGAAAGTCTGGATCACCACAATTGTGGAGAAAGTGACAATTAAAAGACATCCATTTACCAAATATATCCATAGTATTTGGGTCTTTGCTTTTCAGGAAAGAAAATGGCCAAATGATGACGCCTTTCAACCCAGTCTTTTTAAGGATTCCAAATTTGAAGACCAGTCTTTTCACTGTTCTTTTTCAAAGCATGTCCTTTCTGTCAAGGGCCGGAGACGATGCACCCAGATAGCACCACTGGACATGCAAGAGAAAAAGGATAGATTTCAGATAAAAAATAACCACCGTTTTTGTACTGTTGCTAAGACTCTGGCTCATGTCTTGAATGTTGCATATTCCTCAATATCTAGGAGGAGAAAAATGGAGAAGAAAGAGAGATTGGGGGCTGCAAGGCTAGAGCCATGGCAGGTATGGGGTCCTGAGAAGGATCCATCAAACCTAGTTCCTATTTAGAAAAAAAAATCCAATGCTGATGTAGGGGAACCATTGTTCTACAAAAACCCAACAGGTTTGGCCAAGCTGAGGCAAGATTTAGTTCACAGGATTATGTTCCAAAGAGCAGGCACTATGACAATTATATTTTTATATTAAACATTGCTATTATAAAATTATTTAAAATGTATATATTGTAAATAAATTCCTGTACTTATGGGTTTGTAATTAGCATGATAGAATTTTATACTCATAAATTTAAGCTAAACCTGGGAGCATTTAGCCTAATCCCTCCTCAGTGCAGGAATCAAATTAAAGATTTTCAGACTGATGACTGCTCAGACTTTGCATTTAGCCGCGGCATTTATGCTAACACTAACACTAACCCTTACCCTTACTCACTGCTCACTGCCAGGAGTTCGATCCTGACCAGCTCAAGGTTGACTCAGCCTTCCATCACACCAAGTTTGATAAAATGGGAACCCAGACTGTTGGAGGCAATATGCTGATTCAATAAACCATTTAGAGAGGGCTGTAATAGCACTATGAAGTAGTATATTAGTTTAGTGCTATTGCTATTCAGGCAAGTAGCAAAGAGGGGACTGAACATCTCTTGTTCACTGGCTCAGCTTTAAAATTGCTCCTCCTTTTAGGATATTTCAACTTGCTTTCAAAATTCCTGGATGTTTCAATTCTAGTTCCATCCCTTTCTGGAGAAGAATGAGTTTTGCAATTTTTCCTGGGAGAAACTGTACTTGGACCAAAGTGGAAATGTAGCAGCAGATCTGAATATCATAAGTTGGTTACTTTTCTCCAAGGAAGATTCCATCAAAGAGCAACTGGGGAGTATTGAAAGACAGAGGCTTATTATCAGCCAAGATGCTCTTTCACGGCTAAAGTTGTTCAACAAGGTGGTTGAAAATATTGGCAACTTTTCTTGGTCTATATGGTTGGTGTTAGCGTCCCCTGAAAGAGCAGGTTTAGATATATTTTAAGAGACAATATCTGACCACAGTTATTAATGCCTCTGTTTCACCCCACTGGGATAGACCTCCTGCTGCTAGGAAGGTTATCCATGATGTTCAATCAAAATGGAACCATAATGACTTGTCTGATATGAGATAATGCCTTAAAATAGAAAAATGATGAACTGAAAATGACTTTAACCCCTCCAAAAAACTTTCTTGACTCTTGAAATAATGAGACAATGAGGGTCAATTTGTAATATAATGCTACTTAGATTTGATCTTTGGCTTGTAATCCATCTAAAATCCCCTTGAATGCAATTGTTTATCTTGATTGTCAGCTACCTTAAGTCTTCCACTGAAACAAAGAATTCTCCAAATTTAAGTAGTAAATAAAGGTGGGTCTGTCTTTCCATGTCATCTAATTGTAGTTCTAATTTTGAGAGGCAGTGTAGGACAGGGGGTTCCGGAGTGCTTTGGTTCTTGGGGGCTGAAAAAGTTGGACACAAGTAGCGACTGACAACAAAACTGTAATTCTTCAATGGAAACGACCTTTTCTTAAATCCCTCACTTGGCCTTAGAAATATCCCTTTCTCGCACAGGGTTCATACTCATGTCCCATGGGCTGCAGGAAAACATGCCTGGCTTACCCTTTTTAAGTGACATGTTCTCAAGATTTCACCTCCACTCATCCTCACTATAGTTCTAGAAACTAGGCAGTAATGTTTAGTCTTATTTCACCAGCATGGCTGCTGTATGAATTGAAAATATAAATGTACAGATATAACTAAATCATACCTCATTTGAAATTGACAGCGCTAGTCGGTGAGGAATTTATTCTTTATATCATAACAAGGATTTGCATTATTTTCAAAGGGGAGTGAGTGGCTTTACAATGTTTTATGTTTTCCTGATCTATTGATCAGAAGTGTCTTTCTTAAGCACAGTTTCATTTTATTTTAATCATTAATCAATCAATCTATCTAATAAACAAATATTTGGCAGATATTTTGTAATGAATTTTGTTTTTCTGCTTAGTCTCTGCCTCAGTCCAAATGTGTGGAGAAGTGTCACCCTGGATTTGTAAAACGGGCTCGGAAAGAAGAACCAATTTGCTGCTATGATTGTATTCCTTGTCCAGAGGGGACCATCTCCACACAGGAAGGTGGGTGACACCAGAGAAACTCTGTCTTTCCTGTCTCTCGGTATCAGCTGTCATCCAAAGAAGGTCTTTCTTGGAATGTGAATGGAGGAACTATAGAAATAATATTACTTACTGTTTTCTCAGATACTGAAAAATGCACCAAGTGCCCAGATGACAAATATCCCACTGATGACAGAATCCAATGTATCCCCAAAAGAATAACCTTCCTGTCCTATGAAGAACATCTGGGCATCATCTTGGTCTCCTTTGCTGTACTCTTGTTTCTAACAACAGGCCTTGTTTTAGTCATATTCCTTAAATACCTAGAAACTCCCATTGTCAAAGCTAACAACCGTGACCTGTCCTACATCCTCCTGGTTTCCCTCTTGCTTTGCTTCTTGTCCTCCTTTTTCTTCATTGGCCGACCAAGGAAAGCCACCTGCCTTCTCCGACAAACAATGTTCAGCATCATCTTCTCAGTAGCTGTGTCTTGTGTGTTAGCCAAAACAATCATGGTAGTGCTGGCCTTCCTGGCCACGAAACCAGGGAACAGGGTGAGGAGATGGTTGGGGAAGAGCTTGGCCAACTCCATCATCCTTTCTGGTTCTGCTGGAGAAATTGTAATTTGTGGAATCTGGCTGGGAGTTTCTCCTCCGTTTCCTGATTTTGACCTGCACTCCCAATCAGGAGTGATCATCCTTCAGTGCAATGAAGGCTCTGTGACCATGTTTTATGTGGTTCTCTGCTACATGGGTTTCCTTGCTGCCATTTGCTTCACAGTGGCTTTCCTGGCCAGGAACCTGCCTGGGGCCTTCAACGAAGCCAAACTGATCACCTTCAGCATGCTGGTCTTCTGCAGCGTCTGGATCTCCTTCCTGCCCACCTACTTGAGCACCAAAGGGAAATACATGGTGGCCGTGCAGGTTTTCTCCATCTTGGCTTCTGGGGCTGGCCTGCTGGGCTGCATCTTCTTCCCCAAGTGCTACATTATCATCCTGAGACCAGATCTAAATACTAAGGAACATTTAATGATAAAAGTCGGTATCTGATCATGAAGTAGTTTCTTAAGCTCATAACACTTAATTATTTATTACAGTTACAGCATACAATGAGTTTGTATGCTTATTTTGACAATTAAGGTTATTTAAAATCAAAAGAAATAAACATACAAAGAATGTAAAACTAATTTAAGATAATTATTAAAGTGTAAAATAAATTAATTAATAATTTAAATTGTCATGAAACTAGTGAAGGACAAGATAAGAAATGAGATTTTATTATCATATAGGACAGACTGACTGAATAAATAAACAGAGATATGTTTGAAACAACTTTACTAGTCACTGGATGGGATCCTCTTCAGTACATGTAAAAAGAAATGTAAAAGAAATAACATTTTTTAATTTTTTGTAATGTTTTGTAATATACAGCAATGACGTGATTTTAGAGTCATTTTTGAAAACTTTCCCCACCTGAAGCCTCCTCTAAAGCTGTTTTGGGTAACTGTTGAGAGCCATTAATTAACTCAGTTCCTGTCATGCCAAGAAATTTCACTATCATATAAGCATTTTTAGAATCACTTCCAATTTGTGATCTATATATGGAGATCTAATAGAAAAGTAAATTACAAACAGGTCCTATTCTTAACATTAGGCAGGCTTCATGGTTAAAGATTTCTTCCTTAACATTAGAAGACAGGCAGTATTAGAATTAAGCGTCATCAACCTAAGTGTCAGGGTTCAATCAGAATCCAAATTTCTTACCCAACATCACTTTGGGCTACACAATCCAGGACAGCTATTTTGATGTGAAAATGACTTCTGATGTTCTGCTGGACCTGCTTTGAACTGGAGAGGCCAACATTCCCAACTATAGCTGTGGAAGGCAGAAAAACATCCTTGCTCTTCTTGAACAGGCCTCCACGGACATCTCCACACAGATTTCAACCATGTTGGGTACCTACAAAATTCCTCAGGTGCTTGTGTGTATTGAATTGTATCTAGATTTGAAATAGGAGTTAAATGTCCACAGTCTAACATCCCAGTGCTGATTGGTAACCTGTAACTATTTTTTATGGTCATCTTTAAAGTATTCAGGGATTCTGAAGCATTATCCAGCCATTGTTAATTAACAAACAATTTGGTTTCAGGAAAAATTTATCCTGTTATCTGCAACTCCTACACTGCAAAAACATATGGACTACACAACTCGATCAGGGCAAAGCAATAGACACAATTTACATAGACTTCTGCAAAGCCTTTGATTCAGTGGTACACAATAAACTACTTCTAAAACTAAAATCTTATGGCATTTCTGGACCCCTGCATAATTGGATAGCTGCATTCCTGTCAAACAGGCAACAGATGCTCAAAATAGGGAGCACCCTCTCAAATCCTGTACCTGTTAACAGCGGTGTCCCCCAAGGCAGTATTTTAGGGCCAACACTCTTTATACTTTACATAAATGACCTTTGCGATCATATTATAAGCAACTGTGTTCTCTTTGCTGATGATGTAAAACTATTCAACCCCACCGACAATGCTGCTACCCTTCAAAAAGAGCTTGACTATGTGTCAGAATGGTCAAACAATTGGCAATTTCAAATCTCAACCAACAAATGCTCTGTCTTACACATTGGCAAAGAAAAAAAAACCAACAGAACACAAAATACAAGGTGGGTGGACACGACCTTGTAGATGACCCTCACTCTGTCAAGGGCCTTGAAGAACTCATCTCTAATGATCTAAGTGCCAGTGCCCACTGTAACAACATCGCCAAAAAGGCATTAAGTCTTGGCTTGTCTCTCATCTCGGTCCGTGAATGGCACAAAACACAATAAGCAAAGATGAGTTTGCAATTTTTACTAAAGGTATTGCAGTAACACAGCCAAAAGCACAGAACAAGCTGGATGGTCAGTTCAAAGTCAGCGCTGTGTGCAACTGCCACACAGCGCTATTTATCTCGTTCCTTAATTAGGAAACCACCATCCGGCAATTATTAACCCCACCAAAACCCCTATCAGCTGTTCAGCAGTTTCGTAGTTCACGCCGAACTTCTGTGACGTCATCACACGTCGCTGGCCAGGAACCGAGCCAGGAGCTGATAGCTGCAGGGATCTCTGTGTGCGTTTGGTGGTCAATTGGTTTTCCCTGGTTTGTCTGGGTATTTGCGATGAAATCGCCTTATCAATTTTGCAGCATGAACATCTGGTGCTGCCACCCAAGTGAAACAGGATACCCTTTCCATTGCACTAGATATTGGACGTTACTCCTACAGAGTCTGTAATCCAATATCCGGTCTATTTCATATTGGTCCGTATGTACCGGACCCGGTGGGCCAGTAGAACCACTGGGTCTTTCTACTGTCACAGGCTTTAACAGGCTAGTGTGAAACACAGTATGTATTCTGCCTAAAAGGCGGGGGGTAGTTTAAGAGCTACAGTAACCGGATTGATTACCTGGGTTATCGGGAAAGGCCCTAAATACTTTGGTCCTAATTTCCGACTTGGTAACCTAAGTTTTAAATACTTAGTCGACAGATAGACTTGATCCCCCACCTGGAATGGTTTTGGATCCATCCTTTTCTTGTCTACATATGCTTTATACTCGTCTGCCACTTTCTGTAAAGCTATCTTCACACTTGGTCATATGAGGCGGATTTTCTCTGCCCACCCAGCTGGAGTTTCCCCATCTGTTGATGGTGGATCCAGTTCTGGAATAGCTGAAAACTCTCTACCAAAAACTACTTGAAAGGGAGAAAGACCTGTCATTAACATTTTTTGGGAAGGCAGTTTAAGGGGCATGAGGACTTCTACTATCTCTTCTCGTTTGCTGTTATATTGTGGCATGTGAGACAGGGCATCGGCTAGAAAATTCTTCCCAGCTGGGACATACCATAGATGGAAAGAGAACCATTGGAAGTACTGTGCCCACCGTACTTGTTTCGGAGACAATCGCCTTGGCATTTGCAGGGCTTCCAGGTTCTTATGATCCGTCCACACCTCAAACGGATGTGATGCCCCTTCAAGGAGATGTTGCCATGTCATCAATGCCTAATGTACAGCAAACACCTCTTTCTCCCAAATTGCCCAACCGTGTTCTGTAGGGGTCAATTTTCGGGAAGTATAAGCACATGGTTGTAATTGCCCTTGCTCATTTTTTTGTAACAGCACCACCCCCACAGCCACATCACTAGCATCCACTTGTATTACGAATTCCTGAGTTGGATCTGGGTGTTTGACGACCGGTTCTTGAGCAAAGAGCTGTTTTAACTGCTCAAACACCATTTGATATGTGGACGTCCACACCAGGGGCTGACCCGGTCTCGGCTTTGACAATGATGTTTTAGTTTGCAACAGGTCTATCAAAGGTAATGTTATTTTAGCGAAAGCAGGAACAAACTGCCAATAGAAATTGGCAAACCTGAGGAAACTCTATAGTTGTTTCCTAGTCCTTGGACTTGCCAATCTACAACTGCCTGAACCTTCTGTGGATCCATCTCCACCCCACTCTCTGATATTCTATTGCCTAAATAGTCTATTTTTGTTTTGTGAAACTCACATTTCGATAGTTTCACAAACAACTTGGCGGCCAATAACTTTTTGAGCACTTGGCGTACTAGCTGGGTATGTTCTTCTATGGTCTGGGTATAAATCAAAATGTCATTCAGGTATACAAGCACAACCCTATACAGATGTTCATGAAAGACCTCATTGATCAGCTGCATAAACACTGCAGGGGCACCTTGTAACCCAAACGGCATGACCTGAAACTGATAACTCCCTAGGGGACAGTTGAACATTGTCTTCCACTCATCCCCTGGTTTAATGGGCACCCAGTAATATGCTTCGTGCAGGTCGAGTTTTGTAAAGATATGGGCAGTCACCAGGGTTGCCAATAGGTCTTTCTTCAATGGGAGTGGGTATAAGTGCTCCACACAAAATTCATTGAGATCCCTGAAATCAACACACAAACGCAGTCCTCCATCCTTCTTTTTTCTAAAAAGTACAGGAGCTGCCATACGGGATCTACTAGGCTTGATAAAACCTCTTGCCAAATTTTTATCTATGTATTTCCTCAATTCTTCTAGTTCTTTCTGTGTCATTGAGTACATCCTTGGTTTTGGCAATTTAGCCCCAGGAATTAACTCAATGGCACAGTCTGTTGACCGATGAGGAGGTAGAATCTCACCTTCTTCTTCACTGAAAACTGTAGCTAGGTCTTCATAAATACTAGGGAATTCCTGTTTTGAATGAGATGTTATTGAAAGACATCCCATTTCTGACCCCCCCACTCTCTCCACTGCCACTGCAGGCGGATCTGGGCTGAGCGTGAACCAAAGTTTCCGGTAACCTCCTTCCCACCATATCGTGGGGCCCCATTTATCAAGCCATGCCAAACCCAATATTATTGGTTCAATCATTTTCTCAACTATTATGAACCGAATGGTTTCAGTATGGTCCCCTATCTCCAGGTGCACACACTCTGTCACAGGAGTTGCCAGTACCCCACCCAACAAAGACCCATCCATTTGTTCAAAGATGATAGGAATTTTCAATTGTATGGCACATAGTCCTAGGTCATCTACTACAGCCCAACTTATAAGACAATGGGTGCACCCCGAATCCACCAATGCCCCATATTGGCATCCAGTGGCCGAGTGAGGGTTCTGTAGTACAATCGGTATCACGAATGGACGGATGGGTTCGCTCACCATTGGGTCCTCCGGATCCTTGTCATCACTATCCCCCGAAACCACCGGGAACTTTCCCGTAATCAGTGCAGTTCTGGTATCTCTGGCCAGTACCTCCATTTCTGCAGTGGATGTTTGAGTCACTTGAGACCGTTCGGTCGTTGTTGGTCATGCCTCGTCAAGACCACAGTACGTGGTTTTTGGGTCAGGTTTCGTGGCACTAGATTTTGGCACTCAGCTGCCCAGTGGCCAATCTGGTTACATCTAAAACATCAAAACATTGGCCACCCTATCCATTGGCTCTGGGATGACGCTGGGTTTAGTCTCCCTGGGGGTCTGTGGCCGTTCAACTGGTCTTTTTGGCTGTCCCGGGACTCCTTCACCCCGGACTCGGAACTCTCTGAGGCCCACATCCAGTTCTATCGCTGCCTTAAACCATACGTTCAGCTTGGAAGGTAACCTTCAGTACACGCAAGCCTGCCAAAGGTCTTGATCCAATCCCATACGGAATTGATGGACCAAAAGACGTTCTGGCCAACCCACCAAACATCCTGCAATCTTCCAAAATTCACAAACATAATCCTTGGCCGGCACGCCCCTCTGCCTAAGTGCGAACAGGTCCCCTTCCGCTACCTGCGTGCTAGTCTCAGTCTTCAAATCTGGAATGGAGAGCCTCCAGGAACTTTCCCATATCCACTAGTTCCCTTGCATGGTTTGTATGAAGGCTCGCCACCCAATCGGCTGCTTCTCCCATCAATACCAACATAATAGCCACCACCATGGCCCACTGTGAAGGATACCATCGGCCGTATTGAGCCGTATGGCTTATTACCTTACTTAAAAATAGGGCCACCCACTCCGGGCTTCCATCAAAAGTGGCCTGTAAGGCAGGCGAGCCCCAAACAGCCTGAGGAGTCCACATCCCTGGAGGCCATGCCAGTGGCTCTGGAGATCTCCCCGCATCGGTATCCCTCCGATCCGGCAGCCGTGGTTGACCTCTTGAAGCTCCTTGAATCCCTATAGCCAGTACTCCCTGTGATTTCTGGGGTTGGTTCTCAGTGCCACGCACAACAGCACTCTCCCCCTGCGACAACCCCTGGTCCCAGGACACCGGATGGTCCACTGCCTGACTGGGTGCCTGGTCTAGCCGCAGCTTGGGACTGGTGAGATGGAACTGGGTCTCTGGGCTGGTCATCCCCATGTCCTGCCAAGAATGGCCTGTGGAGGTTCCAAACCTGTAACCCACAGTTGCCAGGATGGAGCATCGCGAAAGCCGGCCTCCCCAAAATGTTCCTGAAGTATGTCCATGGTACTAGGGCCCGGACCTGTAGGGTAACACCACTCCCCTTCATCATCTTCCATCCATTGCCTCTCCCTCCAACCCTGGAAAGAAGTTCCTAAATGAGGGGGTGTTGGCATTCGTGGTCCAGCGAGGGCAGAGCTATGCCATCACTCCCCTAGCTGCAGGGATCGCTGTATGCCATTTGGTGGTCCGAAACTGCTGTCTGCTGTCTGGCTCTCCCCACCATTCAGGTGACGTCTCTGATGACTTCAGATTCCCCCCCCCCAGTAATGGCGAGTCCCGGCAGGACATTAAGAGTTGTTAACTTAATCTTGCGTAGCTTCTTCTCTGGTAATGTTGTACTACTAACTAAAGCATACAATACATTTGCTAGACCAATTCTTGAATACATCTCATCTCTCTGGAATCCACATTGCATATCAGACATAAATACAATTGAGAGAATCCAGAGATATTTTATGAGAAGAGTCCTCCATTCCGCTAACTGCAGTAAAATACCTTATGCAACCAGACTCCAAATTTTGGGCTTAGACAACTTAGAACTATGCCGACTTCAGTCTGACCTAAGCATAGTACATAAAATTATCTGCCACAATGTCCTTCCTATCAATGACTACTTCAGCTTCAACCACAACAATACATGAGCAAATAATAGATACAAACTCAAGGTAAACCTCGATTGCAGAAAATATGACTTCAGTAACAGAGTGGTCAATGCCTGGAATGCACTACCTGACTCTGTAGTTTCTTCCCCAAACCCCCAAAACTTTAACCTTAAACTGTCTACTCTTGACCTCACCCGATTCCTAAGAGGGGTGTGAGGGGTGTGCAGAAGTGCACCAGAGTGCCTACCGTCCCTGACCTAATATTCCTTTTTTACTTACTCTTTTCATGTATTCAAATTATGTTTATACTTTTACCTGTTATCTTATATATGCTTGACAAATAAACTTATGATTATCAAACTTATGAACTAATCAGTGGAACGATTTGCCTCTAGATGTAGATGCTCCATTGCTGGAGATTTTCAAGAAGGGGTTGGACAACCATTTTTCTGAAATGGTATAGGGTTTCTTGCTTGAGCAGAGAGTTGAACTAGAAGACCTCTACAGTCCCTTCCAACCAGGGGTGGGTTCTACTTACCTTTACTACCGGTTCGCAACGGGCCCAGAACAGAAGGAGAAAGATGTGCTCTCCTCATCCGACGCTGGAAATGCAGATGCTGATTTGCACACTTCACTAAGGATGATGTGTGGAGAGACCAGTTCAGATTGTTAGTTATCTGCATCCCCAGATGCTTAATATCTGATGATGTCAGCAACTGTTATTATTCTTATGTCTATTAATACTCTCCTAACCAAGTTTGAAACTGAAAATAAAATCTGGTTTTTGAGAGAGAGAGAGAAATGGTCACATCCTCCCCAACATACAGTAGTAGTGGCCAAAATTGTGGAAACCTTTAGTTTTAGTTTTAGTTTTAGTTTTAGTTTTAGTTTTAGTTTTAGTTTTAGTTTTAGTTTTAGTTTTAGTTTTAGTTTTAGTTTTAGTTTTAGTTTTAGTTTTAGTTTTAGTTTTAGTTTTAGTTTTAGTTTTAGTTTTAGTTTTAGTTTTAGTTTTAGTTTTAGTTTTTTCTTATTTTCTTTTTTCCTCTTATTTGGGATCTATTTATCTTTTTCCTCTGGTGTTAATTCGAGCTTGATTTTTGATTCTGAACTTAAAACTATACTTCTTAAATTTTTCCCTTTCTTCCCCCCCCCCTTTTTTTTTCCTTTTTCCTTCTCCCTCCTTCATGTTTGTTATTACTATTACATTTTGAAGGGGAGGAAAGATCTGAGAATTTTACTATTTTACTATATCACATTTTAGCCTAATATTACCAATTCAACCATTGGTTGAATTAGGTATTTAAATTACAACCAGAATTTTAGTGGACTATAAATACTTGAAGAAGAGAAGATGAGGAAATTTACACAACCAGCACCAAGTCCATCAGCAGCAGATATGCACATGTCTTCAGAGATAATAGAATTGCAAAATTTGAAGCAGTCACTTCTGGCTGACATAAAACAGGAACTAAAAGAAATGAAAGAAATAATGGAGAAGAATGAGGAGAGAATCCAGAAAGTAGAAGAAAAGGCAGAAAAGACAGAAAAGGAAGTGGAGGAGTTGGAAGAAAAATTGGTTTTAAAAGATAGGTCACAAGAGAGATCAATTACTTTGTTGGAGATGGAATGATCTGAAATCTACTTAAGATTTCAAAATATAGAAGAAGAAAAAGGAGAAAATCTACCAGAGGTAATTGCAGAGATTCTGGCTGAAGCCCTGGAACAACCTCAGGAAATGATCTTAAATGAGATTGATGAAGCATTTAGAATATATACCAGATATGCAACAAGGAATAAATTACAAGAGAATTACATGTAAGATTTACGAAGAGGGCAATGAAAACAGAGATATTACAAGGAGCTAGGACTTCAACATTGAAGCACAAAGATAAAGAACTAGTTGTCTTGCGACAAATACCTAGAAGGGTTAGAGAATTGAGGAGAGAATATCAATTTCTAATGAAATTCCTAATATTCAAAGGAGTGAACTTTAGATGGCTGATACCAGAAGGGATTATGGTGACATGGCAAGAACAAAGATACAGACTCGACTCGATTGAGAAAGCAAAAACATTTTACCAACAATTCTGTGAACCATTGGATGGAGATTTAGGATTAGCAGATGCTGCAAAAAAGAAAGATGAAGACAAAGACAAAGAGGAGAAAAGCAAAGAGGAAAGGGCCCTCAGAGAAGGTGTGAGAGCTAAAGACCCACTGGAACAAAGAGAGACCAGGGTGATGAAATTAAAAACTAGCAGCAAGAAAATATGGAGGAGGAGACAAAAGCAATAACTTTAAACGTAAATGGACTGAATGCGGCGATAAAAAGAAATAGAATATTGACCAAATTAAATAGTTTGAAAATGGATATTATATGCTTACAGGAAGTGCATATTAGAAAACAGCATTTAAAATTATTACAACACCCAAAACTAGGAGTACTATTTACATCATTGATACAACAAAGCAAAAGAGGAGTGGTACTGTATGTTAAAGAAAGATTAGAACCCAAACAAATTTTTAAAGATGCAAGTTAGAAACTGAAAATAAAATCTGGTTTTTGAGAGAGAGAGAGAAATGGCCAGATTCTCCCCAACATACAGTAGTAGCCAAAATTGTGGGACTTTGAGAAAAGTGTATTTTCTAAAACTAGTTAGTAATACCACTTTTTTTTTTTTTTGGAATATTAACATAAAATTATATATCAATGGAAAGATAATTTAATCAAGAATGTAATGCAATAACTTTTATGAAGGATTTGCTATTAGAATAGCAGTTACGGTATAAAGAAGAAAACTGAAGCATGTAGAAAAAACGAGATATACAGTACAAATATAGAGTGAACCAAGTCTTTTAGTTCTGCAGCTATTATCATGTGAAACCAAGATTGAATGATTGCTTCTATTAACTGGGTTTCATTGCTGGGTTGCTTCTGACTAACAAGTTTCTTTAGTCAGCGCCATAGATTTTCAATTGGGTTAATTGGCTATTCCCAGGCCATTCCAGCAATGGAATGGATTATCTTGAAACTCAAAAAAAAAAAAAGTGGTGTTATTAGCCATCAAACCTCAAAAATACACTTTTGCCAAAAGGTTCCCACAATTTTGGCCACTACTGTAGACCAAAAGGTTCCACTCCCAGCTTACCTACGAAAGCCGGCTTGCTGTCCTTGGATCAGTCACTCTTTCTCAGCCCAACTCACCTCACAGGGATGTTGTTGTGGGGAAAGTAGGAGGAGGAAGGTGTGTTGCATAAATTTGCCACCTTGAGTTATTTGTAAATGTAATAAAAGTGGGATACATACATACAAATAAACAAATACTTCCAATTTCCTTTCTAAACTTTTCTTTCCCTTTCCTTTCCAGCTTCACCCTTTCCTTCAAAGCCCTCAGTTTCACAATAATTCCATAGCTGGGATATATTTGGATGAGAAAGGAGATCTGACAGCTGATCTGCACATTTTGAACTGGATTGTTTTTCCAAACAAATCTGTTAAGAGAATGAAAACTGGAAGTGTAGAAAAACAGACAATGCAGGATTTTAAAGTTACCATTGACCAGAGGAACATTGGACAAGTAGAAATGCTGACACTGGGATTAATATTTATTTTATTCTACTAAATGTGGCAAAAACGGGATTACAATTTTGGGAAGTGTGTGAGTTTTCTTTCGTTGCTTTTGAGTTTTCATGTCAGCTGATCAGGTTCTCAACAGTCCAAATATCATCTTTATGAGATATTCAGTTGGTCTAAATATTGATTTTCTGGATGTACTTCCTTTCATTCCTCAGACCCTACCGACTTCCAGGTGTGTGGAAAGCTGTCATCCTGGATTCATGAAGGTGGTTTTGGAAGGGAAACCCATCTGTTGCTACCATTGTCTTCCTTGTCCAGAAGGAACCATCTCCACCACGGAAGGTGAGTGATAGCAGAGAAAAGAGGCACACTTTTGGGAAGACCATGGCCTCTGACTGGCTCATGAAAGCATGTTTTGAAAGGCATTTTAAAACGTGACTTTAAAAAAAATAATTTCTTTTAATATGTATAATTTATAGGGAGTTAAAAGAAATAGTCTGATAATTTAAATAAGGCGCAGGATATTAAAAACAGCAGATCAATCAAGAATTGGAATTAGAAGAGAAATGGCGTTTCTTTTTCTTCATCTTATTTATTGGTGAACCTCTGGCATTTTTTCTTCATGTCTCTGCAGAAATGGAGAAATTTTGATGCTCTGCTTTGTTCTCCTCTCCTCTCCTCTCCTCTCCTCTCCTCTCCTCTCCTCTCCCTCCTCTCCTCTCCTCTCCTCTCCTCTCCTTTCCTCTCCCTCATCTCCTCTCCTCTCCTCTCCTCTCCTCTCCTCTCCTCTCCTCTCCTCCATAGAAAATTGTCCTTCTGCAATAGATTGCTTAAACTTGCTAGCTACTGCTGCATACTTCTTTCTCTATACACTGTCAGGGTTCCAAGTAACACACTCAATGGAATCAAGGCATGTTCCTCAAAGTATAGATTTATTAGGCATGTCATATTCCTAATATACTATACTAATATACCATCCCCCAGCTATCTCTACCTCCCCCCTCCTGTTCCCACAGCTCGACTCATCTCTGTTGTGGCAGTCCTGAAGGTGGAGGGGGAAAATGGCTCCAGGACTGACACACACATTCTTCGACATTATTATTAGTTTTCTTCCAACTCTGCATGTGATGGAAGAATCTGCTTTATGGTAGATGTTAATCTTGCTCTTTTCAGATGCTGAAAAATGCACAAAATGTCCATTGGGTCAGCATGCAAGCATCAACCGAGATGGATGTATACCTAAGATTGAAACTTTCCTATCCTACCAAGAAATGTTGGGGATCGACTTCTGGTGGCACCGCAGGCGCCGAAGACGCTCCTTTTGTGAGCGCCAGCCCTGCGATCTCGTAAAGCCGCTAGAACAGTGCAAATCAGCTGTCTAGCAGCTTGAAAACTTTCTTTCCGGGAAAAGGGGAGGAAGAGAGCAGACGGGCATAGGTAGAGCTCCCCAAGGAGCCCCAGGAACAATTCTGGGGCTCAAAGGGTGAAAGCTCCCTGGAAGCCCGACAGAGCTCCGGATCCGCGACGTTTCTGCTTTAAGCAGAAGAAGACGCCGCGACCACCCTGCAAATAACGCTTGGAATAAACATCATTTGGAAGCAGGCTGAGCAAACTCAGGAGAGATCAGATTTGCAAGTACCGAACTTTAACTCCAAATGTGTATTACTTCCTTCTGACTCATTAAGAGGAGAAAGTCTGTGTTTTGGGTCCACCACTGTTCACCTTGATAACCCATGACTGCTGTGCTGAATCTGCTACAAATTTGCAGGGATTTTGGAGAACCTCTAGCTAAGATTTTGTGCAGTTTGGAGAACCCCCAAATCCCACTCTTGGCTGGCCCTGCCCACTCCACCCTGCCCCACCCCTCTGAGGAGTCCGCATGCAGCCCATTTCTCTGGAACCGGTAGTAAAAATGCTTTAAAAAAGTAAAAAAGAGAAGGCTTTGACGATCACGCAGCACAGCTGATCACACACCATCCGGTGCTGTTCTACTTAACCCATGCCTCCTTTTGGCATGTACTGTGCATGCACGTGCATCCGTGCACCTCACATTTGGTGCATGGCGGGCACTGTGTGTGCGTGCCTGCAGTGCACATTTGGTGCACAGTGCACATGCGCAGCCAGCAAACTGGTAGTAAACCAGTTCAGATTTCACCACTACAGTAGTGGGTCTTATTAGGGATGACTATGAAGATGCTTATAGGGAAGAGGTGAAGGCTCTACTGGGCTGGTGCAATAAAAATAACCTGATTCTAAATGTTAATAAAAACAAAGGAGATCACTGTAGATTTTAGAAAGAGCCGGCAGTATGCCGATTAGTGTACATTCAAGTGACAATAAAATTATTCTAATGCTGCATATTCATGCAGGAAGGGGATGAGACAGGCTGAAAACATTTTGGATGCTAGGAAGATACAGCCAAGAATATCTATGGAGATATCCAGTCATCAGGTCATAGTTGTCCCAAAAGTTCTTTTTCAAAAGGCAACTGGGCTTTCTTTGTTTTTTCTTTGAAGACATTTCACTTCTCATCCAAGAAACTTCTCCGATTATGACTGAATGATGGAGGAGGGAAGGCTTTATATTCTTTGTGGTCCTCTGGTCATTAGCACTCTTTCTGAGAGTTGTTGAGGCCCCTTGGAGATTTTTCTGTGCCTTCAGGGTCACCTGAATAGCACAAATGGGTGTGGAACCTTCTTGAAATTGCTGAAAGTTCTATCTCCTGTTCACAAGACAGTCCTTTCCCCAACTGTCTCAATATCTTGTTCCCTGGTTCTGAGGTCAGGAAGGCCAGCACCACTGTGATTGTTTTGGCCAAGATAGAAGACATGGCAGCTGAGAAGAAGTTGCTGAACGCTATCATAAAAGGGAGGGGTTTTACCTTGGTTGGTGAATGAAGAAGGAGGAGGACAGGAAGCTTATATGAGGGAGACCAGGAGGATGTAGGAGAAGTTCCAGATGTTGGCATTGACAATAGAAGTTCTTAGATATTTAATAAGTATGATTAAAACAAAGCTTTTAAGGGACAACAGTAGGGCAAAGAAGACCAGGATGATGCCCAGGTCTTCCGATGGAAAGTGTCATCTAACAAGATACAGTTTCTACCCTCTTCTGTCCATTCAACTACAATCTTTACCCAATGATCCATTTAGTCATCTGTCATCTGAATTGACCGATATTTTGAGAACAGATGGAGTTTCACTTCAACCCTGAGCAATTTTAAAATAAGCTCCAATTTAGGATTAATATACGGAGATCTAATGGAAAAGAAAATAAGGTCTCACTCTTAACATTAGACAGGATTCCTGGGTATTGATGGCTTCCTTGAAGTTAGAATTGTCACGAACTGAGGGTGGGACTAAACTGCATAGCTCTGGGTGAACTTGCCAGCAGTTTCTGGAGACAAGGGTCCTTGTTGATGAACAACAGAAGTTAATTCCCTGGGTGATGAACTGTTTTCCTCTAGCTGTCAGTTTTGGAAGACAATTTTCTTTTTGCTTCTAAACTGCCACATATTTTAGCTGGGGAAATTGGGAGGGGGTTGTTGTTGGAGCGGTAGAAAGTTAGTCATAACAACATTCCGTATTCAAGGACTTTTGCCTGCGTCTGATGGAGACTGCCTGAAGATTGTATCCGGTGGAGTGTGAAGAGTTGATTGGACAATGTGATGAACTTGTGGGTGTGGGGCAGGGCTGTGAACTCTTAGCTGGGTGGGGGGAACCTGGAAGCTTTCAGATTCGGGTTTTCCCAGATGTGCCAACATGACAACTCTAATAAACTGGAACTTTGAGGAACCTCAGGCCTCAGAGCTTTATTTTGTTGGGGGTGTTCCTTGGGACCCTGACACTAGCACCACTTTATGAACATGTCTTGACACGTTCATAAAGATCACAACTACTACAGAACTGTGCCTCCTGGGGTGTATCTGTGATTTTTCAATAACATGTTTTTTTTCCTGGTACCCCTTGGAATTTGTTGCCCCAAAGTACTTTGGTATCCCAAGAGCAGAAGGAAGTCTTACTGTAATTATCACCATCTTCTGCTCCTTCTCCAGTGACTGCTTTTGATGTAAACATCAGACTGAAGCAACATGAAAGGGATCTTGCATCACAAGAGGATAAATGCATCAGTCATGCTCTGTGTAGCAAAGTTTTTTGGAGAGGCAGGGGCTGTAGCCTTGAATGTACCTTTCTCTCCTTTCCATGTGAAGCTCAGTTTCTGTATCTCTGAATTAGGAAAGTCGCTGGAATTTCCATATTGTGATAGAGCTTTGAATTCTTTTATCTCTTATTGTACTTGGTGAGAAGCAGGAAGGAGATTGATTCAGTGTCCTATGGATTATGGAGCTCCTGCTCCTGCTTCTAATGCTGTGGATGTCTCTGCCAGTCTCTGGGAGACATAAAACGAAGTGCCTGCTGCATTTGGAGCACCAGGATGGAGAAAGACCATGGAGCTATTACAGACCAGGAGACCATCTCATTAATGTAATCCTCTCTGCCACAGAAATTTTGCGTGTAATGTTGCCTTTCAACATGGTTCCTTACAGTCAGACACAATTGTAAGTCTTTCAGTGTGATGGAATTGCATCCCCTCCAACTGCACTTGTAACACTCTTCTTCTTTTCTTCTTACTTATGTACTTCTAAAGTGCATGATCTGTCAAATTTCTTGAATTGTTTTCATTCCCATGACTTCCCTCTTTTGTCTCACTTTGAGAAAGAGACTCAAATCCAAACATGGATTTGGAAAAAAAACCATGAAAGAAGTCCAGATTACATCCAATCCTCAGTTTATCAGTTAGAATGCTAACTTTTGTCTAAAGTAGTGGTTGAAAGGGTTATAGTTGCCTCTGTCCAGACATTTCAATATTTTTACAG
The DNA here is from genome assembly GCF_059756535.1 of Pantherophis guttatus. Lineage (NCBI taxonomy): Eukaryota > Metazoa > Chordata > Lepidosauria > Squamata > Colubridae > Pantherophis > Pantherophis guttatus. Next base: position 286,683,908 of record NC_142064.1, read on the forward strand.
CAGCTCGTTTATATCCAATATGATGGTTCTACTTTAATTATTGAATGATTTGGAATCCTGGTCCTTGGGAAGATGAAAAGTAGTATTGCAATATATAATGGGGCATATATTATTCTTAACTTTCATCTCATCTTCTCAACAGTCATTAAAATGGAATGGTGATGGGTGAATATCATTTGTCTCTGGTTTTGGATCAGAATCCAGGAGCCTTGGTAGTACAGTGGTTTAATGCACCCTGTTATTAACACAGCTGCCTGCAATTTCTGCAGGTTCGAATCTTACCAGGCTCAAGGTTGACTCAGCCTTCCATCCTTTCTAAGGTAGGTTAAATGAGGACCCAGTTTGTGGGGGCAATAAGCTGACTTTGTATAAATATACACAAGTATGAAGGCTATTGCTTAACGCATTGTAAGCCGCCCTGAGTCTCCGGAGAAGGGCGGCATATAAATCAAATTAAAAAAAAAAAAGAATTGGCTTAACACTCAGAGGTCTTTTGAAAACAAAAGCTTATTTTTTTTTAAAGTATTTTATTATTGCTGTTAATAATGCTGATAATAAGCTGAACACATTTTTGCAATAGTTTACCTTTGGACAAGCTAAGAATACTACGTTACATTTTTGCTATTCAAGTCATCAACAAGGATCGCCGACTCCTGCACAATTTCACACTTGGCTACAACATTCATGACAATTATTTGAACACATTTGGAACATCAGATGCTTTGCTGGACATGCTCTCTACTGGAGAAGCCAATGTTCCCAACTACAGCTGTGGAAGGAAGGACAACCTTTTGGCTCTTATTGATGGAGCTGCCAGTGACATCTCCATTCAGATGTCAACATTAGTAGGCACCTACAAAGTTCCACAGGTTTGTATGTGTGTTTCTTTATTTTTGTTAAGTCAGTAGGGTAGTGGTGGGTGAGTAGTAGATCCAGTTATATCTTCCCTTTGGAATTCATGTACTGCTTTTCTCTGTGAGCATTTTAGGTGTCATGGATAGGGATTGAGTTCCACAGTGTGAAGGATGCAAGGATCAAAGCATCCATATCCCGTCATGACAAATCTTCATTGCTTTGGGAGCTTTTCTTGCATACAGATGAAGATGAGGAGAGGCTTGTGTCTAATCAAAAGGTCTCCAGCACAAAAGGAAGGTGCAGCAGTGATGGGATACTCATAATAATATTAGCCAAAATAATGATATTTGAAATGGTAAACAAATCCCAGATTTGTGTAAAGAATCCCAATGGATTATGCTACCTCTTTTTTCCCCTAGTGTTATTCTACTTCTTCTTTTTCGTAGTGCTTTAGCAGGGTCCCCTTAAACTCTTTTTATGGCTCTCTAATCCATTAACTTGGGATAGAGGTGAGGGCGACTGAGCATTTACTGGGGTAGAGGTGAGCTGAGCATTTACTGGCCGGATGCCCTTCCTGATGCCAGGTGGAGTTCACAGCAGATTTTTTTTTTTCCCTTTGCACCCCAGGAGAGAAATATCTGCCACTACCTAGGATTGAATTCTCAACCTTCTGAGTGGGAAGCGAGCATCTTCACCACTAGGCCCACATATTTCTTATTGACTCGTAGGGACTGCTATAATTAATTAATCAGTTTATTTTTTAAAATAGGTGAACATCACTTATTTTTACTCTAGTATTTTTATGATGAAATTTATCATAAATTTTGAAGAGCCCCCAGAAAGAACTTTTTATTGACTGAATTATTTGAAAAAAGTGTTCCAACCGGTCAGTTCCTTACAAACTATGTCAGTCAAATTAAACCATGGTTTTCTGGCTTTGTAGATCTTAGTGCAGCATTTTAAAAAGTAAGTAAAAAAAATATTTTGGAAGAAACTTATGGCCCTTAAGAACCCAGACTGTTGGCTCTCCCTAAAAGCACTTTTTTTTTTGAGAGTGTAGCTTGGTCTCAATAGAGCCATGGAAAGCAAGATAGATTGTTATTAAGGGGTAACACAAAAGTGCATACTTGAACCATTGCTATTCAGTTAATGATTTATCAGGGCTAATGAAGGAACCTGATGTACACACACCTAAAATGATAAATACATATAATAACACCTTGTTATATGTTGATGATGTGATGTTTTATCATACACCACATACAGAGCTGCGGTGGTGCAGTGGTTAGGATACAGTACTGCAGGCTACTTCTGCTGCCTGCTGGCTGCCTGCAATATGGCAGTTCGAATTTCACCAGGCTCAAGGTTGACTCAGACTTCCATCCTTCTGTGGTGGGTAAAATGAGGACCTAAATTGTTGGGGGCAATATCTGTAAACTGCTTAGAGAGGGCTGTAAAAGCACTGCGAAACAGTCTATAAGTCTAAGTGCTAGCGCTAATACTATACTGCCAAGTTGGGTTGCATAGGATGTATGGAGATGAGCTTTGGACCTTAAAATATATCGCTACAAGAACACACACACAATTACATCTCTTGAGAAGTATTTTAGCTGTGCAAAAAAAGAAAAAAAGGATTTCAACTGCTGCCCTCAGAGTTGAATTGGGAATTTTTACAATTCGTTCTTTGTCTAAAATCAGGGCACATAGTCAGTGGTATAAAATTTAAGCTATGGAAACTGACAGAACCCCAAGAGTATTAAAAACATCTTGGAGTGTACAACTGATAAATTAAGAGCTGTGATCTACCTGTCTCTTCTGCACTTGAAGAACAAGCTTGCCGCACAAAAAATATGGATATCAAAGGCGAGAAAGATAGAGCTATCCCCAGCAACGTTGGAGTATTGAAAGGGATGATCCACTACAGATGGACCCTCCAAATTGACAATTTCTGAAATGCAGAAATGCCTAAACATTTTAGAGCAGTATTTACTCAAGCAAGATTTGAGCAGTTGGACACAATAAAAAAATATGGAAAAATCAACCAAGTTCCTTATAATAAATAGACTAGTCTTTGTGGAGCTCCAGAGATGTCATAACATAACACATCAATTATTTCAATGTCAGTAGTATAAGGAAGAGGGAGATCAGTATCGTGGACTCCATATTAGATGTATGATCTATTGGGTTCCTTATATTAAAACAACACATTTCCTGTGAGGTCAAAATCCCAAAATTAAGTATAATATGGCCCTTTCTTTCAACATTTCTTTCCCCCACTTTAGATCTGCATAGCTGGCTCAGATTCTAGTGAATGGTAAGATGATGCAGAAATATGATTTGCATTCTTTATTCTTATTCTGTTTTACTTAGTTTCTTTAATTATATTGCTAATGTTCTTTGTTGTGTATTTTGTATGTTAATGTGGCCTAAAGACTAATCAACAATAACCTATTTTTTAATATGTTCATGAGATCCAAGTTGTATTTATTATGAATTAATATTTTGGAACTGATCTGACTGGAAGCATAATACAGCATTTTTCATTGCTTTTTCAGATCTGTTTTGAAATTTTTTCAGAGTCTCTGCATGATAAAAGTCAATTGTCCTTTTATCACTCACTTTTCCCCAAAAATGGGATCCTCTACCCAGCAACTATTCAACTGCTTCTCCATTTCAGATGGAATTTGATTGGTCTGTTTGCTCCAGACACAGAAATAGGAGACAATTTCATGAGGACTTTGACTTCTTTGCTTGTCAGGAATGGAATCTGTGTTGTGTTAGAACAAAGATTCTCAAAAACTAGACAACCAGACTCTCTCATGGATGCCATCTCTACCTGGAGACAAGTCAATGTCTTTTTTCTATTCGTCGAACTTGATTCCTTTTGGGACATAATTCTTCCTGTCCATTTAACATTTGGACTTTTGCCCGGATACATTGAAAAGAAAGTCTGGATCATGACAATGGTCGGAGTACAAAGAATGAAAAAACACAAACTTCTCAAGTACATCCATAGTGTCTGGACTTTTTCTTTTTCAGGAAAACAAAGGCTAAAAGATGATACCTTTGAACCCAAATTCTTTGTGGAACCACCATTTGGAGACCAGTCTTTTCACTGTTCTTTTATAAAGCATGTCTTCTCTGTCAAAGGCCGGAGAAGATGCAGCCAGAAAGTGCCGCTGGAGACACGACAGAAAAGGAACACGATCAAGATCATAAGTTACCACCATTTTTACAGTGTCATTAAGACTCTGGCCCATGCTTTGCATGCTGCATATTCGTCCAGATCCAGGAGGAGAAGAAAGGGGGTTGAAGAAAGATTGGGGGCCTCAAAGCTCTATCCATGGCAGGTACAGGGTCCCAATATGGTTCATTGAATTTAGTTTCTTTATAAGTGGAATCCAACACAGAAGGAGGATAACTTGACAACCTACTAGTGCTACAAAAGGACATCAGGTTTGGCCAATCTAATTGCTCCAATATCGTAGGGGTTGCCACAAAGAAGAGGGAGTCAAACTATCCTCCAAAGCACCTGAAGGCATGTCAAGAAGCAATGGATGGAAACTAATCAAGGAGAGAAGCAACCTAGAACTAAGGAACAATTTCCTGACAGTTAGAACAATTAATCAGTGGAACAACTTGCCTCCAGAAGTTGTGAATGCTCCAGATCTGGACATTTTAAATAAGAGTTTGGACAACCATTTGTCTGAAATGGTATAGGGTTTCCTGCCTGAGCAGAGGTTTGGACTAGTAGACCTGCAAAGTCCCTTCCAACTCTGTTATTCTGTTAACCTTTATTTTGTAAAAACATGGCTGATAAAAGTTTACTAAATCTCTGATTTTCATTTCTTTTTTAAAAAAATAATTTTTATTGAACAGTTTTTTTAAAAAAACAAACCAACAAACCAACAAACAAAAAACAAAAAACAAACAAAAACCGATATTTACATCTTCTTTTCAATATCTTTGCATCAGTAATCTATATTTATACATTTCTCTTTCTTATCTTAATCTATCTTTTATATGTATATTTCTAGTATATCATACATATATATATATATTCTCTTAATCTAAATATTTTATTTACATTTAACATTAGCAGGTACCTAGTTTCCTTTCCACAATTTATATCTTCTCATTTGTTTCCATATTTCTCCACCTAATTTAACATTGTTTAGTTTTCTATTGTCCCCTCCCCCTTTTCCCCCCTTTCTCCTCCAACCATTTATACCATTTCTCCCAGACTAAGTAGTATTCTGTTTCATCTTTTTCGTGTATCTCCTTTGTGACCTTAACCATTTCCACACACTCCATAATTTTTCTAATCACCTTATCTTCTGATGGTATGTCATTGTTTTTCCAATTTTGGGAGAAAACTATTCGTGCTGCTGTCATTATGTGAATAATTAAGTATCTTATTTCTTTTTCATATGACTCGGTAATTATTCCCAGTAAGAAAGTTTCTGGCCTCATTTCTATTTGTTGATTTATAATTTCTTCTATTTGTGTTTTAATTGTTTGCCAAAATTGTTTTGCCTTATGGCAGGACCACCACATGTGATAATAAGTTCCTTTTTGATGTTTACATTTCCAACATAGCGGGGAGGTATTTGGAAACATCTTTGCCAATCTGGCAGGTGGGAGATGCCACCTATAAAACATTTTATACATATTTTCTTTATAGGATACAGACATTGTTAGTTTGTAATTTATATTCCATAATTTCTTTTATCTAATTCAATATTGTACCCAAATTTTTTCGCCCAAATTAACATATTTTCTTTAACTACTTCTTCTTCCAATTTGTATTTTGATAAATAATTATAGGTTTTTTAAATCAATTTATCCTCTGTTCCATGAAGAATTTTATCTAATTCGTATGTTCCCTTTTGAAATCCAAATTGTGCCAAATCTGTCCTGTATCTAGATTTTATTTGCATATAGGGCCACCAATCAATGTCTGTACCCAATTCTTTCAATTCCTGTCTTGTTCTTAATTCCCGTTGATTATTCAACAGATCTTTGTAAGTTTTCATTTTACCAATATCTAGAGCATTGGAGTAGATTTGTGCCTCCATAGTGGATAGCCATTCCGGAATTTTATCATAATGGTTCTTTTTTATCCCCTGCCATGTCTGTAGCAACGCTTCCCTGATCAAATGTCTTTGAAAATATCAGTGCTGTCTACTTTTTCCCTCCCACAAGAAAGCATGCCATCCTCTTTGTAGATCGAACCCCTCTAATGACAGTATTCTTTTGTTTTTTAGTTCCATCCACTCTTTAATCCATATCAATGAAGTTGCTTTGTAATATGTTTCCAGTCTGGGAATGCTAATCCTCCTCTCTCCCTCGTGTCTTGTAAATGTTTTGTTTTGATTCTTGCTTTCTTCCCGTCAAATGTAATTCGCTGTAAGTTTGTTAAAATCTTTTTAAAAATTCTTCCCCAATTTTATCGGTATCACTTGGAATAAAAATAACATTTTTGGTAGCACATTCATTTTGAATGTAGAAATGTTAACTGTAGCTTGCTCCAAATTTCTAGATCTTTCTTTATTTGTCTTGTTAATTTGTTGTAGTTGTCTTCTCTAATCGATGATCCTTTGTTTGTTAGCCATATTCCTAAATATTTTACTTTTTTTGTCATTTGTATACCCATTCTGTCTTCTAATTCTTTCTCTTGTTGTTTTGTGAGATTTTTCGTTAGTACCTTTGTTTTTTGCCTGTTAATTTTGAGTCCTGCTACCTTCCCATATTCTTCTATTGTGATAACAATTTGGGTCCTGTCGATATTAGCTGCTCTATGATTAAGACCAAATCATCGGCAAAGGCTTGAAGTTTATAGTCCTCTTTTTTAACTTTCAGTCCTTTTATTTCCTTGTCTCTTCTAATTTAATTTAACTGTATCTCTAAGGATAGTATGAACAATAAAGGGGATAAAAGGCATCCCTGTCTCACTCCTTTTGTTATTATAAATTGTTCAGTCATATCTCCATTTATTGTTATTTTTGCTGTTTGAGATGAGTATAGTTTCTTTATCATATTTACAAATTTATCGCCAAATTTCATATTTTCCAATTGTAAAGTAAGGAATTTCCAATTTAAATTGTTGAAGGCCTTTTGTGCATCCAAGAATACTAGTGCCATTTGTTTATCTGGGTTTGCTTTGTAGAATTCCAATACATCAATTATTATTCTCATATTATTTTTTATTTGTCTTTTTGGCAAAAAGCTGTTCTGATCAGAGTGAATATATTTGTTTATTACTTTTTTTAGTCTTTCCGCAATAATCAATGTGAATAATTTGTAGTCTACATTTAGTAATGATATTGGTCTATAATTTTTAATTTGTGATTGGTCCGTCTCCTCTTTTGGGATAAGCATGATAATGGCTTCCGTCCAAGAGTTGGGTATTTTGGCCTTCAAAAATGCATCATTAAAAGTTTCAAGTATAAGTTCATCTAGTGGACAAGACTTATAAAATTCTGCCGGGATGCCATTTGGACCTGGAGTTTTATTATTTTTCTGTTTTTCGTTGCCTCCATTAATTCAATCATACTAATTGGCCTATTCAATATTGCCTTGTGTGTCTCTTCTAATTCACTTAAATCTGATTTATTTAAATATTGTTTAATGTCTTCTTCAAATATCTCCTCTTGCTCATATAGTTTTTGAAAAAAAAAATGCTATATTTTTTTATCCTCATTTCTATAATGCGTCTCTCCTTTCTCATCTTGTAATTGATGTATCGTTCTTTTCTCTTTTTCTTTTTTCAGTTTATACGCCAACCAACGTCCCATTTTATTCGCACATTCAAAATGGTTTTGCTTTGCTGACTTAATTTTCCGTGTAATCTCTATTTGAGTGGTCAAATTAATTTTATGTTTTATCAAATTTATTTTTCCTTTGGTCATTATTTCCACTTCTTCTACATCTTTTCTAAGTTCTGTCACCATCCATACCATGTCTATTCTAGGCTATGATTGGTGTGGACTAGAATAGAATGTGTATTGTTTTTTCTCTTTATTTACTTCCCTCCATGTATCTTGAAGACATAATTCCTATATCATCTCTTTAAACATATCTGGAAGTGTCTTTTTCTTAGTTTTATTTTTCTTGTTACTCTGGTAGTCTTTTTTCACGTCTGTAATTGCATTGAAGTCACATATTATGCAGATGTTTTCGTATTCTAATTCTTTTACTTTGTCATGTATCTTTTTATAAAATTCATTTTGGTTATTATTTGGTGCATAAATTGAAATCAATAATATTGTTTTTTGTTCTGTTTGTATTTCAATCATTAAGATCCTTCCCTCCTCATCTCTGTGTATTTGTTTTGTTTTCAAATGCTTTTTGATGTAAACTGCTATTCCTCGCTTTTTTTGTTCTGCTAATGAAGTATATAAATTTTCTAGTCTTGGGTACTCTAGCATCTTTCTTAATGTGTACTTCCTGCAAATTTATGATATCCATCTCCAATCTTTGTAACTTTGTAAATGTTTGCATTCTTTTGGCTGGTGCATTTAAACCGTTTATGTTTATTGAAATCATTTTTATTTCTTATTTATTTATTTATTTATTTATTTATTTATTTATTTATTTATTTAATGGGACTTGTATGCCGCCCTATCTCCACAGGACTCAGGGCGGCTCACAACGATTAAAACAGAACAAACAGACCATTAAAACAGAAGTCCAAGTTAAAATTAAGAAATTCAATAAAACCCAGATTAAAACCTCCATCAGTCCAAGGCGGCCAGGTGAAATAGCCAAATTTTCAGCCCACGGCCGAAAGAGTAAAGGTCGGGGGCCACCTGGAGCTCCAGAGGGAGTTGATTCGAAAGGGCGGATGCACCCACAGAGAAAGCTCTCTCCTGGGGGTCGCCAGCCAACACTGTCTGGCCGACAGCACCCTGAGCAGGCCCTCCCTGTGGGAACACACCGGGCGATGGGAAGCTGTTGCTGGCTGCAGATGGTCCACCAAATATCCCGGGCCTAGGCCATGTAGGGCTTTATAGGTAATCACCAGCACCTTGAATCTCACCCGGAGGGCAACTGGTAGCCAATGCAAGTCGCGCAAGAGAGTTGTAACATGGGAGTGTCCAGACACTCCCATCACTACCTGCGTGGCCACATTCTGCACCAGCTGAAGCCTCCGAGTGGTCTTCAGGGGCAGCCCCATGTAGAGAGCATTACAGTAGTCAATACGAGAGGTGACGAGCACATGAGTGACCGTGCAACATTTCTTGCTCCATCTTCGTTCTTATTTGTTCGATGTCCTTAGTCTTCTTCTATTTCTTGTTACTATTTGTGTTTTTTTCCTTGCTCCCTCTCTCTCTATTCGTTCTCTTTCCAATCTTCTCTTTTCCTCTTGTTCGCCTTCAGTTTCTTCTGTAACATATTCTTCCTGGCTTTTACTCTCTGATTCCTCCCTGCTTTCTTGATCTTCCTCCAAGGCAAAATGATGTTAAAAAAATTCCTGGGCCTTTTCCAAGGTATCTATCTTAAATTTCTTCTCTTGCCAAGAGATTAGGATGCCCTCTGGTATCAGCCATTGCAACATGACTTTGTATTTGTTTAATTGTGATGTTAGAAAATTATAATTTTTCCTCTGGTCTCTTACTCTTCTTGGAATTTGTTTGAATGTTATTATCTCCTTTCCTTTATACAGTATTGCCTCATCTCTCATTTTTTTTAATAAATTTCTTCCTTTATTGTTTTTTTAGTAAATCTAACATGCACTTCCTTTGGCAATTGGTGCCTATGTGCATAATTTGTGTGCACTCTATAGACCTCGTCAATGTCCCTTTGTATATCCTCCTTATCTCTTTGTGTTGTTTCTGCCAGGATTTCTGCCATTATCTCTCCTAAGACTTCATCCTTATTTTCCATAATATTCTGGAACCTAAGATAAAATGATGCTTTCTCCATTTCCAGATGCACAATCGATTATTCTAGTTCCTTACTAATTGACACCTGTTTTTGTTCCAAAGTCTCTATTTTCTTATCTGTTTGTTCCATTTTTTATTTTACTTTTTGGATCCTTTGCTCATTCCTAGAAATATTCTGTTGCATTTTTTCTATTTTATCATCCATCTTTTAAATATTCTCTGTTATTTCTCCCACATCGGATTTAAGGTCCTCATGGTTTCTTTTTGTTTCCTCGTGGTTATTCGCAATGGTTTCTTGTGTCTTGTTCATTGCCTCCTGGATCATTGCCAACACTGATTGAATATTTTGTACACTGGAAATGGAGCCTGCCTTTTCTTTATCTGCTCCCAGCATGCTTTCTATGGATCTTTGCTGTGCTGGAGATGCTGTAAGAGATGCCTGATTTGAGGTTGTTTTCTTATTTATTTTGGTTATCATTGTGCCTGTGCTTGTCATTTTTACTATTTGCTACAAATTCTTTCAAATTTTCATATAATAACTTACTTTTAATATCCTTAAATTTGTTACCTATAAGAGTCACTTAAATAGTTTTTAAATTTAACCTAAATAGTGCAAATCCTTAATTGTCAATCTATATTTACAGTATTATGACTATAGTTGTATAAATACAGTTATCACTCTACAAGGCTATGTATTTTACTATATATATTCTATATCCTTCTATATCCTTATTTAGGACTCTATACGTTTATGAAAGAGAAGAAAAATGAGGAGAATGAGGGAAAAATTATAAAACTCTAAAAATTCATTAATTTGTTAATAGTATAGTTAGCACTGTATATATAATCAAATATGAAGATAGATAAATATAACTAGCAGTTACTTAAGGTTAATATTCAAAATCAATAATCCAGTTTGTCTCAATCGTTAACCACTAATTATCAATTAATAATCAACAATTACTAATAATTAATTCTAATTAGAATAATCAAATATTTATCATTAATCACTTGGTCTATGTACATATATTTTGTTATTCTTCTTCCATACAGTCCTCTCTCACTCTTGCATCATTCTCTGCTCAGTCCTCTGCTCAGTCCTTTTTTTCCCCTCCTTTGTCTGCCGCTTAAGCTCCACTTCGATTCTCTTCAAATATAGTTTTTACTGCCACTCTCCAAAAATGTCCAAGTATCCAATTTCAACAATTTTAGATAGAAAGTTCCAAACTCTTTATTTTCCAACTCTGATCCATCTATACTTCTGTTAGAACCACCACTTCTTCAATCACCACTCCAGTTCTGCCGCTCATTATCTCTTTTCTGATCTTTAAAGCCTTCTGTCAATCTCACAGTCCTGGTCCAATGCACCGTCTTCTAGAAAATCTATTTATTCTGTAGACAGCACCTCTCTCAAGCCTCAAAATATATCCATTGGAGTTTTCTTCCTCCTCTCACCCACTCTCTCACCTTTCACACAGTCACTACCTGTCAAAGTTCCTTCTTCCGCTCCTCTCCCTTTTCGTTGCCACATTTATCTGGCTGCAAATCTGTCACTGATTTTGGAGCCTCAATCTCTCTGCTCTTCCATTCCATGATATAGCTGTACCTCCCTTTTTTAAAAAAGTCTCTTCTCATACTGTTGTGATCTCTTGATTCAATTTTCGCTTCCTACACCTCGGCCGTCAGTGCTTCGGGCCAGTCAAAATAGCTGTTTTTTTTCCCCACCGGAATTAAGAGGTTTCTCCTGAAACTTCGGGACAATTGCTTTCCCCCCCCCCCCGAGGTCCTTGAAGATTCCTCTTTTTTCTATTAATCTCTCTGGGATCAATAGTGCCTAATTCAGCTTCCTGGCTGGGAATATTGGAGCTACAAGAATGGAGCCCTGCTCTCTCGCTCCATGCATGCTGACGTCACTGCTGGAAGTCTCTGATTTTCATTTCTGAAGATACTGCTTTTCTCCCAAATAAGAGTATTTGCTAGTTTGACAATTGTAAAAAATTCAGATATGGAAAGAATAGGTGGGATAAGAAACCAATAATTCTGCTCTTAAAATTCCTCTATGTTTCCATTCTAGTTCCATCCCTTTCTGAAGAAGAATGAGTTCTGCAATATTTCCACATTCAAATGTTACTTAGACAAAAATGGAGACCTAGCAGCAGATCTGGATATCAGGAGCATTGTGATTCTCCCCAAGGAAGATCCCATCACACTGCAACTGGGGAGGTTTGAATGGCAGAGACTTATTATCAACCAAGATGTTCTTTCACAGCTAAAGTTGCTCAACAAGGTGCATGAAATATTAACATATTTTCTCTGTTTTCCAAAGCCTTAGAATCCATTTTAAGTGGGCTAAGCCAATTCACCAAGGTGGATAACCTTCCCAAAGAATTGAATGTGGGGAGTAGACCACTTACAATTCCAATGAGCTAAGATGTTGGCTTACTCTTTTTGAGGGACACGTTCTCATCACCTCACCTCCATCTCATTTCACTTCAGTTCTAGAAAATAGGTAGTTGGTTTTAGTCTTAGTTTTAATCTTAGTTCATCAGCATGGCTGCCAGATGAATTGAAGATGTAAAGAGAAACAAAGAACATCTTCTGTAAGATTAAGAGCCCTAATGGGTAAGGAATTTTTCTTTGAACCTTAGCTGAGAGATAATTTTGGATTATTTTCAAAGGGCAATGGTTTTGCTATGTTTTATATAGTGTCAGATCTGCCCCTGCTAGATCCCTAGGAAGGAAAGAACCTTGACTCCATTTGATTGAAGTGATAGGTTCTTTTACTAAGAATTAGTGGTTGCAGCAAAAACAAGGCTAGATCTGAAATTCCTGTGCAAAATATTACAGTTTTGTCTCTTTCCCCAGCTCTCCCCCCTTGGCTGGTCCATCTCTGTGTGATGGTGTGCTGTTTTAGGTGTTTTGGGAAAAGCTTGGGTGATTGGTGCCACTTGGTGAAATTTCATATTATTTTCCCATGCTAGGTGTCCCTGTAGAGTGCAACAGGCTGGTACTCACACTTCTGGTTTCCATCAAACTTATGGGTCTATGACAATTCACCACAGCCAACTTGCTATGGTCAACTCACAATGGCCAACTTGCCATGGTCAACTTGCCATGGCCATCTCGTCCCAGGACAACTCACTGCAGGACAAGAGTTATCTATACTAATATCAAAGAAATGGTGGAATAGTATCATTAAAGAACATATGCAAAAGGAGGGACAGAATGAAATGTGAAAGGCAAAAATTAAAATAATATTTATTTTAAATAATTAAATAGAATTGTAAAATTGTCCCACAGTGAGTTGGCTGCTGTGAGCTTGCTGCAGTGAGTTCGCTGTGGCAAGATGTCCTATTCCCCAAACTTATCATCCCTCTTTCCTCTCATCTCTAATCTCTATATTCCAATTGCCCTCCTCCTCCTCCCTAATAATTTATGACGGGATGCCAGCAAAACACAAAGCTGAAGATGGCAGATCTGACATGTAGTCTCAAAGAAACCTTCCCAGACCTACCAGTCAGGGGTTTCTTTTTTCATCACAAATTTATTCTATTTTAGTCACTGCAATAGAATAAGAAGTTAATAAATGAGCCGAGGTGGCGCAAGGTTAAGGTGCAGTACTGCAGCTACTTCAGCTGACTGCTAGTTCAGCAGATCAGCGGATCAAATCTCATCAGCTCAAGGTTGATTCAGCCTTCCATCCTTCCGAGGTGGGTAAAATGAGGACCCAGATTGTTAGGGGGCAATATGCTATTTAGTATACAGTCTTTGGTGTAAGCTGCCCAGAGTCCTCAGAGAGTGGGCAGCATAGAAATCTGACTAATAAATAAAATCAATAAATAAATTTTATTCTGAAATTTAATATGAATTAATTATGGATATATAAAGAATGGAGGAATGCATGTTAATATGGCCATAAGAGGAACCCACTGATTGTCACTTAATGGTTAAATCTTTTCCCAATTCCATCTTTCCAGACCTTATTAAGAGGAAAAGTCCCATCTTGCAATGTAATATGTCAGTAGTTTGCAACTTTTAAAGATGCATATTTACCTAAAGTGAAACCCAGAGACTATTTTGTTAATGTTTATGTCAACGACTATTTTCCATCAATGATTTGTCTTGTTTTCTTTGATGATCCTTGGTTTTCTGCTTAGTCTTTTCCTCAGTCCCAATGTGTAGAAAATTGTCATCCTGGATTTGTCAAACAAGTTCGGGAAGGAGAGCCAGTTTGCTGCTATGACTGTGTTCCTTGTCCAGAGGGGACCATCTCTACTCAGGAAGGTGGGTGACCCCAGAGGAAAGAGTGCTGGATTCTTCCAGCATATTTTGATCAATGTGCATGTTAAAAGAGACACATCTAAACTTGACTATTTGGTTGTAATTAATTTTCAACATGACCATTTTCTTCCATAATGGTAGAAATAACAAAAATATCTTGAAGGATGAGAAAGCAAGATAATAGAAGGATATTGTGGATTGGGCAAGCTTACTTCTATCAAAGGGAATCTCTTTTCTACTTGTCAGTTTTGAAGTGTCCTTTGATTTTGCCTTTCTTAGGAACACCTGAATTCTTTGAAACTTGAGGAATGATAAAAATATAATTACTTTTTGTTTTCTCAGATACTGAAAAATGCACCAAGTGCCCAGAAGATCAGTATCCAACTGAGAACAGAGTCCAATGTATCCCCAAAAGAATAATCTTCCTATCCTATGAAGAACATCTGGGAATTATCCTTGTCGCCTTTGCCCTATTCCTGTTCCTAACCACAGGCTTTGTTTTAATCCTATTCATTCAATACCGAGACACTCCCATTGTCAAAGCCAACAACCGGGATCTCTCCTACATCTTCCTGGTCTCCCTCCTGCTTTGCTTCTTGTCTCCTTTTCTCTTCATTGGTCAACCAAGAAAAGCCACCTGCCTTCTCCGACAAACTGTTTTCAGCATCATCTTCTCAGTTGCTGTTTCTTCTCTCTTGGCCAAAACCATCACAGTGGTGATGGCTTTCATGGCCACAAAACCAGGAAACCGAGTGAAAAGATGGCTGGGGAAGAGCTTGGCCAACTCCATCATACTTTCATGTTCTGCTATCCAAATAATCAACTGTTCCATCTGGCTGGGAGTTTCTCCTCCATTCCCTGATTCTGACCTCTATTCCCAGCCTGGAGAAATTATCCTGCAATGCAATGAAGGGTTTGTTGTCATGTTCTATATCACCCTCAGCTACATGGGCTTCCTGGCTGCCATCTGCTTCACAGTGGCTTTCCTGGCCAGGAATCTCCCTGGGGCCTTCAATGAAGCCAAGCTGATCACTTTCAGCATGCTGGTCTTCTGCAGTGTCTGGGTCTCCTTTGTGCCCACCTATCTGAGCACCAAAGGGAAATACATGGTGGCCGTGCAGATTTTCTCCATCTTGGCCTCCAGTGCTGTGCTGCTGGGCTGCATCTTCATCCCCAAATGCTTCATTATTATTCTAAGGCCAGACATGAATACAAAGGAGCAACTTACAACCAGAAGAAATTTAAAAATGTGAGAAATTTCATCATTCAACATGCTCCAATAGGCTAAAACTTGGTATTAACCCAAAGTGTTCTCCATACATAAGTGAGCTAACTGTTAATGAGGAGCACCCGGAGGCTCCAACTGGCGCAGAGTGCGGCCGCGCGGGTGGTTATGGGAGCAGCGTGGAGTTCCCATGTAACACCTCTCCTGCGCGAGTTGCATTGGCTCCCGGTGGTCTTCCGAGTGCGCTTCAACGTTCTGGTTACCACCTTCAGAGCGCTCCATGGCTTAGGACCTGGTTACCTATGGGACCGCCTACTACCACCAATAATCTCCCACCGGCCGGTACGCTCTCATAGAGATGGGCTCCTCCGGGTGCTGTCAGACAAACAATGTCGACTGGCGGCCCCTAGGGGGAGTGCCTTCTCTGTGGGGGCACCTACTATCTGGAATGAGCTCCCCCCGGAGATACAGAGGATCCTGGATCTGCGTACCTTCTGCCGCGCTCTTAAGACCTTTTTATTCTACCAGGCGGGCCTGGCCTAATCATTTCCCCTTTTTTTAAATTATGCAAATTTTAATTGGTTTTTTAAAGGATTGGGGTGTTTTAATCTGTCTGGGCCAAATCATTTAATTTGATTTTACTCTGCTTTTAAATTTTGTATTGATGTATTTTATTGTTTGGCTGTTCACCGCCCTGAGTCTTTCGGGAGTAGGGCGGTATACAAATCAAATAAAGTAAATAAAGTAAGTAAAGTTAATGATTAAAGGGCAGCTGGAAGGTAATGGCCCTCATCCTTGAATAATAGAATCACAAGACAGCCACTGAATTCTTTTGAGAAGTAAAGGCATCATATATTTCCTTTGTCCTTACCCTATGTGAGGCCCTGCACTCTGCAACATCTTTCCCTCTCCCCCTCAACCCCAAGGTGAGAATAGCCCCATCTCTGGAAGGCTCTTAAAGCAGGTTTTTTCCATCAGACTTGGGGCTTCCAAGCAAGGCTCACCAGGTGGATATAGAAGAACAAGGGATATACATTTGCCCACATTCTTGGGTTTTATACCTTAATTTTATATATTCATTTATATCTTTATTTTACTGGTCTTTGGCTGGTTTTAGATTGTTTTTAACTATTGTGTTGTATGCCCAGTGTCATTTTTTTGCGAGATGGGTGGCTATATAAATATGCTAAATAAATAAATAATAACTGACAAAGTACACTTATTTAGAAGTCTCTTTACAAAATAGTAAAATAACATTATGCACAAAAACTAATCTTTCACAAAAGGCCAGAGTTTGATTGTAGCAGACAATCCAATGAGTGAAAGCAGTTGGGAACTGTAGGGACTGGACCACCAAATTGTGAGAGAAAATCTCAAGCTCTCTGTGGAACCCCAATGGGTCCATCTGGGTCAAGCCAATTAAATACACACTGTCCCCTTGCAGGGAGGTGTGACACCAATGAACTGAAAAGAATCTTTTCAGAACGCTTCAAGGTTCTGGTCACCACCTTTAGAGCACTCCATGGCTTAGGACCTGGTTATTTACGGGACTGCCTACTACCACAAGCAGCCTCCCACCGGCCGGTACGCTCTCATAGAGAGGGGCTCCTCCGGGTGCCGTCAGCTAAACAATGTCGACTGGCGGCCCCCAGGGGGAGAGCCTTCTCTGTGGGGGCACCCACTATCTGGAACGAGCTCTCCCCAGAGATACAGAGGATCCTGGATCTGCGCACTTTCCACCGTGCTCTTAAGACTCTCCTATTCCAGCAAGCCAGCCTGGCCTAATTTCCTCCCCTGTTTTAAAATTCTTTTAAATTGAAATTTTAATTTGTTTTAAATTATTGGGATTTTTTAATTGTCTCGGGCTAAATTATTTAATTTGGTTTTAATTATGTTTTTTAACTTTTGTATTTATGTATCTTATTTTGTGCCTGTTCACCGCCCTGAGTCTTTCGGGTATAAGGCGGTATATAAATCTAATAAAACAAACAAACAAAACAATCTAGGAGCAATCAGCCCCTGATAATGAAGTGATTTATATGACCTCCATTGACACACCGAGTCTCAACCACCCTAAGATGGTGAAAAACAGATCCAGAGAGCCTGTAACAAACCACAGATTGCAATAGCCACTTCTCCTCCTCTTCCCTAGGCTCTCATCTGGTGCAAATTCACAAACTGAGATAGGCACATTTCTACCCACTCTTTAATGTTCTTTCTATTTACCTAGCCCGGATGTTAGCAACCCACGGCTCTGGAGCTGAATGCGGCTCTTTCATCCCTCTGCTTAGGCTCCCTATCATGTGATCCCATCACTGGCTGGCCCTGCCCCTCTCCCTCTCCTCCCAGTCAGGGATTGCCTGGCCTGAGAAGGTAAGGGCGACAGCGAGGGATGGAAACTCGCTCCATATTCCAGAGTGGGAGCAAAGGGACAGATATCTTCTGCCTTCTGTGTTCCCATCCCACACTGAAGTGAACCAAATGGTCTGGGGTCTCTCGCTCTGCTAAACGGCCCTGCTGAGCCTACTTGCAAACTCACCATGTGTGGCTCCAAACATTCAGCTTGCACGTCCCCCCGGCTCTGCCCCACTTGTTACGGTGCCCGCCTCCACCTGGATGCCTGAGCCCTCCCTCCTGGAGAAGGTGTGGGGGGACCCGCCTGCCGTTCACTGCTTCCTTCTTACTGCCGCCATCTGGCCCCCCTCTACCCAGGAGACGCTGTGCCACTGCCTTGCCTGCTCGCAGGGAATGCCAGGGCTTCCCGCAAGGGACATGGCCACAGGAGCTCCTCAATGGTGACTCTGCCTCCTACCTGCATGTAATGTTAATGTTAATTTTATTTATATACTGCCCGTCTCCCAAAGGACTCGGGGCAGTGTACAGCCAATTTAAAACACAAATATACAGACATCATAATTAAAATTACTAAAATCATTAGACAGTTTCGGCCAGAATTAAAACCCCAAATTAAAACTCCAATTTAAAATCATTTAAATAGACAGCCCCACCTGTCAGAACAGTAGGGTCTTGAGAGCACAGCGGAAAACTCGGAGGTCAGAGATCTAACATATTTCTGGGGGCAGTTCGTTCCAAACGGCAGGAGCCCCCACAAGGAAGGCTCCCCCCCGGGTGTTGCCAGCCGACATAATTTGGCCAACGGTACCCTGAGAAGTCCTTCTCTGTGGGAGCGAACTGGCTGGTGGGAGGCTATCGGTGGCAGAAGGCAGTCCTGTAAGTACCTGGGTCTTATGCCATGGAGCACTTTAAAGGTGGTAACCAGCACCTTGAATTGCACCCGGAAGACCACTGGGAGACAGTGCAGCTCGTGCAGGAGAGGTGTTACATGGGCGCAGCGGGTTGCGCCCATAACCACCCGTGCGGCTGCATTCTGGACCAGTTGGAGCTTCCGAGTGCTCTTCAAGGGGAGCCCTATGTAGAGAGAAATACAGTAGTCCAGCCGGGAGGTGACAAGGGTGTGAGTGACCATGGGCAGGGCATCCCGGTCCAGAAAGGGATGCAATTGGCGGATCAGGTGAACCTGATAAAAAGTCCCTCTGGCCACAGCCATCATATGCTCTTCTAAAGACAGCCATGCATCCAGGAGGATGCCCAGATTGCAAGCCCTCTCTGTGGGGGGCAAAGATTCACCCCCAATAGTCAGCGATGGCACCAGCTGACTATACCAGGATGCCGGAAGCCACAGCCACTTGGTCTTTGAAGGGTTGAGTTTGAGCCTGTTCCTCCCCATCCAGACTCGTACGGCCTCCAGGTAGCAAGACATCACATCAAGGGCATCGTTGGGGTGGTCTGGGGTGGAGATGTATAGCTGAGTATCATCAGCGTACAGATGGCACTGCACCCCAAACCCATGGATGATCTCACCCAGCGGCTTCACATAAATGTTGAACAGGAGCAGCGAGAGGACCGACCCTTGTTGGACCCTACAAACAAGGCACCTTGAGGTCGACCTCTGCCCCCCTGCCAACACAGACTGCGACTGGTCAGAGAGATAGGAGGAGAACCACCACAACACGGTGCCTCCCACCCCCAATCCCTCCAGCCAGTGCAGCATGATACCATGGTCAATGGTATGAAAAGCCACTGAGAGGTCTAATAGGACCAGAACAGAGGAGCAACCCCTGTCCCAAGCCCTCCAGAGATCATCAACCAATGCGACCAATGCCATTTCTGTGCTGTACCCAGGCCTAAAGCTGGACTGGCATGGATCTAGATAGACAGTTTCATCCAGGTACTGCAGGAGCTGTTGCGCAACCACACTCTCAACAACCTTCGCAATAAAGCGAAGGTTGGAGACCGGACAATAATTTGCCAAAACAGCTGGGTCCAGAGAAGGCTTCTTGAGGAGGGGCCTCACCACCACCTCTTTCAAGGCGGGAGGCAAGTAACCCTCACTCAGAGAAGCGTTTATAATCCTCTGGAGCCAGCCTCATGTAACCTCCCAGGTAGCCAGCACCAGCCAGGAGGGACATGGGTCCAATAAACATGTGGTTGCGTTTAACCTCCCCAGCATCCTGTCCACGTCCTCAAGAGTCACAGGGTCAAACTCATCCCAGATAACATTCACAAGACCCGCCTCAGACACCCCACCGGAATCTACCCAGTCAGAGTCCAAGCCTTCCTGAATTTGAGCAATTTTATCGTGCAGGTACTGTGCAAAATCCTCAGCTTGCCCTTGCAAGGGGTCCTCCCACGCTCCCTGATGAAGGAGGGAGTGGGTCACTCTAAACAGGGCAGCTGGGTGATTATCTGCTGATGCAATAAGAGCGGAAAAGTAATTACACTTTGCCGCTTTTATCGCCACTAAATAGGTCTTAATATGAGACCTAATAAGTGTCCGATCGGATTCGGAACAACTAGCCCTCCAACCACTCTCTAGGCGTCTTCTCTGGCACTTCATCTCCCTCAGCTCCTCGGAAAACCAAGGAGCCGGGCAGGTTCAGTGCTGGGTCAGAGGCCGCAAAGGCACGACTCAGTCCAAAGCATCAGCAGCCGTCCTATCCCAGGTGGCCACCAGGTCTTCAGTTGAGTTGTGAGCCAGAGTCTCAGGAAATGGCCCAAGCTCCCTCTGGAACCTATCAGGATCCATCAGGCACCTGGGGCGGAACCACCTAATCGGTTCTGCCTCCCTGTGGTGGGGTGCAGCGGTCAGAAAGTCCAGCCTCAGGAGAGAATGGTCCGACCATGACAGGGGTTTAGTAGCTATATCCCCTACATCCAGGCCATTCAACCACTGACCAGAGACAAAAACCAAGTCCAGAGTGTGTCCTCCCATGTGGGTAGGGCCATGAATTAGTTGAGTCAGGTCTATGGCTGTCATGGAAGCCATGAACTCCCAAGCCATCCCAGACGCTTCACTGGAGGATGGCAGGTTGAAATCCCCCATGACCAGAAGTCTGGGGGTATCAACCGCCACCCCGGCAATAACGTTGAGAAGCTCGGGCAGGGCCACTGTCACGCGGCAGGGAGCCAGGTACATGATCAGCAAGCCCACCTGCATCCCATGGCCCCACTTCACCAGGAGGGACTCACCACCGGCTATCTGAGGTACAGTGGCCTCCCTCAGATCAAGACCTTCCTTTATAACGACTGCCACCCCCCCCATCCCTGCCCTGGGCCCTCGGCTGTTGAAATGCACCAAAACCTGGTGAGCAATCTCTATGAGGGGGAATCCCCCCTCCTGGCCCAACCAGATCTCTATAATACCTGCCAGGTCCGCTCCCCCCTCCTGAATTAACTGGCAGATGAGGGGGGCCTTGTTAACCATGGACCTGGCGTTGCACAGCATCAGCCTAAGGCCAGGGCTCTGCAGCTCTGGACAACCCGGGGAACGAGAAGAGCCTTGGGGGCTGAGGCATGCCACCGCTTGAAGACAGCGGGTGCGTGGCCCCACAACACGATCTGGCCCCCTGGTCCCACCATATCTGCCCCTCCCAACTACGGTCCTGATGGAGTCACCCTCCTCCCTACCAGCACTAAACCCCTCAACACCCCGCTCCGCACCTCCCATTCCATGCCCCTGTGCCAGGCCTGACCTATAACCCTCCCTCGTCCAATAGCCCTCCCCCCGAGCCCCTTAAAAGATTAACTAGTGACAATTTTAAAAAACCCCTCAGCCCCCTCTTTGTGGCATGCCACCTCTCGGGGTTCCAAAACCCGTCATCGAGGTAGGCCCTTGATAGAGTGGAGGGCCAATCCTGACAGAGGAGGGAATCTCGCAGAAGAAGAAGCTACGCTGCTGAATACATCTTGCCACAGAGGATGAGAGTGACCATATCCTAAAGGGTCCATATAAGAAAAGGTCCAAGGGAGAACATAGATGATGGGAGTCTCAAAAGTACCAAGACCAAGTCCATTGTCCCCTCACAACAGAGGACAAAGTCCATTTCCAGGTCGACACAGTCCAAGGGGGGGAAGGTGTAACCAACCATCCTCTCACGGCGGTTTGGTCTGATGGTCAGACCCCTCTACTGGTGATGAACCAATGCAAGCAGCACAGCAGCTAAGGTTCGAGTCCAAAACCGCCCTCTCATGGCGGTTGGTCCGATGGTCAATCCACTCTGCTGGCAAGGTGCAAAATAACTGGTGCCATCCCAGCTCAACCTGAGGGACTCAAAACCAGGACCACCCTCTCACGGTGGTTAGTCTGATGCCCAGCCCCCTCACATGGTGGGATGGAGTCATATACCAGCTCCCAATCAAATTTAAATAGTTCTCCCACGGCTAGGGAAAAGGCCGTGGAATGAGCTTATTATCGGTGTCAGGTGAATCGAGTAAAGCAAACAGCCGGTCTGAGAGGGACACAGTCCCAGAAGGGAAGAGATGGAAAATAGGGGGTAGTTTGTCTTTAACCCCCCAGCCCCCGAACAACCAGAATGGAGGCCTCCCAATGTTTGCAAGGAGCTGACCCATCAAATGGGCAGCCCTCAGGCCAGGTCCTCGCCCATCCCGAATGGCAAATGGTCCTCGGCTGCATTAACCCCCCATCACCATATCCATAGGACGCTCTCCTCCCCGCCAAGGCCAGCTGGTCATCATCGCAACTGCCACCATCGCCAGAGCTGCCGCTGCTGCCCCTGCTGCCACACAAAGTTCTGGCAGTGTCCCAGAGGTCTTCAGGGAGTCCGGCAAGCCCCACGGCAATCTTGGACAATCCCAGGGCCTGGGGCTATTGCTATACAGCAGGTGCCCCCGGCGAAAATGCCGCCACCACTGCTCCGACTTCCAAATGGGCTCCAGGAGGGTTATTCTTTTGGGGATACATTGGATTCTGTCATCAGTGGGATATTTGTCATCTGGGCACTTGGTGCATTTTTCAGTATCTGAGAAAACAGTAAGTAATATTATTTCTATAGTTCCTCCTTTTACATTCCAAGAAAGACTTTCTTTCAATGGCAGCTGATATTGAGAGACAAGAAAGCAATAGTAATTGGTAAATTGGTAAACCGAAATATAGAAATAGACATAGAAAGCTAAAATTCTTAAACCAAATGTAGGCAGCTTACAGTCCAGTTTAAAAAACACAATATACACGACTATCAAAATATCAACAATAAACAAAACCGAAAAGAGGAATAATTGACACCACACCCACCCTTCACTGAGGCAGTATACCTTGTTGTAATCACTTCATCCCAATGCTTAGAAGAACAACCTCCAGAATGGGAGTGAAATCCAGCAGGTTCTGACAGGTTCTGGAGAACCAGTAGCAGAAATGTTGAGTAGTTCAGAGAACTGGTAGCGGAAATTTAGAGTAGTTCAGAGAACTGGCAAATACCACCTCTGGCTGGCCCCAGAATGGGGTGGGAGAGTCCTGAGGGGGGAAGCCACACCCACAGAAACAGTAGTAAAAAAAATTGCATTTCAACACTGCTCCGGAGGTTTAGGAGGGTGGGGCGGCTGATTAGGAGGGTGGGGTTTCAATGGGAAGGGTGTTCAATAGGACAGGTATGTTACAAGTACTAAAGAAACTGTTAGCTGCAAAACTTTATGTGAAGCCTTCCAAATGTGAGTTTCACAAGACTTCTCTGGACTACCTGGGCTACCGAGTGTCAAACGAAGGCATAGAGATGGATCCCGGGAAAGTGCGATCCATACTTGACTGGCAGCCCCTTCACACCAGGAAACAGCCGCAAAGTTTCCTGGGTTTTGCTAACTTCTACAGGCAATTCATCCCAGCCTTTGCGGAAGTGGCTCTGCTGCTTACCAACTTCTAAAGACAGGACCCTCCCCTGCAAAGCCACAGCCGATGCAGTTGTTAGCCTGGACGCTAAGCTGTCAAAAAGCGTTTGAAAGCTTGAAATGGCTGTTTGCAGAGGAGCCCATCCTTCAGCACCCAGACCTAGATAGGCAGTTCATTGTCCAGGCTGACGCTAGTGATGTTGCAGTGGCAGCCGTGCTCTTCCAGGAAGACCCCCAGGGATGGCTGCTTCCTTGCACATATGTGTCCAAAAAACTAATGGACACCGAGCAGAGATGGCAGTATGGGAGAAGGAAGCCTTTGCTGTTCGTTGGGCTCTTCTATCATGGCGGCATGTCCTAGAGGAAGCCAAGATACCCTTTGAGGTATGGTCAGACCATAAAAACCTTGAAGCCTTAAAGACCTCATGAAGGCTCTCCCCCAAACAGGTCCGCTGGGTGCAGTATTTCAAGCGGTTTGATTTCAAGCTGAAATACATCCTGGGGGGAAGAACCTGCTTGCAGATGCCCTCTCAAGGAAACCCCAATATGACAGCCAGAGGGAGGACGTCATCCATGCTATCATCCCGGACATGCAGAGTGCGGCGCAAGTCACTATCAGGGGATAGGCCAGCAGGCGGACTGATCCCCTCGATGGGAAGCTAACTGCCGACTTGAAGGGAGCACTATCTACTGATCCATGGCTAGCCAACAATCAAGACACTTTGACAATCCGTGATGGACTAGCTTGAAAAGGTTCGACAATTTACGTCCCGAAGAGCTTGAGACTCCTGGTGCTACAGCGTAGGGCTGAATCTCATTTTGGATTTCTAAAGACCCTTCATCTGATTAGACAGAAGTTTTGGTGGCCAAAGATGAAAGCTGATGTGGAGGACTATGTAAAAAGTTGTGCCATATGTGCCAGCAATAAGACAAGACCGAGGAAGCCTCCTGGTTTGCTTCAACAGGTAGTTGAGCCCAGCCACCCAATGGAAGAAATAGCTATGGACTTTATAGTAGAGCTCCCAGAAAATGGCGGAAATACTGTAATATGGACTGTGATAGACCTGTTTTCCAAACAGGCCCATTTTATTCCTTGTTCTGGACTTCCCTCAGCTAAGAGATTAGCCAAGATGTTTGTCAAACAGATCTACCAGCTGCATGGTGTTCCACAATGGTTGATCTCCGATCAAAGAGTTCATTTCACTGCTACGTTCTGGAGGGAGTTCCTGAGGTCCATTGGGTCATCTCAGGGGCTTAGCTCGGCTTTCCATCCGAGTACGATTGGAGCTGTGGAATGTGCTAATGCCATGGTGGAACAATACATCAGATGTTATGTAGATTACCAGCAAGATAATTGGGCTGATTTGCTTCCTGTCGCAGAAGTGGCTTACAATAATGCGATGCATAGTAGTACAGGACTGACACCCTTTCAGATTACGACCGGCATGGAATTTGTCCCTATGCCAGAACTGCTGAGAGAAAAGCCTTCTTCCATGACTCTGAATGAATGGATGGAGTTGTTAAAGAAAGGCTGGGAGAATACCAAAAAAGCCCTGAATGAAGCAGCCGAAGCATACAAAAAGCAAGCAGACAAACACCAATCTCTCCAACCCCCTTTCGGGTGGGAGATCACGTGTATCTTTCCACCAAATACTTATGTTTGAGGTTGAAGAGTAAGAAGTTAGGACTGAAATATTTAGGTCCCTTCCCCATAGTGAAAGGGATTAACCCAGTGACTGTACAGTTAAATCTCCCCTGCATACTGGGAAAAATTCATCCTGTTTTCCATTGCAGCCTGTTGAAGCCTGCTGTGATATCTAAATTGAGACCTCAACCTGCTGCTCTCCCAAAGCCGATTGTGGTGCTGGGTGAGACTCATTATGAGGTGAAGAAGATTTTGGATTCTAGATTGCAGAGGGGACGTTTGCAATATTTGGTTCATTGGAAGGGATACCCCTTGTCTGAAGCCACGTGGGTGAAGAGTTGGGATGTTCAGTCAGACACCTTTGTTAGGCAATTTCATGATAAGTTCCCTGATAAGCATAAGGGTCCTCCTGGGGGGGGGAGGTAGTTAATGTGCTAATTGTGTTAACCCTTTACTCCAGTCTTGTCCCAGGATGCAATCCTTTCCTGAGGGGGGAAGCCTGTCAGTTTTGGAAGGCAATTTTCTTTTTTGCTTCTTTACTGCCAGATATTTTAGCTGGGGAAGTTGGGAGGGGATTCTTGTTGGAGTGGTTGAAAGTTAGTCATAACAACATTCCATATTCAAGGACTTTTGCCTGCATCTGATGGAGACTGCCTGAAGATTGTATCCGGTGGAGAGTGAAGAGTTGATTGGACAATGTGATGAATTTGTGGGGGTGGGGAAGGGCTGTGAACTGCTAGCTGGGTGTGAAAACCTGGAGGCTTTCAGATTCGGGTTTTCCCAGATGTGCCAACATGACACCTCTAATAACTTGGAACTTTGAGGAACCTCAGGCCTCAGAATTTTATTTTCTTGGGGGTGTTCCTTGGAACCCTGACAAAAGAAAGATGGGGGGCTGAGATTGTGTGTCGACTTTAGGGAGGTAAACTCCATTTGCATACAAAATACCTACCCCCTACCACTAATGAAAGACTTGCTGAACCACTTGTCAAAAGGCAAGATTTTCACCAAGTTAGATCTAAGGGAAGGCTACTACCGGATTCGCATAAAGGAGGGAGATGAATGGAAGACTGCTTTTAACTGCTCCCTGGGCAGCTTCCAATTCCGGGTCATGCCTTTTGGACTCCAAGGGCCCCCCAAAGTCTTCATGCATGAAGTTCTGCATGAGCACCTTGTAAACAAGGGGGTCCTTGTTTATCTGGATGACATTCTTATATTCAGCGAAAATATGGAAGAACATGTCAAATTAGTCAAGTAAGTACTGAAAAAACTCCTAGCGGCCAAACTTTATGCAAAGCTGTCAAACTTAGCCTCCCTTGCATATTAGGGAAAGTACGCCCAGTTTTTCACAGTAGCTTATTGAAACCAGCAAGAGAATCTAATTTAAGGCCCTTACCAGCTGCTCTGCCACCCCTCCTTTCGTAATACAAGGGGAGACTCATTATGAAATGAAGGAGATCCTGGACTCTAGACTATACAGGGGTCGGTTTCAATATTTGGGACACTGGAAAGGGTACCCATTGTCTGAAGCTTCTTGGGTGAAAAGTTGGGATGTGAATCCTGATACTCTAGTAAAACAATTTCATGATAAATTCCCTGAGAAACCAAAAGGTCCGCCTGGATGGCGGAGAGGGGGTTAAGAGGTCCTGTACAAGGTGTTAAGCCCTTCTTTTCTGTTTTTTCTGTTTTATTTTTCAGGGTGTGTTTTTTTTCTGCAGAATGCAAAATGGACAGTATGTATGTATGTATGTATGTGAAGGAGAGCCCCTCATATGGTGTATCCTAACAGTATGTATCTTAAAGGCCTTGCTTTTATATCATTTATAGCGCATCTATAAATGTATTGCCCTTTCTCCTACATCTGTACTCCTAGAAGGGAACTTGACATTTGTAGCAATCTGTCGTAACTATAATGTTGTAACCATTGTAATTGTGTAACTGGCACGTATTGTATACCCATATACTTCTGCTTTTGTACTTTTCCAGGTTACTTCTGTATTTGTACTTTTCCAGTTTAACTATCTGTATGTATGCATATTGAGGAACTGAAAGTATGCTATGATCATGAAACCTATAAAACCTGCCTCAGGGCGTTGCTCGGGGCTCAGTATTTGTCAGGTTACTGCACTGGGCCTATTGCTAGCAATATTCAATAAAGCCTGTTTTCTCTGGATCTCTGTGGTCTTGTCTCCTGATTAATTTGGGATTAGTGAATCCCGCTTCATTTCTGGCGAGCCAGCCAGGAGACAACGGAATTTTTAGATTCCTCTGGATCGTTGCCACGCTGTGAAGGACTCGGAGGATCGGGGAAAGTCCCAGGCGCCATCGGACTCTTTTAGTCCGAGGGGCATCCCCGTGGGGCCGGCCCTTCGCGGCATCGGTTGACGCTTCCAAGAACCGCTTAAGAGAGAGACCACGAGACCAGGCACGTTTCAATCCAGCTGGAGGGAGAAGAAAAGGACGCCGGCAGGCAAGTACCTAAACCCCTGGGATAGGGACCAGCCAGTTCATCCAGACAGCAGAGGTAACTGGGAACAGGTGAGAGTCACCCAGGGGAATAACCACTAGCCGGTCTAGTTCATCCAGACAGCAGAGGTAACTGGGAACTGGACGGGTGGAGGAGTGGGGGGGAAGTGCCTGATCACCCTTTCCCTGAAGGTACGAGGGGTCGGAGGGACCCCAGGGTCGGAGGGACCCCAAGGTGGGAGGTTTGTCGTGCACGACTGGTGTGAGTGTACCCCGCGATTCCGTCCAGTGACCGTTGAGTGTCCGGGGCTGGCGGCCGGGGAAGCGTGATTGAGAATCCTTCGTGTTTTCCTGGGAGAGAAGGACCCCTTACCTTCTTCCCAAATCCCTTTACCTACTTGTCTTGTCTGGTGCCCTGGGAGGAAAATGGGTGGAGGTGGCAGTACGCCTTTGACCCCCTTGGCATGTATGTTAAAATATTTTAAAGATGCCTACATTAGCCAGGATTACAGCATAAAATGGAGTAGGCAGAGGTTGCGGGTGTTCTGTGAGGTGGACTGGCCAGAACTCAGAGTAGGCTGGCCAGCAGCGGGGTCGCTGGACCTAGGGATAGTACTACAAGTACACCAGAGGGTCTTCCACCCCACCACAGGACATCCTGACCAAGCCCCATACATCGATGTCTGGCTTACTCTGGTACAACATCCCCCCATTTGGCTACAAAAGTGCAAAGCTGCAAGGTGTAGATTATTGGTTTCCCGCACCTTGCCATATAAAAGGAAAAAACAATCCCCACCATCCTTCCTAGCTGCCCAGAGGAGCTGCCCAATCCGCCGCCATATCTCCCTCGGGGGGAGGAACAAATAGGCTTTAGGGCAAGCACCTCAGTTTCTAGCAGTGCAGGGGAAGGAGCTGATACCTTCCTGAGAGCCCTCGATGACTTGGGCATCCCCGACTCACCGGGGGTACCAAGCCCAGCTGACCGCTCCACCCAAACCAGTTTGGATGGAGCGGACAAGGGGGCCCGCCCAAAGGAGCGACAAACCCAGAAAAGCGAACAGATCACCCCCTCCTCTGATGAATTAGAAGGAGCAGTGGGGGGACAGAAGTTGCCCCTTGGGGAACAGGAAGGCCCCATAGCTGATCGAACTCGCTCAAAGAATACCAGGCAGAGTGAGGAAGCTGATCCTGAGCCCTCTCAGGAGGGTAGATCAGTCCGTCGTTGAACCAAACAGGGAGCCCGTAATTGTCTCTGTGTTTCAACACGTCCCATTTACCTCCTCGGACCTTTTGAACTGGAAAATGCATTATGGTCCGTTTTGTAACAAACCAGCAGAGGTTACTGATTTGATTAAAACTATTGTAGATACCCACAATCCAACTTGGAGGGATCTACAGCAGTTGATGAGTACCATCTTCAATCCGGAAGAGAGGGAAAAGATCAGGAATGCCGCCCTTAAAGTCTTAAAAGGAACTATGCCAGCCCGGGATATGACTATTGAACGCTGGGTGGCTAGAAATTTTCCCTCTGAGGATCCAAGATGGGACCCTTATAAGATTGAGGATCTTAGGTCCCTTCAGGATTGCCAGCGCCTTGTGGTGCAGGCAATCCAGGTGGCGGGGAAACCCACCACCAACATGTCAAAACCTTCTTTGGTGATCCAAGGTGCTAGTGAAGCCCCGGAAGCCTTCTATGCCCGACTGTTAGATGCTTACCGAATGTACACCCCCATAGACCCTACTCAGCCTGAAAATGCTCGCATGTTGGCAATGGCCTTCATTTCTCAATCAGCCCCTGACATACGGCGAAAATTGCAGAAATTGGAGGGAGCTCTTGGGAAATCAATGAGTGAACTGATGGAAGTGGCAAGGAAGGTTTTTGCGAACAGGGATAAAATTGAAGAACAAAAGCAGGAGCTAAAAATGCATAAAAAGGCAGAACTGCTTGCTGCAGCTTTGATGGGCGGGCCAGTGGCCCGCGATGGGCCAAGAATGGGTAGAGGCTTGAGGGGTCGGGGGGACCCCTGAGGCGGCTCAAGGGGCCAGGGGTCAGGGGGACCCCTGGGGCGGAATCAGTGTGCCATATGCAAGCGATTTGGCCACTGGAGGGGAGAATGCCCTGAAAAAGAACTGGAACGTGCCAAGGAAGGAAATCGGGGAGGTTATGCCCGAGACGGCCGAGGTGGACGAGGCAGACCCTTTCGAGGGAGGGGACGAGGGGCGTCCAATACCCCCCTCATTGGTCTGGCCGAAGTCGAGGAATGGGAATGAAACGGACCGGGCTCGGCACGCCTCCCTGAACCCATGGTCAGTCTCACAATTGGAGGCAAGCCTATTCCCTTCCTTGTAGACACAGGGGCTACCCGATCCGTCATAACCAAACCCTTGGCCCAGCCCTCCTCACATACCATCACGGTCCAGGGGGCGACAGGCCAGCCAATCAAACGCCCATTCCTCAACCCCCTAATTTGTCACACGGGGGGGTAAAACGATAACTCATCAATTTGTTTACATGCCGGAGTGCCCTCTTCCCCTTATGGGGCGAGACTTGTTGAGTAAATTAAGGGCTCAGATTTCTTTTGAGCCGGACGGCTCTACTTCCTTGACATATGGCAAGGTCTCGGTGGATGTTCCCCAGGAGGAAGCATGGCGCTTAATGGCTTTACATGAAATTGTAGCAAACTCCGGTTGGGAGGATTTTAATGTCCCTTCCCTGTGGGCTGAGGACAACCCCCCTGGATTTGCTAGCCATCAGACACCCATCATTGTCGAGGAGCTCCCTGCCAAACATCCAATTCGCCTTCGTCAACGGGCCTACCCTAGACACATTATGCAGGCTATACAGGAAGTCATTGATCTCTATCTGGCACATGACATTCTGGCCCCTACTGAATCGGCCTGGAACACCCCGATCTTGCCTATTCCGAAAGGGGATGGCCGTTTCCGCATGGTCCAAAATCTAAAGCCAGTTAATAGCGCTACAGTGACCATTCATCCTTTGGTCCCAAATCCGTACGTTATTCTGGGCCTGATTCCCCAGACTGCGTCATGGGTTTCGGTCATAGACCTTAAGGATGCATTCTTTACCATCCCAGTCCATAAAAAGAGTCAGCATCTCTTTGCTTTTGAGTGGGAAAATCCGGCTACTGGTCGTAAGCAACAGTATACTTGGACCAGGTTGCCTCAAGGTTTTAAGAACTCCCCCACTCTGTTTGGGAATGCCCTCGCAGCTGATTTGGAAGCTTTGAACCTCCCCAAGCCGGAGGTCTTGCTGCAGTATGTTGATGACCTGCTGGTCACTGGCCAGACAAAGGATATATGCTGGCAAAACACTTATGATCTCCTACACCTTCTACAGCGGCTGGGCTATAAGGCTTCTCGGAAAAAGGCACAATTGGTTTTGCAAAAAGTTAGATACTTGGGCTATGATATTGAGCCTGGAAAACGCACCTTGGGTCATGAAAGAAAGGAAGCTATTTGCCGCCTCCCCACCCCACGGACTAAAAAGGATCTCCGGGGGTTTCTGGGGGCTGCTGGGTTTTGCCGTATTTGGATTCCTAACTTTAGCCTCCTTGCAAAACCCCTATATGAGGCTACCAGAGGCAGTGACCGAGAGCCGCTCCTCTGGCGAAAAGAGGAACAGAAAAGTTTCTCAAGTTTAAAACATGCTCTGATGCAAGCCCCCAGTTTGGGCTTGCCAGACTTAGACAAACCTTTTCAGTTATTTGTGGATACTAAACAAAATGTTGCTGTTGGGGTTCTCACCCAAAGGTTGGGAACCTGGCATCGCCCTGTAGCCTATCTTTCCAAGCAACTGGATCCTGTTGCGAGGGGTTGGCCTGCCTGTCTCAAGGCTGTTGCTGGCACGGCTCTTCTTACTCAGGAGTCTTGCAGGCTAACCTTTGGACAAGAGCTTGAAATACAAACCCCTCGCGCCTTGAAGGCTGTCTTGGAAACAAAAGGCCATTTGTGGTTAACCAATCCCCGGATGCTCAAATACCAAGGTCTTATCACTCACAACCCCATGATTGTTTTAAAGCAATCTACTTCTTTGAATCCGGCAACTCTCCTTCCCGAACCTGATCTTGATACGGCCCACGATTGAATTCAGACTATTGGGGAAACATATGCCAGCCGCCCTGATATGTCAGATGTCCCACTTCCCCGTCCTGACTATGCACTGTACACCGACGGCACTGGTTTCCTCCTGGATGGGGTTCGCAAGGCCGGATATGCTGTCGTTACTCTAACAGATGTCTGGGAAGCCGAACCCCTCCCTCCTGGCACTAGTGCACAGTTGGCAGAGCTCCACGCTTTAACTAGAGCCCTTGAGCTTTCCAAAAATCTAAATGTCAATATTTACACAGATTCAAAATATGCCTTTTTAACAGTTCAAGTCCACGGGGCATTGTATAAAGAGAGGGGACTTATTACAGCAGGGGGAAAGGACATCAGGTATGGTCCACAAATCCTCCGCCTGCTGGACAGTGTTTGGGCCCCTCGCAAGGTGGCTGTCATGCACTGTAGGGGCCATCAGAAATCACCCTCGGACACACAACTGGGTAACCATAAGGCTGACCAGGAGGCTCGCCATGCAGCGTTGCGACCTTTCAAACCGCAGGCACACTGCCTCGCCTTATGGGATCCCCCAGACTCTATGCAGCCTCATTATAGTGCATCTGAACTTGCCCAAGCCCGTGAACTCGATGCTTCCCTACAGGGGGGTTGGTGGGTCTTGCCCGATTCTCGTGTTTTCCTCCCAGGCCACATGGCCTGGGATGTGGTTAATCAGGTCCACGCGCTGCACCTGTGGCTGCCCCTTCTGGTGACACTCCGGAAGCTGTCCCTCTACGAACGGGAGCCGAAGAGGAACCCCCTGCAGGTATTACTCCGGAGGCTAATACCCATCGCACGGGCAACGCTCCTCGCTTTACCCTGCGCTCTGGGAGGCAGGTCCCCTCGTCATCTCCTTGATTTCATGTGCTGGTTTTGCCCCTGCCCCTGCGATTCCTGCTGCTGTTCCCATTGTATTGATTGTGTTTTGTGTATTGACTGTGCCCTTATTTGTGACATAGTTGTTATCGAACAAGTTCTTGAGGGATTCTTCTATTCCAATTCCTCTGGCCAACGGGTCTCTACCCTAACGGCAACTCCTATGGTTCTCACAGCCCTTAGTCAACCACCTCTTACATATTCCTATCATTGGTCTTAAATGGATCCAGCTCAGCGCATTCGTGAGACGCCTTGTATTCGCCGTGGCCTTTTGCCTTCCATTTGGGTTGTTATTGTGCTTTTGCTACTCAGTATCATTATTAACTCTCTTTACCTTTATCGCGTTTTGCTAGGAACAGGGGGGAAGGGGAGCTTGGACTTGGAGGGTCCCCTTTCGCCTCTTGACCAGGGCAAACGCTTCCCCGCAGAGGATGACATTTGGACATAGTTGGGAGGAAATACGACCCCTACATTGGTACCAGCACGTTGTCCTTATTGGTTGAGAAAAAGGCCACGGCCCGAGCCATGGCCTGGTGGGAATACCAGAAACTTATCGAGGAAAGTAACATCGAAAATGAAACTTTGCAGTAATTGTATTACTTGGCAAAGTCTCAACAGGGGGGAATGAAGGAGAGCCCCTCATATGGTGTATCCTAACAGTATGTATCTTAAAGGCCTTGCTTTT
The DNA here is from genome assembly GCF_059756535.1 of Pantherophis guttatus. NCBI lineage: Eukaryota > Metazoa > Chordata > Lepidosauria > Squamata > Colubridae > Pantherophis > Pantherophis guttatus. The sequence continues at coordinate 286,717,144 of NC_142064.1, forward strand.
ATATCATTTATAGCGCATCTATAAATGTATTGCCCTTTCTCCTACATCTGTACTCCTAGAAGGGAACTTGACATTTGTAGCAATCTGTCGTAACTATAATGTTGTAACCATTGTAATTGTGTAACTGGCACGTATTGTATACCCATATACTTCTGCTTTTGTACTTTTCCAGGTTACTTCTGTATTTGTACTTTTCCAGTTTAACTATCTGTATGTATGCATATTGAGGAACTGAAAGTATGCTATGATCATGAAACCTATAAAACCTGCCTCAGGGCGTTGCTCGGGGCTCAGTATTTGTCAGGTTACTGCACTGGGCCTATTGCTAGCAATATTCAATAAAGCCTGTTTTCTCTGGATCTCTGTGGTCTTGTCTCCTGATTAATTTGGGATTAGTGAATCCCGCTTCATGTATGTATGTATGTGTGTATGTGTATGTGTATGTGTATGTGTATGAATGTATATGTGTATGAATGTATGTATGTATGGCTGACTTTATTGTCTTCAAAAGAGTGGCCTTTATTGTGCAAATGCAAATGGGTTGCTGATTCTTGTCCTGATAGCTTTGTTCTCCTATGTTGTGCCATGCATTTGTGAAGTGATTGTTTTGTTTCTCCAAAGTACAGATGTGCACATGTATCACTGCACTATATTGCATACATACCACATTGCTCAGTTTGTATCTGGGTGTTTTATCCTTGGAGTAGACAAGCTTCTTGGCAAACTTGAAGCCTCCAAGATGGCCTCTTATGTGTCTTAGGTGCACAACGAGGAAACTGACCCTTCTGCCTTAATGTATGTTTGGGTTTAAAGTGTGGATGTATATTGTATTGGTTGAAAATCCTCCTGAGCACTTCAGATATTCCTGCAACATATGGAATGACAATGTTGCTCTGTATGTTATTCCCTTCATTGTCTCTTATGGAGGAGCTCTTTATTTGGATTTGATGAAGGCCTAGTTGGGATAGCCACACATTCTGAGGGCTTCCTTTATGTGTTTTAGTTCTTTTTCTTTTCCCTCTTTGCTGGTAGGCAAACCTTCAGCCCGGTGATGTAGGATTCTGATAACATCCATTCTGTACTGCAGTGGGTGGTGAGAATCAAAATATTGGTCACTGAATGTGGGTTTTCTGCAAACTTCAATATTAAGTCTTTTGTTTTCTCTTGTTCCTTGAACCCAAACACTCTCCCTCCCAGGTCCCCCCAAGTAGATCTTTCGGTTATATGGTTCTATGATCTTAATAAATATTGACTGACTGACTGACTCACTGGCTGGCTGGCTGACCGACTGTCTGACTGATCTATCTTTTGGCCTGTAAGATAAAATTAATTTGGATGAGCAAAACCCATTGACCTGAAACCAATCCTCAAGTTTCAAAGAATTTAGATGGTAAACATGGAAGGAAACTTCCTAGATGAGTAGTAGAAAAGATATTTCCTTTAGCAGAATGCATCTTGCCCAATCCACTACGTTCTTCTATCCTTTCCTGCCTTATTCTTCAAGATCTTATTCCTCCCATTATGGAATATATTTTTCATGTTGAAAATAGCAATGAAGAATAAAATAGTCACGTTCACATCTGTCTCTTAACATGCACTTTGATAAGAGGTTCTGGTGGAATCCAATCCCTCTCCTCTGGTGTCACTCACCTTCCTGTGTGGAGATGGTCCCCTCTGGACAAGGAATACAATCATAGCAGCAAATTGGTTCTTCTTTCCGAGTCCGTTTTACAAATCCAGGATGACACTTGTCCACACATTTGGACTGAGGCAGAGACTAAGCAGAAAAATAACATTCATTCTAAAATATCTGCCAAATTTTTATTTAAAAATTAATTTTAAAATGAAACTGTGCTTAAGAAAGACACTTCTGAGCAATATATCAGGAAAACATAAAAGATTGTAAAGCCCCTCTCCTTTGAAAATAATCCAAATCCTTCTTCCAGTTAAAATATAAAGAAAAAATCCCTCACAAACTAGGACTGCCAAATTCAAATGAAGTATTATTAAGTTATGTCTGTACATTTATATTTCCAATTCGTACAGCTGCCATGCTGATGAAATAAGATTAAAGATTACTGTCTAGTTTCTAGAATTATAGTGAGGATGAGTAGAGATGAAATCATGAGAACATGTCACTCAAAAAGTTTAACTCTTTTGCTGCAGAACATGAGAAATGAGTATGAGCCCTGTGTGGGAAAAGGATATTTCTAAGGCCAAGTGAGGTATTCAAGACAAGGACCTTTCCACTGAAGAATTACAGTTTTGTTGTTAATTGCTAGTTGTGTCCAACTCTTGGATAATTCTTCGTTTTAATGTAAGACAGTCAAGATAACAAATTGCATTCAAAGGGTTTTGAGATGGCCTACAAGCCAAAGACCAAATATAAGTAGCATCATATTACAGACTGACCCTCATTATTACAATTATCATGAAGGACTTGGGGGGTGGGCAGTCAAGGCAAATTTAAGTCCTTCATTTTTCTAGTTTAAGACATTATCTCATATCGGACAAGTCATTGTGGTTCCATATTGATTGAACACCTTGGATGACCTTCCTAGCAGCAGGAGGCCTATCCCAGTGGGGTGAAACAGAGACATGAATAACTGTGGTCAGATATGGGCTGTTAAAAAATATCTGAGCCTGCTCTTTCAGGGGACCCTAACACCAACCTTATAGACAGAGAAAAGTTGCCGATATTTTCAACCACCTTGTTGAGCAACTTTAGCCGTGAAAGAGCATCTGGGTTGATAATAAGCCTCTGTCTTTCAAAACTCCCCAGTTGCTCTTTGATGGAATCTTCCTTGGAGAAAACCAACCAACTTATGATATTCAGATCTGCTGCTACATTTCCACTTTGGTCCAAGTACAGTTTCTCCCAGGAAAAATTACAAAACTCATTCTTCTCCAGAAAGGGATGGAACTAGAATTGAAACATCCAGGAATTTTGAAAGCAAGTTGAAATATCCTAAAAGGAGGAGCCATTTTAAAGCTGAGCTAGTGAACGAGAGATGTTCAGTCTCCTCTTCACTATTTGCCTGAATAGCAATAACATTCAGACTTATATATCACTTCACAGTGCTTTTACAGCCCTCTCTTAGTGGTTTATAGAATCAGCAACAATCTGGGTACCCATTTTAACAACCTGGAAAGGATGGAAGGCTGAATCAACCTTGAGCTGGTCAGGATTGAACTCCTGGCAGTGAGCAGTGAGTTAGGGTTAGGGTTAGGGTTAGCATTCACATAAATGGCACGGCTAAACGCAAAGACTGAGTAGCCATCAGTCTGAAAGGCTTTAACTGGATTTCTGCATTGGGAAGGGGTTAGGCTAATGCTCCCAGGTTTAGCTGCAATTTATGAATATAAAATTCTATCACATTACTTACAAACCCATAAGTACAGGAATTTATTTACAATGTATACACATTAAATGATTTTATAATAGCAATGTTTAATATCAAAATATAATTGTCACAATGCCTGCTCTTTGAAACATAATACCTTGAACTAAATCTGGCCTCAGCTAGTCCAAACCTGTTGGTTTTTTCTAGAACAATGGTTCTCCTACATCAGCACTGAATTTTTTTCTAAATAGAAACTAGATATGATGGATCCTTCTCAGGACCGCATACCTGCCATGGCTCTAGCCTTGTAGCCCCCAATCTCTCTTTCTTCTCCATTTTTCTCCTCCTAGATATTGAGGAATATGCAACATTCAAGACATGGGCCAGAGTCTTAACAACACTGTAAAAACGGTGGTCATTTTTTATCTGAATTCTATTCTTTTTCTCTTGCATGTCCAGTGGTGCTATCTGGGTGCATCGTCTCCGGCCAATGACAGAAAGGCATGCTTTGAAAAAGAACAGCGAAAAGACTGGTCTTCAAATTTGGAATCCTTAAAAAGGTTGGGTTGAAAGGAGTCATCATTTGGCCATTTTCTTTCCTGCAAAGCAAAGACCCAAATGCTATGGATATATTTGGAAAGTGGATGCCCTTTTATTGTCACTTTCTCCACGATTGTGGTGATCCAGACTTTCCCTTCAATAGGTCCTGGCAAACCTTCAATTGCTAAATGGATGTGGTGAATTCTATCCACAATGGAAGAAAATTCTATGAAGTGAACAAAGACATTGACTTTTCTCCACTTAGAGATGGCATTTCTGAGAGGTTCTGTATGTCTAGGCATTGAGATTACCACACAAATTTCATTTCTGACAAGCATAGGAGTGAAAGTTCTCATGAACTTCTCTCCCTCCTCTGAGTCTGGTGCAAAGAGACCAATCAAAGTCCATCTGAATTGGAGGAGGAGTTGGATAATTCCTGGATACTGGATCCCATTTTGGGGGAGCATCTGATGGAAAAAAGGAATTTGACTTTTATCACTCAGAGCCTCTGAAACAATTCCATAACTGATCTGAAGAAGCAATGAAGAATGGTGTATTATGGTTAGATCAGATCAAGTGCAAAATGTAAGCTTTTAACACATCCAGTGTGGTTCTCACGAACATATTAGAATAGTCCAGCAGTCACCAACTGGTTTTCCACAGACCACTGGTGGTCTGTGAGAAAATTTTGGTGGTTTGTAGAAAAATAATTTGCATTTTTATATTCCACTAAATACTCTTTATCTTTTTAAAAAATCCACGGGATTTAAAATTATAAATTTGGTGGTCCCTGAAGTCCGAAGTCTTGGTGACACCAGGAACAGTCTATTGTTCTTAACCCCCTAAGACATATCAAGATAAAGAATACAAAATGCAGAATACTAGGAAGATTGAATATAATTATTTGTCTAATCTGGAGTCTAAGATACTGCTCTTTCTCTTTTCTAATAAAATTGACATTCAGATAATAGACGTCCTATGTCTTCTATCTCTAGAGCACTGCAAATGCAACTCAGTTCATTTTAGAGATTTGCTTAAATGTTCCCTATTTAACATTGTGTCCAGCTGCTCAAGTCTTGCTCGAGTAAATGTTTAGGTCTCCTGTGGATCCCAATCCCTAGCCATGACAAAGGCTATGGTGAAAAGCAGCTCATGAATTCCATAGAAATGATATGATTGAATCTATTACCCCCCACATCAACAACCTGTTCACTCTGCCAGATAGAGAAACAAAAAAACAAACCTGTGGGACTTTGTAGGCGCCTACTAATGTTGACATCTGAATGGAGATGTCATCAATAGATCCATCAAGAACAGCCATCAGGTTGTCTTTCTTTCCACAGCTGTAGTTGGGAACATTGGCTTCTCCAGTAGATAGAATGTCCAGCAAGGCATCTGAAGTCCCAAGGGTGCTCAAATAGTTGTCATGGATGTTGTAGCCAAGTGTGAGATTGTACAAAAGCTGAGATTTCTTGTTGACTTGTTGAATGGCAAAAATGAAGCTTAGGAGTCTTGCTGGATCAGTAAATAAAATACTGTAAAAAAATGTTCATCATAGCATCATCTCTAACAACAACAAAATATATTTTCATTTATTCCTCTTTCTCTCCACAAGCCCATTCAGTCTTAAGCCAAAAGTGTCATTGAATATCAATGAATGGTTATAAAGATAGGAAAATGGGTTGGGCAGAGGCAACTACAAACTTTTCAATAAGCTAGTTGTGATTAACTCAGGATTGTACAAGAGGGGAAAATAATTTGGACTTGGGGTGGGGGGCGGGGTTGTTCCATCTTTGGATTTGGGTCTCTTAAAATAAGACATAAGAGAGAAACCGTGGAAATAAATAGGTCCTGCAATATAGGAGCAACTGAAAGAAATGAAGAATATTAGGACTGCAAATGGAAGGAAGGCAACTCCATCACACTGAATGACTTACGAGGGAGGTTGAGAATAAGGAGCTATGTTGAAAGACAGCATTATATTGGATATTGTTGTGGCAAAGGAGACTATACTAATGAGGTGGTCTCCTGGCCTGTAATAGCTCCATAGTTTTCGTCCCTCATGTTCCTCCAAACTCAGCAGGCACTTCATTCTCGGCTTCCCAGAGACTGGCTGGGACATCAGCAGCAGCAGCAGAAGCAGAAGGAGGAGGTCCATAATTCATGGGGCTGAATCAATCCCCTTCCTGTTTCTAAGGAAGAACAAGAGCATTCGAAGAATTCAAAGCACCATTCAAAGATGGAAATGAGAGTGACTTTCTTGACTAGGAGAGAGATTAACAGAACTTCACCGGGAAAGGAGAGAAAAGTAAGGTACATTCAAGAAGCACAGTCTCTGAATGTCCCAAAATTTGTGCCACCCAAAGTGTGACCTGAGTCATTTATGCTTTTCTGATGCAAGATCCCTTTCAAGTTGCTTCAGTCTGATGTTTACATCAAAGGCGATCACTGGAGAAATATCAGGAGAGATCTCACAGATCAGGATTTTAATAATTACTGTAGAAGCAACATCTCTTCTGGGAATCCTGAACTACTTCTGGGCCTCCATGTGCAGAGGAGTAGTTGGAGAAAAGCATAGTGAAAAATCATAGATATACCCCTAGAGGGCACTGGTCTGAAGTGGTTGTGGTCCTTCCTTTCTGGACATGTCTAGAAAGTGATGCTAAAGAAAGATAGTTTGACACCCAGGAAATTGGGTGTTGTCCTTCAATGTACTCTCTTGTCTCCAGAGACTCCTGGGGAAGATCACCCAGAACTATAGAGTTTGGTTACACTTTAGTGTCAGACCTGGAAGCCATCTTTTATATTTGGGCCTTCAGGCCTGCCACATTTTCTATTGTGGGAATATGGGAGGTGGGATTGCATAGAGCAGTGGTCACCAACCGGTGGTCCATGGCGCAGTGGTGTTCTACAAGAAAATGTTGGTGGTCCACAGTGCACCCGGGTGGAGGAGCTGCTCTGGTATGAGCAATGGACAGTCCTGTGACTAGAGCTCTGGAATATGGAACTGGCCAGGCAGCTCATGGTGGGGCTGTAAATCTCTGCTGTAGAGGGAGGTTCATGCAACTTGCAACTGGCCGGAATGAGATAATGGTTTAAGGGGGGGTGGCAGTGCAGGTGGGCCGAAGCAACGGGTGGCAGGAACCCAGGCTGTTTCTTCCCCCTGCTGTAGCTTCCTGTCAGCTGAACCCACCAGTAGCTGTCCCCACCCCTCACCCTCCCTTCCCAGTCACTCCTCGCCTGGCGAAGGAAGGGCAGAGGATGGAGCTTTGCTCATATTCCAGCGTAAGAGTGAAGTTTTGTCTCTTGCTGGATCTCGCAGCCGTTTCTTCCAGCCCTTGTTGGTGCTCTGTGCACCTTGGTCTCTCAGGGAGATGCTTGACTTCCTTTCAGCCCCCAGACACTGGCTGGCCCATGAGATGAGAGAGAGAAAGAAAATCAGAGAGAGAGAGAATCAGAGAGAGAATGAAAGAGAGAGAGAGTGAGAAAGAGTGGGAGAGAGAGAAAGAAAGGGGGAGAGAGATGAGAGAGGGAAAGAGGGGGAAGAGAGATGAGACAGAGAGAAAGAGAGAGGGAGAGAGGGAAAGAGAGAGAGAAAGAGAAAGAGAGAGAGAAAGAGAATCAGAGAGAGAATGAAAGAGAAAGAATGAGAGAGAAAGAGAGAAAGAAAGAGACAGAGAGAATCAGAGAGAGAATGAAAGAGAGAGAGAATGAGAAAGAGTAGGAGAGAGAGAGAAAGAAAAGGGGAGAGAGATGAGAGGGAAAGAGGGGGAAGAGAGATGAGACAGAGAGAAAGAGAGAGGGGGAGAGAGAGAGAGAAAGAGAGAGAGGCAGAATGAAAGTACGAGAGAATGAGAGAGAGAGAAAGAAAGAAAGAAAGAGACAGAGAGAGAATCAGAGAGACAGAGAATTAAGGAGAGAATCAGAGAGAATCAGAATGAGACAGAGAGAGACAGACAGACAGAGAATGAAAGAGAAAGAGAGAGAGAGACAGAATGAGAGAGAGAAAAAAGCGACAGAGAGAATGAGAGAGAGAGAATGAGAGAGAAATAGCAAAAGAGACAGAATGAAGGAAAGAGAGAATGAGAGAGAGAGAGAAAGAAAGAGAGAGAATGAGAGAGAGAAAGAGACAGAATGAAAGAGAATGAGAGAGAGAGAGACAGAGTGAAAGAGAAAGAGAGAGAGAATGAAAGAGAGAGAAAGAAAGAGACTGAATGAAAGAGAGAGAGAATGAGAGAGAGAGAGAGAAAAAGAGACAGAAAGGGATTCAGAGAAAGAATAAGAGAGAATGAGTGGGAGAGAGAGAAAGAGAGGGGGGAGAGGGAGACAGAAAGAGAAAGAGAGAGGGGACCAGGGGACCAGGAGAAAAATAGAAAGGGAGAGAGAGAGAGAGAGAGAGAGGAGGGAGAGTGCCTGAAGGACTCCAGCGCCTGGGAGTCCAGGCGCTTCAGCAAGCGGTGCACTGGATTCATATTAGTGGTCTGCGGGATTTAAAATTATGAACTTGGTGGTTCTTGAGGTCCAAAAGGTTGGGGACCCCTGGCATAGGGGACGTGTGATATGTAATCAAAATAACATTCTTTTCTCAGAGAGTCAGGGCCACCTTGCCCTGCAGCTGCAATGAGGTGACTGGGAGGCATCTCCAGTTTTGGATGGTGCCTGATTGGATCATGTGATGAATATGTGGGTGCTGGGCAGGGATTTGAACTTCCTTTTGGGTGGGGAAAACCTGGAAACTTTCAGATTTGGGTTTTCCTAGATGTGCCAATATGAGATCTCCAATAAAATGGAACATTGAGGAAATTCAAGCTTCGGAGTCTTCTTTCGTTGGGGCTGTTACTTGGAACCCTGACACTTAGGTTGATGACGCTTAATTCTAATACTGCCTGTCTTCCAGTGGTGGGTTTCTCCCAATTCGGCCCAGTTCTCCTGAGTTGGTAGCGGTGACAATATGACATCACCGAACCGGTTCTGGCCCTCCCCGCGCCCACCCACCCACCCCCTGCGCCCCCCGCATTATTCTTACCTTTTATTTGGCCCCATCCTCAATCTATTGCTGCCTCCTGAGTCCCAGTCGATGGCTAGAAGGAAAAAAACTGTTTAAACTCTTGCCATGGGGCTTCAAAGGGCCGCCCTACAGCTGATCAGTGTTAAAAGAAAACAAATGAGTAGACCAGTGCCAGCAAAAATACATGAGTAGACCAGTGCCTGCAAAAATAAATGGGCACACCAGTGCCTGCAAAAAATAAATGGGTAGATCGGTACAGCTCTGCAAGCAGTTAAAAGCCTGGTAGACCAGTACCTCTGCTAAATTCTAAATAATTGTCACATGACCATCAAGCCACACCCACAAAATAAGCCACACCCACAGAACCAGTAGTAAAAATATTTAGAACCCACTCCTGCAGTCTTCTAATGTTAAGAAAGAAATATGCAACGGTGAAACCTGCCTAATGTTAAGAATAGGATCTGTTTGTAATTTCCTTTCCTTTTCTTTATTTTTTTCCACCCCCCAAAAATTTTTTTTTAAACATAAAACATAAAATACATCTTTTTAGAGCAAGGGTTTAGTCCAGCATAAAATGAGTACAATTATTCACATTCCCTCAATCAATTTTGTTCCAAATTTTATCCGTTTACATCTTTAAAAAAAAAGAAAGAAAAAAAATCTTATTCTAAACATTTATCATTCTACTATTACACCCAAAATTCTAAACAATAAACACCGTTCTAAATCTTTATCATTTTAACAATCAATATTTCATATATATTCCTCAATCCTAAAACCCATTACCTCAAATCTATATTTTACTTCTCTTAAATGACATCTAATATCCATAATCTTGACAAAAAGTATTTTCCTCCTCTCTTAAAGTCATTTCATAAACAATCAACATTTCCTTCTATAATTTGTTACTTCTACAAAACTTTATTTTATTTACTTCAAGTTTATTCTCATATTTTATTAAATCTAATTTTTGACTGGTTCATAGTTTAAATATCTATTGCCCAACTGTATTTTCCAATACTCCTATCTATATTTATTTAAATTGGTTCACAGTTTAGCTACTATTCTCCAGTAAAATCTCTTCCACTTCCTCCTAAATTTATTTTTTAGCTGGTTTGCATCTTTTTTTTTATTGCAAAAGTTTTACAATTATATTTTCACCCCTTTCCCCCCCCCTCAACCCACCCCAAACTTCCCAACCTCCCTAACCCTCCCTAACCCTCCCCTCCCCCCGGACTTCCACACAATATACTTATATCAGGTAAAAAAAAAAAACCCTTAATATAAAACTTATATAAAACTTGAACCCCTCCCTCCTCCTTGTAAGTTTTTCATCTTCATTACACTGAAATATTTCTATCTTAAAATATCATTTTCAATTAAAAGCTATTTGGTACTTCCTAGTTTGATATTTATTCTGAACATAATCTATCCACTTTTTCCATTCCCATTCATAAGTCTCTTGTGAGCAGTCTTTTAAAAATGCTGAGATCTTCGCCATCTCTGCAAAACTGGCCATCTTCAAAGTCCATTCCTCAATCGTGGGCAAAACTTCATTCTTCCAATATTTACCTATCAATAATCTCACAGCTGTTATCATATACAATATCAACTTTGTTTCACCCTTAGTAAAACCCTTAACTATACCCAATAAGAACAATTGTGGAGAAAATTGAATTTTTTTCTTCAAAACATTCTGCATGACCCACCAAATTTTTATCCAAAAAGCCTTAACTTTCCTACAAGTCCACCACACATGATAATATGTAGCATCTAAACAATCACATCTGCAACATTTTGGCTGAACATTAGGATACATACACGACAATTTTGGGGGGTCTAAATGCCATCTATAAAACATTTTATAGAAATTTTCCCTCAGATTCTGCGACTGTGTAAATTTAACATTCTGAACCCAAATTTTTTCCCATGTTTCCAACATCACTGGCTCCTCAAAATTTTGTGCCCACTTAATCATACAATCTTTAACCAGTTCAGTTTCTGAATCCCTTTCCAACAAAACATTATAAAGCCTTTTAATATGCATTGGACCTTTCTCTTTTATATGTCTAACCAATTCTTCCTCATGCAACATAATACCAGTTTTTTGGTCCTCTCTCCATCTCAATTGTAATTGATTATATTGTAACCAAGTTAAGTTAATCCCTTCGTCCAACAGTGTCTGTAGTGTCTTCAACTGCCATCTGCCCGCATCTGTAAAAAGAACCTCTTTGTATAACCCCCCCCCCCCCCGAGTGACATTATATTTGTATTCCACATAATATGACCAAGATCCAGCCATAGCGGTATTTTATAATCCCATTTGAATCGGTGCTTCTTCCAAACTCTCATCAAAGAGTCTCTAAGTATATGGCTTTTAAATACTTTATCCACTTTGTTATCATAAAATAAATAAGCATGCCATCCAAATTCAAGATCAAAACTTTCAATATTCAATATTCCAGTCTTTTTCCTTCCAAACCAATCACTTGCTGAAGTCAAAGCTGCTGCTTCGTAATATAACTGTAGGTTTGGAAGTTTAAGACCTCCCCTTTCTGGAACATCTTGCATAATTTTCAATTTCACTCTCGGTTTTTCCTCGTTCCAGACAAACTTGTTCACTCCAGTTTGCCAGACTTTCAGTTGCTTATCACTTTTGAGCACCGGAATCATTTGAAACAAAAAAAGAAATCTTGGCAAAATGTTTATCTTAACTGCTGCTATTCTTCCAAGTAAAGACAGCTGCAGTTTTTTCCAAGTCTCCATATCTTTCTGCACATCTCGCCACAAAACCTCATAATTATTTTGAAACAATTTCATATTTGATTCTGCAACCTGAACTCCTAGATATTTTACCTTTGGTACAATCTCAAAACCTGCCCTCCTTTCAAGCTCATGTTTACGATCTTGTGTCATATTTTTAACTATCATCTTAGTTTTTTTCTGATTCAATCTAAAACCTGAAACTTTACCATAGTCTTGTATAATGTCCTTCATCTGGATTATTGATTCCATTGGCTGTGTTAGGGTAACGACCAGATCATCTGCAAATGCTTTTATTCTGTAATCCTCTTGCCTTATCGTTATACCTTTCAAGATATTAGAGTCCCGTATTGAATTTAACAAGACTTCTAATGTTAAAATAAATAACAATGGGGATAACGGACATCCCTGTCTTGTTCCTTTTTCAATTTTAAACTCTGTTGTCAGACTTCCATTAATAATAATCTGTGCCTTTTGCTCTTGATAAATTGCTGAGACCGCCTGTATAAATTGGTCCCCAAAGTCCATCTTTTTTAAAGTCTTTAATAGAAAATTCCAATCCACTCTGTCAAAGGCCTTTTCCGCATCCAAAAAGACCAGCACTGCAGGTACCTGTTTATTCCTCTCAAGATATTCCAATAAATCTATTACTTGCCTTACATTCTCCTTCATGTATCTACCCTCGATAAATCCCGCTTGGTCATCATGGATCACCTTTTGAATTACTGGCATCAGCCTGTTGGCTAGTACTTTTGCATAAATTTTATAATCAGTATTAAGAAGAGATATTGGTCTATAATTCTCCGGTTTTTTAGGACCTGCTTGTTCTTTTGGTATCAAAGAAATATATGCTGTTGTCCATGATGGGGGTATTTTACCCCCTTGTTGAATATTACAAAACAAATCTCTAAGTTGTTCCACCATTTCTGTTTGCAAAGTTTTATAATACACTGCTGTCAAGCCATCAGTTCCAGGAGCTTTAGCTGTTTTTAATTGTTTAATTGCTGCCGATATCTCCTCCTCTGTTATAGGATAATTCATTCTTTCCTTTTGTTGATCTGTAATTTTTGTGACTCTTTTATTATCTAAATATTTTTCTATAAGTCCATTCTGCACATCATCTTTAGCATATAGTTTAGTGTAATAGTCCACAAAAGCTTCTTTAATTAATTTTTGTTGAAAAATTTCTTGGAGTATTAGTAATTTCTTGGAGTTATTGGAGTATTTTCCAATACTCCTGTCTGTATTTATTTAAATTGGTTCACAGTTTAGCTACTATTCTCCAGTAAAATCTCTTCCACTTCCTCCTAAATCTATTTTTTAGCTGGTTTGCATCTTAATCGGCTGCTTTCCAGCAATGCTTTACTCCACTCCTTACCTTAATTATTTTAGCTGGTTCACAGTATAATTTTAACTGCACACCAACCTTCTCCTTAACTCCTCCTAAATCTATGAGAAAACTGGTTCACAACTCAAGTAGTTGCCTTCCAGCAATGCTTTTCTCCACTCCTGCCCCTATTTTTAACTGGTTCACAACTTTATTTCAATTGATCCCCAGGTATAGTCTCCTCCACTCCTAACTTTTTATTTTTGGCTAGTTCACAGTTTTGCTTTAACTGTTTTCCAGCCCATGCTTTCCTCCACTCCTAACTCTTATTTTTCTTTGTAACTGGTTCCCAATTTACTTTAACTGATCTCCAGTATGATGCTTTCCTCCACTCCTAAATTCATTTATTTAACTAATTCATAACATTTATCTCTTATTCAGTTGTTTAGCTCCAAATTACTTTGAAATGTGTTACCAATATTGTTTTCTGATCTATTCTCCTCCATATCTCTTACCAATTTAAGATAAAAGTATATTTCAATAAATACCTTATCTCCTATTCTCTCTTAAGTTTTCTCCCATTCCGTGCTTATTTCTTATTTTCAATAGAAAACATTTTGAAACACTTTAAGATCAATTTTTATGGTTCTTAATTCTATAAATAATTCTTTTTAACATCCAATGCCTTTAAAGGTAAACATTTTCTTCCAGATTATTACATCTGTAGGTAATGCTAGTTAAAAATTCAAAGTTTAAGAAAAGCATTACAACATCCAAAAATCATATTTTTCTTCAATCATTTATGCTCTTATTCCTTAATCAAATTGTTTATATATTTATATGAGAATAATAATAGAAAAAAAGGAGAGAGTAATAGCAATAATAATAATAATTACAATAAAAGAAATACAAAAAAACAAAGCAACATTAAAAAAGAAAGAGGAAAAAGGAAGACAGTAGAAATATAACAAAAGAAGTCAAATGGATTAAAAAAGAAAATAGAGGGGGGGAAAGAAACAAAGAGAAAGATATTAAAAGAAAGAAGTAGAGAGAGAGCATAGAGAAGAAAAAGAAAAAAGTATCTCCTAGCATTATTCAACTACCCAGAAACCATTACATTCATTTAAATCAAAATATAATATTTTGTTGTCTTGTTACATAATATATTCCATTATTCCTTTCTCTGGTCTGTCCAAATATGTATCTTTTCCATTTCAATGTCATCAAAGTTATGAGTTCTAGAAAGTTAATTCTGAAGCTATTCCACATATGGTATCATCATGTCCTTCTTCTATTGCCACACCCTTCTTTTGTTGCCACGTTTATTAGTTCAGTTTTCATTGTTCCATTTAATTTCTTCTTTCGAATCTTCAATAAATTCTCCAGTGGACAGATTATGTATCCTAAGTCAAGTTCTCTAAGTCTTTTCCTCAAAATTGTCAAGTTTAATTAACAAGCAACAAAGTTTCTCTTTTCAAGTAACAAGCAGCCTGGAATTTACACTTTCACATTTCAGCTGGCAACCATTTTATTCGTCTCCGTTTGTCTTTTCCCTTTGCTTTTGAAGGCATAATTATTTCCCCTTCTCCTTCCTCTCTCCCAAACATAGTCCAATCTCATTTATCCACCAAAAAGTAAAGAAAAAATATATCCAGATCTGTAGTCAAACATTTCGAAAAAGTCAGTAATTTATGTTATCCACCAACAGGTCTTTTGTCTTTGTGCCCCAATAGTTCTCAGCCGCTGTTAAGGCTGGGGCAGACTAATTGTAATTCAGCGTTTGTGGGCAGTTCCTGCCTGGGTTGATGTCCACTCACCCGGCATGCGAACTCCAGGCTCCATTCTCCGCTTCTCCTCTTCTCCTCCTCCGCATTCTTGTATCCCGGTTGCTGCGGTCTCAGGGCAGCAACCATGGCCGCCGTTCCACCACTGCCGGCACAGAGGGCAAGCCTCTGGCCCCGAGGAACCTGCCCGTTCCTCTCAGCCATCTGAGGGGTCCTTCTCTATCCCCGTGTCCCTACAGGACAGGGTAGGTCCAAAGAACTACCGGCGGGGGCTTGGCAGACGGGGTTTTCGCGGGGCTCTGAAGAGTCCACTAATTCCCCGTCTGTATCCCCGCGGTGCCAACTGGAATTAATTTACTTTTCTTTTAGATCTCCATGTATTAATCACAAATTGGAAGTGATTTTAAAATTGCTCATGTGATAGTGAAATTTCATTTGCCCTACAAATATCAATTTTTGGGTGATATTTGAAACAAAGGGTCTGGAAATAGATAATTGGCCAAATGTATCATTGGATTAATATGGAATACATTATGTGGATAGACTTTTTTCTTTCTACTTGCCCTTCAGTATTCATGTAAGACAACGAGAACCTTTATACTTTGAAGTGTCTTTGTTTACTAAACAAACAACAGGCAGTATGATGTCCTCCTTGGACAACTCCAAAGATTCTTCCTCAGAAGTCAGCTCAAGGGAGGATGAGCTCATTCTGGCACGTCAGGAACTGGGTTCATTAATGGCTCTGAACACCTGGCCAAAAGAGTTTTAGACTTTCCCCAGTTTCAGCTGGGGAAAGTTTTCCAAAAACAACTCTAAAATAACCTCTTTGCTGTATATTACAAAAGATTGCAAAAATAAAGATTTTACAAAGTTGAAAAGATGTAATATTCTTTCTTTTTACCGTATTTTTCAGAGTATAAGACGCCCCTTAGTTTTTGAGGAGGAAAATAAGAAAAAAGCTGATTGGCAAGTGGAGCGGCCTCCCGGAATACTCCCAATCAGCTGTTCCCAGAAGTGAATTTTAGCAACAGGTTCCTTGGTTGTGAGTTCTGTGCCTTGCTTTTTTTCCTGCTCTGAAAGCCTCTGAAACAGAGCTTCAGAATAAAAGCCTGAGAGAAGAAGAATTATTCCTGTAAAGAATATAGCCTAAGTGACTCCATATTTACCTTTTACATAACCTGATCTAACCCTCAGCTGTTAAGCTGAGTAAGATATGTAGAAATACCTGTTTTGAGGAAACAGATGTTTTGGTACATTCTAAGTTTGGTCAGGCTGACCCAAGTTCCATTGAAAAAGGAGGAAGAGACTAAGTGCCCAATTAATAAGAACAATAACAAACAATTATGAATACATATTTAGAGGGCATTTTTAGAGGGTAATTTTGGAGGGGAACTCCAGGGCGGAACATGTGAAGAAAGCCAAAACATTATAACAACTGAAAACAATATCTGGTGGGGGCGTCTGATTGTCTGAAACTGTATTTAAACCATGTAACCTGAGTGATAAGACATTCTCTCTCCTTCATGGGAGAATCCTTTTGCAAAAGTTTATTGGATACATATATCCTTACAATAAATCTGCTTTTTACTTGTTCATGGTCTCTGTTTCACTTTTTATGAGGTTTGCTGTTTTTTCAAATTTCACAAAGCCTCTGAAGCTCTGTTTGGGGGCTTTTCTTTTCTGAAGCTTCTTTTCTGATGCTCTTTTCAGCCTCTGAAACCTCCATTTGAGAAGCTGGGCAGGGCTACATTCGCAGTATAAGATGCACCCAGTTTTTCACCCTCTTTTTTTGGTGGGGAAAGGTGCGTCTTATACTCCAAAAAATATGGTAAATGGACTGAAGAGAATTCCACCCACTTACTGGTAAACTTGTTTCAAATGTATATTTGTTTCTTTGTTCATTCAGTTTATTTGCCACCCATCTTCTTTCGAAACAACTCTGGGAAACTTATACCATTAAAATCATAAAAGAAAAATAAAATAATTAAAATGGAAACTAGAATCAAAATAGAATTATAGTTAAGCAATAGGGAGGGAAGGAGCTGGGTATGTGGGGGGAGGGATTGCCTCTTAGTTCATCAACCATCTCCATTGTGATGCTCCATCATTGGGATCTGAAGCTATCTACAGAATCAGGAATTAAAGCTTAAGGAACAAAAGATGGTATTTTATTTGATGCCCATAATATCCAAAATTTGAGGTAAAGTTCTGTCCCCAGTGAAATGGAAGTTCCACCCCTTGCAACAAATGCCTCTCTACTCACCCTTTATTTTGTTTTGTTTTGTTCAATTTCACCATCATTTGGGACTACAGTTGAAGTGCAGTTTTCTAGTATGGTGATGTCCCAAAAGTGCTTTTTTCAAGAGGTAACTGGACTGTTTTGCTTTTCTTTGAAGACATTTCACTTCTCATCCAAGAAGCTTCTTTAGCTCTGACTGGAGGGTGGAGAATGGAAGGATATATACTCCTTGCAGACATCTGGTCATTTGCATCCTTTTAAAGCAGGAGTGTCAAACTCCTGTCGTCTCGGTGGCAACACGTGACGTACTGAGACTTTTTCCCCCTTCACTAAACCAGGTGGGAGCAGGGCCAGCACTTGACGCATCCGGCCCACAGGCCACGAGTTTGATACCCCTGTTTTAGAGAGTCATTGAGGCCACTTGGAGGTTGATCTGTGTTCTCAGGATCACCTAAGTAGTGCAAGTGGGTGTGGAGCCTTCTTGGAACTGCTGAGAGGACTGTGTTGAGGACT